>NC_080672.1:53515411-53825768 GCF_030247195.1 Topomyia yanbarensis
CCGGGATAGCTTGGCGCTACTGTCCACCACCAGATGGATTTTTCTCCGCAGCAATCCTGATGATAGGCCGTTGAATTTTTGAATTGGTCACAAATTCACGAAAGTAGATGTTCTCCGGCCAAGAGTCTTTGGACAGAGCCTTATCCCTGCATGATTTGCTAACGCCAACTTTGAAGGTGATGAAGCTCAGCGATGAGAGATCCTTGTCCTTAGGAACTAGGCGAACTATTTTTGGTTGCATATCCTTTCCCAGACAATCTTTCACAAGTCTAGAAACTTCATCGTCCGTCGTGCTGGGATCAAATGCAGACAAGTAGACCCATAACAGCTCCTCAGGTGGTGATACTGTTTTTATCGTTTCAAACGCAGCTTTTGCTCCACGAATATTAGTGATTTTTGCTTTGAGCGGATCATCTTCACGCTTGCGCTTAGGAGTGTTTGGAACGGGATTATATGCAGCAATCCTTGTCCAAGGTGTATTTAGCGTTGGAAATAGCGGTTTTGTGTCGACTTTAACCGAGAGAGTTTTAACGACATCTTTTAAATCAGCTATGTCATCCTTTAATGATTTCAGAGAATTGTCGTCGGGCATTGCATTGTCGCAACAACGCGAAGCCATTCTGCGGAAATTATCGTTACAAAACAAATCAGCACATCCGTTACACATCCAGAATAAATTCCGTGAGTGGATACCCAGGACATCACGAACATCATAATCCAACTTGACACATATCATGTGAAACGAATTTCCGCAATACCCGCGACAGGTGATTCGCTCAGAATCATTTATGACTTTCGAGCAGTTGGTACAAGCCATGCTTTTGAGCGAAGAAATTAACGCCTACCGGGTATGCAATAAACGCAGCAAAAATTAAGCGAACTTGCATGCAACTATCAGCTATCCACCAGAAGATGTCGCTTTTGCCAACAAATTGAGCGTAACGTTGTGCAAAGTGATAACGTCAAGTAGAAAAAAAAACACGAAACTATCACTTTCACCAAAAACAACACTTGCAGCTATCAGATATGATGCTGGTTAAGTTCACGAAACTTCAAAGTTCTTGCACAACCGATTAACACGAAAAATAAATAGTACAAAGATAAAAACGATCACGATTGTTCAACAAATATAAATTAAAAAGAAAACTACTAGCTTTATTGACGACCGGGGTGTAGCAAACAGTGATGCCAAGAGCCTATTCGCGATTCTTGTGATTTCTCATCACGGTATTGTGCTATCTTCTTCATGAGTTTACTATCGCATTTTTCTGTCAGACTAGCGGGATTAAAAATCATGATTTCAGGATCTTAGTCGCGATTATTGTAATTTATATTCACGTTATCGTGATATTTTAGTTAAAAGTAGAGTGATTCATGTTCATGATTTTAGAATCTAAGTCACGATTTTTGTAACTGTTGTTCATGTTTTCGTAATATTTGTCATTTAGTCTTGTTCTGTGAATTAAATCACGCACACTATTTGGGATTCTTAGCGCAGTTTTCGTTTTCTATCCAGACATCATCATTAACCTTATCAAACGAATAACGATGCTCGAGGTCTTATTAGTTTTTTTATATCTATTACTATGGTCGCTAGCAGCTGGACATTTCATAAAACAGTGCATGGAATAAAAATGATTCCACGAATAATTCTCCAAATTTTGTGAAAGAGTTTACGGGAAAATTTCATTATCATGTTGCATGAAATTGTAAATGATTAGCGATATTTTCTAAATATCACCAGCACACAAAATATATTGTAAATCATGTACTAGACATCATCAGCCAGTTCACGAACACATGAATTATATTTCATGATTTCGTGAACTATTTCACGAGCACGGATATTGGATCGCAGCATATATTAGAAATCATGAACCAGTTCACGAATACATGAATAATATTTAATGATTTTGTGAACTATTTCACAAGCACGGATATTGGATCGTACCTAATATAATAAAGATCATGCATTAGTTCACGAGTATTGAATGTATTCATTAATGAAATTTTGAATTTCGTGAAATAGTTCACGAGAACATATTCAGAATATTTTGATTTTGTGAGTTAAAGCTCCTATATCTATGAAAATCATCATGAGCCAAAATTAGGTTTTATGACATAAACTTGTGAAATAGTTCGCGTACTGAAAATCGCATTAGAAATAGCTTGGCGGAAACCGTGGCACAAAACAAAAACAAATAATTCCACTAGAATAAGCGTTATTCTGGCGTTACTGAAGGGAAATTGAACATAATTATAAAACACATGATTTTTGTTCATGGTCCTGCTTTCATAACGTAAAAACGTGATTGTTCCAGGATTCATGGCACTTTATTCGCGATTTTGGAAACAATTTTTTTTTCCGTATAGTTTGGATAAATGAGAATAACACAATCACACCACTAGGTGGATTAAAACAGGTTTTTCCATTATATATTCGTCCTAATAAGGACGGTTTGCTAATAACTATGTTTTAGGATACGGGACGAGAATCCTATGGAACATGCTCCGTCCGGAATCCGAACTCAGCTTTTAGCTTCTACGGCTAAATTGCAACTCCAAACGGAACATGGCTTCCCCTTGCCATTCTAATCTCTTTAGTGAAAACTATGTTATCTCGCCGTTTGACGACCCAAAGTGATTGCGTAACCTTTCTATATGAGAAAGTCAAAAATTAAAACTAATTCGCGGATTCCTCCAGACGCGATTAAATGTAAAATTTGTAAATGTGTAAAAAGATAGATTTCGGAGAAAAAATCAGGCCAGCCATTCATCTAGTGAATCAGTTTATCATAAAGTAACCTGCACTTGGAAATACCATTTTATCAAATTGCTTTTGATCGACTGCCGAGCTGTATTTCGTAGTGAACAACTTCAACTACGCAACCGACGGAAAACGATGATCGGCTATTCGGTTTAAACTGCACCCAGCATCCTATTGATAACATATAGTGCAGCATTATGAATCGGAGGACATATAAGGCGTGTGCAGCATAACATCCTCTTAAGTGCCATGCCAACATGCATTGATGATATGCAAGCAGGTAGCGAACACCCATCATCATTTGGATTTGTATTTTCCATTTCCCCTAACGCGTTGCTTTTTTGATTATTACTCACTTGATGGTTTTTCGCGTGCACCTGTCAAACCACGCCGACTTGCAGAATATGATATCTGGTTGTGGAACGCTCAAACGTAGGTTGTCTTATCGTGTGAGCTTATGTATTCAAACACGAAGGGAAGTGGGTAAACAGGTTGAATTAAAAATCAATTGACATCATGAATTCAACTGTGAAACAATTTGGATTGAAAATATTATTTTACAATCCTCGATACCAAAAAACCACCGTCCAGCGAAAATTTGAATTATCGAACGAAATTTCCCTCCGTGCCGTATTACTTACCGGTTAACAGTTTGATGGAAAGAAAGCGGAAACCATGGATTCCGGTATCGGTCGCTCGGTTGGTTGGTCGATTACGACGCTACAGTGAACCAGGCCAAACGCGCCAAAGCTCTTTGCCATCCTACCTATACCTACAGCGCTGGTATCTGCTCATATGAACAGGCGCGGCTCGTGAGCCACGGGCGGTCGATGTGGCATCCGCATCCACAGCGTGCTGGTCGATTTTGATCAGACGAGCCTACTGCCTACTATGTAGGTAGGCAGGTAGGTACAGTCGCGGTCGGTCCCCCTTTCGCGATAAACAACGCATTTCTCCCCGCGTGTGAGATTATGCAATGTGATTAATTTAAATGATTACAGCATCGGAAAGGTAGGATTTCTGCGGATGTGGATTGCTCAAGAGATCGAACCGGGCAGTGGGTCGGGTGGATGGCATAGTGATAGCATCGAGGAAAGTGAACACGTTGTTTTGGCCTCTTTGTTGGATTGATCCCCGCTGTAGTAGGTCACCTCCGCCACTTGTATAATGCCATAATTTACGTACTTTGTATGCGAAGTCTGTCCACTTAATTGTTAATTTATTTTGAGTTGATTTTACTGGATTTCGGCATATTTCTCCTATATGACTTGAAACTATGTGGCTAGTTTATCCGGCTCAAATAATTGTGAAGCTTAAAGTGTGTTTATGTGAATGGTAGAAAGATGACACGAGAATACGTCAAGGCTCTGGTTATATTGTTTGTATGTACATAGAACAGCTTAGCTTAGCTTAGTTGACCGCCCGTGAGTTTCCCGTGATTGATCAAAGCCTGATGAAATTGAATATTGAACCAATTGTATTATACTTGGGAGTAGTACATAATACTCAACATGCAACCTAAAGAGACTACGATTATTGTATGATCAATAACGTAGATGGTCACGCCCATGCAGGTCGATTTTGGGATGAGAAGGAATGTTAGTTCAACATTTGTGATTATTATGACCGAGGAATTCTCTGCATAATTCACAAGTGTCACAGGATAGGATTGGTGTTAGAAATTAGGGAGATGAATCAGGATATATCTATTTTTGTATTCAATTCATTTATTTGATAAGGCACGTTTGTGTTAGCTTGAAAGTGCCGTTTTTTATTTGTTTTACATTTTGAATTTCTTAAAACTAGGGGGTTACATATTTCAATATAGTATAGTATTGCACTTTAGGATATTTAGAAGGGAGATTTTTGGAGCAATTAATTATTAACTAAGCGGAACATTTTACAAGCTTATTAACTAGAAATAACTAGAGGGAGTGCCATTTAAATTTCTGTTGAGAGCAACGCAAGACAGTCGTTCGTCCCTTAGCCATTACATAATAAACATATTGTGTATCTGACAGTAAGCCATTTGCTTCAACCCAATTGCCAAGGCGAAACAAGATCATTTTCTCGAACATCTTTCAGATACAGGTCAGCATCGCAATCGGTCGCTACGAGTTGTGGTCGGAGGCTGGTTTTCGGATAGCCTTCACTTGCCTCCAGTCATGAGGGACAATATTACCCTCAAGAAACTTATTAAATAAATTCAACAAGTGTCTCTTTGCAGATTCTGACTGATTCTTTAACAAGTTAAATTTGATTCTGTCTAGCCCCGGGCTTTTATTGTTATATGACAAGAGAGCAAGTGAGAACACGGTGATTCGTTCGCGTTATCGTGAGGGGACGCGGTGCGGTAGATCTTTTGTGCCGAGACGGAATCCTGACAAACCTTCTTGGCAAAATCCAATATCCAACGGTTTGAATATTCCACGCTCTCTTTAGTACTGTTACGGTTGGATGTTTTCTGTTTTCGGTCACCGTTGGTAAATGCTATCGTTTTTAGTTTGATGTTTTTCGGTGATTAAATAAGAAGAGTTTTTAATATAATCACCGAAAAACATCAATCTAAAAATGATAGCACTGATACGGTTTCGTAAGCGCCGGGCCGTACCCCAAAAAGTGCTCATCGATGTTTCTCTCGTTAGCCCGTCGACGGACCAGCGCCAGTAGCTACGCTTTTTGGCTTTCATCAAACTCTTCATGTGTGTTTTCGCCATCGCGTACTGTCGGTAGCTAGCTGGCAGCCCGTTATCCCGGAAGGACTTATACGCGGCGGCCTTCTCCGTGTACACGTCTGAGCACTCTTTGTCCCATAATGGATTGGGGAGACGCCCGCGAGAACTCGCGTCTGGTATCGAGAATCAAGCCAGCCAGGAACCCGTACTCTTCCTCCGGAGAAAGCTCTTGAGTGGACTCGATTTTATCGGATATCTCGGACACGTAGCTGTTCCAATCAATAGTTCGTGTGAGGTCATACGAAACATTGATTGTATTCGGAGGCCCTGAACCGTTAGCAATATTAATTACGATTGGTCGCTGCCATTGGGATCAGAGACTACCTTCCACATGCAGGGCCGTCAAGAGCCGCGTCGGGCCCCAAGGCTTGTATTACTGCAGGGCCATGTTAAACCTAAGCCCCCTAGTTCAGTATGTGAGTCCGTGGTTTCTATCACTCTCCGGTTGACTCATATTATCACGTCCACATATAGTGTGTCAGACATGTGAATTTCGATAGCTTGTTATTCCGTGGTATCCAAATCCGGTAAAATTGCCATAGCTACGCGTTTTTAAATTTGTGGGTACTCAGGAATCAGGAATCGGTTGCATCTAACTCAAATGGTACGTTCCCCATGTTGATCGGAGATTTGTGCCTTGCCATGAATTGTCTTGTCATGATTTCCCTGATGGGAAGGATTGGGGAAGTGGTATGGTTCGGGGTAACGACCCAAGAGACCACGAAGCATTATTTAATGGCTTTAGACATTTCTATATTCGCATACTAAACATATTCAGAAGCCCCTTAATGGCTGTCAGCAATGTTAACATAGATAGAGCCGCGTTTTTAAAAAAAAACTCTTCCCTTCTTTATCGACACAGCAAAAGAAAAACAAAACTTTCAATAATGTACCAACCCTTCCTCTCTTCTTTCGTTTGAAATACCGACTCTTTAAATTAACGATTTAGTGCCTATAGAAATGGGATTCGATTCGCAGTCTAAAACCTCGACTCAATTTGGTAGATGCGTTTGATCACTGATCGGTGAGAAGATTTGCATGTATACTTGGTTTAATCCAAACTCTGCCTAAATGATTGGTTGAAATAACGCAAACGTCCATTGTGGATTATATTTGCAAGTGTATTTTTTCGAGAAATCGTGCAGAATTTTGCCTATGTATTAGCGATGTATGTGTATTGGTAAGTAATTTGAGTTAAATAAAAAAGGCAGCTGGCATTGAAAAATTAGGCCCCCCGCGGGGAGATCACTAACCAACACTTAGTTCATCCAACCATGCTATCAGACGATTATGATTGGATAAAAGTCGTATATAAACACTTGGATACTTTCACGATTAATAAAAAAGTGAAAGACGCACCCAGATTTGAACTCACGTCCTTATGCATCATTGCAGTGACTATAGACACTTTTCTATCTTAGCACATGTGGATAGAGCGTTAAAACTCGTATAATCGGCACATCCGCCATTTGATGCCGTCTCGTGTGTAATGAATAAGTCACAAAACTGCGTTTCATGATGTTGGTGAGGAATGAATAAAAAGTAGACGGAAAATAAAGTCGGTTCCGACAGCATTACAAGTTACTTTACGCTTGTCCGGACATGCCGTAGACTCAGGTGATTCGCATTTCTAATGCCAAAAGACCCTGACTCCTACGGTAGCAGACAAAAGGTTAAGTCGCCGTTGAGCTCTAAGCATTGGCAATGCTAACTTATAGCTTATCTAGAGTTTTAAATTAGATCTTATGGTAACTTGGGTAACGACACAAATAATTTAATGCTTCTGCAGCCCCGGAAGGATGCTGAACGATCTGCAGGGATTTAGAATTTTTATTTTAACAGTGAACGGATATATTCCGTTTTCTGCTTGATTGATGGTCTGGAACATAATCAGCACGCTAAGTCTAACATAGTAAAATTGTAGGGTGTAAACATTGGACATCTAATAACGTTGTTATTGTGGTGAGAATGCTTCCATATAAATCAACTTTTTCATGCGCAACCATTTTATACAGATCAACAAAAAATGGGACGTTTCATCAGACAATACTGGTTATGCAACCATGCTAGATTCCTATGCGCGAATTCTACAAAAAGACACTGCACAACGGAAAACTTTGTGCAAAAGCAGCTTAGAAAAGCCCACCTACTATAACCGTAATCAGCACACCGTTATCTCATGCCAAACCACAAACGGCTACAAAATCAATATCTACGGATCTAACAGGAACAAATATTCACTCAGCAACAATCACGCCCAGTGTCTCCAAGCCAACAATCGGCGCTTCAGCAAAGACTAGGACGGATGCGTTTGTCCGTGCCCTCACATTTCTGTTTGACGCTTTCTTCGAAAATACTTTGAATTGGCTTCTCAATATATTGTATGTAATGTATTCCGTCGATTCAAGCAATAAAACTCGTTTTATAAATTTGTACACAAAGTAGACAACTTCCTTGAGAACGTTTGTTTTAACAAATGTCAACTATCAAATAAAGTTTTCAATTTTTAACCCTTTCATCATATAACAATTTAATAAGGCGAATGATTACAAAGAAATTACTATTGCTATTTTTATTGCTCTCTTATGAATTCCGGACGTGTTCGCCTATCTTCCGGGTAAAAACGCGGGGCCCCAAATACGACCCGGGCCCCAGGGCAATTGCCCTGGCTGCCTCCCCCTCTCATCGGGCCTGACCACATGCTACCTAACCGCAGTAGTGTCGAGCAGAGGGATAGGCACTCTGGCGCCTGGAGGGGCCGGAATCCGTGTCATTTCACCCGTGTTCAAAATGGTCACGTTGAAATTGTCGCAAGGCTCATGCATTGAGGTATATCGATTATCGTCATGAAAGCAACACCATGCCGTACCGCGGGAGTTAAAGTCACCTAAAACTAGCGAAGATTGGGAGAGGAAATGTTCCTTCTTTCTCTATTGCTTCTAGGCACAGCAGAAGATGTTCCCTCCTGGGGTTCGTCACAGTCGCCTTCGTCAGTAGACAAATTGGTATAGATGTTCGTAGAGGCCGGTGGCGTTGCTATCTTATGAAATCGCTGCAAAAGATCGCTTAGAACGTCCCTGAAGGGAACGCTTGAGATTATCCTCGTACTGTTTGTACGAGAGACATGCCGGGAGATCATGTGGGTTTCCCCCACAGTAGAGACTCTTTTCGACATCCCTTCCACAGGAATCATCCGCATGATTCCCTCCGCATTTCCCACAACGGACCTTATTGCTACAATGGGATGCTGTGTGTCCCAATTGTTTGCAATTAGTACAGTTCATGACCCGCGGCACAAAGAGGCGAATAGGTAGACGAACCTTGTCAAAGATTAGGTAGTTGGGTAGAGTAGAACCGGCGAAGGTAACCCGATACGAGTCTGAGTTGACGTAAACTTTCTTCCCGTCAGCTACGACTGATGCTGAATGCAAACGTTTGCACTCCAGTATCTTCACTGGCTTAAGCATGGGGTCTTTGAAACAGCCAGTCCCATGTTTCAGCAGGCCCACGCAACTCAGACTCGAATCGGAGTCACAGCCTTCAACCCTTTTATCTGGAATATACACTCTGTACTCCTACGCAAAAAGGCCCGTAGCCAGCAATATCATTTGCCTGATTTATACTGTTTACCACCACCCGAAGCTTATCAGGGCGAATTTTCGATATTTCTGTCACGGCCGAATACCGGTCCGTCAGAGCTCGAGAAATCTGCCATAGATTTTGTTTCGACGTCCATCTCACCTTGAGATGAACCGCCGTCAGGGGAAGTCATTTTTGCACGGGCCTATTGCCCAGTGCACGTTGGTAAAAGAACCAAGAAGGGGAAACGTAAATTAATACTTAACTTGTGTGTGTAACGGTATGCAGACGGTTTACTAGAAGAACACTGCTTCACTGGTCACTGACCGGCTAACGGTACTCAGAAACAGAAACACAGAAGAAGGGAAGAAATACTGAGGCGGAGAGTGCGCAAGATAACCTTGAACGCGGATTACCACTATTCTTTGTCGCTATAGACTGTACTAACTGGCAATAAAACACATCTGTCTCGACAGAGCTCTTGAAAAAAAAATCTTAAAAAAAATTTCATGGAAAGGGTTGCCTCTATTTTTTAAAAAACATCTGATAGTTCAACTAAAAATGTCTGGCCAAATCTGACACGTTACGTGCATCAATCGATTTTTTTACATTTCTTATAAAAGAAATGTATAGAATTCGCTCAAACTTTCAAGATTTTTTCCGAGGCCCGGAGGGCCGAGTCTTATATACCAATCGACTCAGCTCGACGATTTGGGACAATGTCTGTGTGTGTGTGTGTGTCTGTGTGTGTGTGTGTGTGTATGTAACGGACAAATTCTCATTCGTGTTTTTCAGCAATGGCTGAACCGATCTTATCCAAACCAATTTTAAATGAAAGAACTAAAAAACAGTATGAACGCTATTAATTTGTTTTTGATTCTGATGTTTAGTTTCCAAGATATGAATTTTTGAATGCGTAAAAATGGCGTTTTTTACAGTTTTTTTGAATTATCTGCCGAAATTGACAATATAGATTAACAAATTATATGTTTTAAGACAGCTTCAATGAATACCTTTCGAACAAGCTATAGATTGTTGAAATCGGACTATTATCAAAAGAGATATTTAACATTAAATGCGGACGAAAGGTTTTTATCATTTCCCATTGCCAGACATATGACCAAAAACATGTAATCTATTATTAACGCCAAAACGGCTTATTTTAGGTCAATTGTATCTTCGGAGAATTTAATGGAGGTAATATGCCCTTTCTTTTGGTATTGTGCTTTTGCTGATTAATCCCCCTATGAGTGAGATATTTTCATAAATTTTCTTGAAAGTGATTATATTGAAATGATGTCTTCAGCAAATTTGTAGTTCTTACTTTTGTGAATAACTTTACTGAAGACTTCAAATATCTATTTTGAATACTTTAAAAGTTATGGCTTGTTGTTTGTGGATTACTCTTTGTCGCCTATTTATTGTTCAATATAGTAATAATCCATTGAAAAATGCCAAACATTATTTCGATAAATCGAATTTTGTATTTCATTTTTCTATCTACAACCGCTAGAAATAATCACCGAACACTTCCAAGTTGTCTGGAAGGAACTTGATAACTTATCAGTGCAAAAATGTTCATTTGTGCGAACCTTCTGACTGCAATTTCTCTAACTTATGACCATCAGATCGATCTGAAACATATCGGAAAATGAAAAGCGAAATAAATAACTCCAAGCAACGGCGTAGCCAAGAGAAGGTTTTGAGGTTTAACACCATACAACCCTCCCACCCCCACCACAACAAAAAAAATATTGGATTGAAGTTGAAAATTTATTGATGCAGACTGATTTAATTCAATATTACAATAACAATTATCTGATCCGTAGATTGATAACCTGTTGTTGTAAACATCATGAGGACTTTTGATAAATTGTCGGAATGGGGTCCTGATATGTAACTGATCTATTGGTCTTGATTTCATAGTTGTCTAATAGCATCAATATCAAATTCCTGCCTGAAAACATTCCAATAGAAAATTCCAGAGTTATGTAATCAATCATAATCGTCAGATTTATTTTCAAATTGAGCTCGTTTTTGTAGAAATGTACTGTAATAAGGGTCTTTATTTAATAGGAAGCGAAGTTAAAATTGATTTAATGTCTATGAAACATAGAACTGCTTACCAAAAAATGCATAACTTTCAACATTTGCTAAAAATGTTTTTGCCTTTCTCATTCACTCTAAAATTCGTCAATCTAATCCCGACCCGGAGAGCCGTGTGTCATATGCCAATCGACTGAGTTCGTCTAGATCGGAAAATGTCTGTGTGTGTATGTATGTGTGTATGTGTGCATGTGGAAAAAATATGACCTCTCTTTCTCAGAGATGGCTGAACCGATTTGCACAAAGTTAGTTTCAAATGAAAGGTACAACCTTCCCATCGGCTGCTATTGAATTTTTTAGTGATTGGACTTCCGGTTCCGGAGTTACGAGTTGAAGAGTGCAATCACACAGCAAATTCCCATATAAACTGAAATGAAAAATTTTCAAAATCAAATTTGTATTTTTGATGCCAAATGACTTTAAAATGCATGAAACATTGAGATGTTTGACAAAAATTGACTTCTTTAGACTTTGGTACATTTTTGTCTTTATCATATATATAGGTTATGCAATCACTCTAAAAATCGTCAATCATACCGGCCCGGAGGGAGTATGCAGTGAGGGGTTGCTACTTTAAAATTAAAACTAGTTCAAAATTTCTTAACAAGTTGAAAATTTTTTCACAAGACCCGGACCTCCCGGATCTTTCTCCATGATCCGCCGCTGGTTTCAAGCGATGTTTCAGTATCACATAGTATCTCAAGATCGTGGCTGTCGATCCATTGTATGTATGTGCAAATCGTACTGAACATGTAATATTCATTTCCACCATTGTATTGAACATAACCAGCCATGGAATCGTAGTCTGGACAAATGAGACAAGCACAATTGCACCACTAGGTGGATTAAAACAGGTTTTTATTTTGGGAATGCGTCGAGTTGAGACGAAAACGGAATATGATTAATAACGAGGATAACACTTTTCGAATGTAGAGAGAAATTTATGAAAAATGACGATTTCCATTCGATTCTAGCAGGTTCTGATCGATTTTGATGAGCATTTGATTTTTGTTGTATGACCAATTATATGTATAGGTCAAATGTTTAAAAACAGTAATTCAAGGTCAAGATAGCATCATTTTGAAATCGCCGATTTCGGAGGTTTAGTATCTAAACTACAAACGTTAAACAGCGCATCATTTGAAAAAATAATTTTGACGGTATATCGTCCAAGAAGTATTTATGGTCAATTTTCTCAGGTTAATATTCATGACTACCAGAAAGTCTCAACAAATTCGCTAAAGACACGAATTCTGTTACTATTTTCTGAAAAATTAATTCTGCATAATTTTAAAACTTCAAAAAATACGGTTTCGGAATTATGCCGTTTGGATAGTATGATCGATTTTCACCAAACCGAATTTCTGGCTACGCCGCTGATTTCAAGTAAGTAGAAACAAAGTTGTTCTACACTCGTTCAAAAGAAACTTCTTCGAATGCTGAATATCTATTATAACACATTGAAACCCCAATTTTATCAGCCAAATATGAACATATGTTTGATGGGCTCTAGCAGACGAACAAGACTGAATTCGAGTAAATCCTTTCTTGAGCATGTTTTCCTTATCATGAAGATGGAAATATGCAAAAATGAAAAGTTCATCATAATCAGAAATAGTTATCAGACTACATCAAGGGACGAGAAGAATATTTTAACAGCTTCAGTTTATTATAAAGAGAAAAAAAATTGCCCAATTTAGTCAATGTCCCCATTTTGTCAGCCTAAAATACACCATGAGACTGATAAAAATGGGTCTTTATTGTATGTATTATTCGCTGTTTCACATTAATAGGTACATTTCATTTTTGGGGATTTTTTTATTGCATCGAACTACAACAATTTTTAGGTAGCTTTCAAGGGGTTATTTTATAGACTTCTTCCAAAATTTGGCGAACCTATTCCAATTCGTATACCAATTAATTGGTATACTTAAGGGTTTATATGTTGCAGATAGAGAAAATACTGAAATTTTCAGCTTTTTTCCTACACAATATAACGAAAGCTTATTAAACCATTTTACCTAATAAGTTTGTGAAAATTATAAACTATTTGAAATTTTTTAATAGTTTTATTTTTTATTTAACCGTGATTTTTTAATAAATAGTGACCATCGCTTCACAACGTAGTCTATTTTTCATGGCTTGCGGTGAGCACGATCTCTCGACTTGCTGAACTGAAAATTATGAAATAGAAATTAATTTTAGTATTCTTTACAGACCCGCTGGTGCCCTAAGACGATTTCGCTAGATTTTCAGAGCACTGTGCACCCAGTGCATTAACGCAAGTGACGGAAGGTTATCGAAAAGTTTCGTGAAAATGAAAATTCCAGTAATGATGATGATTTTCCCAAACGGTTCGTTTTCGTGAGGTTTTTATTTGTTCTTTGGCATTAGGATTAGCGATAATAATTCAAATCAAGGATACTACTGGGAAGTCACCTTTAGAAAAAGTCGATGTCGAAGTAAAATTTGGAACTATGCACGCATGCACTTCAGAGATAGCGTGATATCAGGAGCTGCGATTTCATTCCAACGCTTTTTTGTGAAAAGGGCGATACTTACAAATGTAAACATAGGGCTTTTTTCATACATGCGAATGAGGGCTTTGAAACGCAACAAATTAACCTAAAAATTTTGATTCTACGATATTGCTTTCTTAAACTACAGCAAAAAATACAACGGGCGAAACTGTATTTTTGTTTGTTTATTTAAAGTTTCGCCCTCCGCGCTCCATGCAAACAAACAGGGCGATACTTTTTTTGCTAGCCGTTTAGAGGCGAAACTGTTATTTTCGTATTTTTTTTAGGATTATCAAGCTGATACCAGCTGTAAATAGTAACAATGATCGCTATTGAAAAAAACACGGACGAAATCGGTGGTGCAGAACGGTAGTTATTGTAAAAAAACGTAAGGGCGATACTTCAATGCTGATAGGTGGGACCGAAGAAGTAAACAATAGCCAAAGGGGCGATACTATCATTTTGTCAATTTCAATAGCAAAAACTAATTTTAATTTAATAATTTCAAATACTTTATGAAGTTTTGGGTTTCGATCACTGAATCATGCAATCTAGAATGTAAAAAAACACAATAGTTCTTAAATAGAAAATAAAACCAAGTCTGGAAATATTCACTGTTGATTTTCTTTGAATGGTATCACTGCTAGTATCGCCCTTTTCAAGAAAAAGCGTTGATTTCTTAGTTCTCAGTCGCGTTGGAAATTTGAGTAAAATATAAACATCAAATCGATTCAAAAAAAATCAATTTTTTCTGGCTCAGTACAATATATAACCCCTTTAGGAAAATTCAGTTTTCCCACCACAATTTAGATATTTTATTAACAGAGCATTAACAATAATTCGTTGATATGTCTATTTTATGGGCCATTTTTCGCTTTCCCATTGTTTGGTTTGAGATTTCTAACACTGATGTTGTCCTATGATCATTTGAGCGATTCTCTGAGTCCTGCCACTATCCCATGTAGTATGTGTTATCAAAAACATCGCGAAGCATCAAGTTCTAAATGTTCTCAAACGATATAATATCCGAAGAGTGATAAGAGTTATAAGAAATGTCTCATCACACTGTTAGGTGGATTAAACACGTTTTTAATTTAGGAAATAATGACCCAAATTTCCAAAGTTTGTTAGCGGGCTTCTATAATTTAAAAATCTGGCATTATAAACGGTTTGTCTTTTTGTCTGAAAGCTACAAAACACTCTGGCTGTGCCAGATAAATCTGGCGTAATGGCATCCCTGTACGTGAGCATATGGAATATTCTTACGGCACGAGCCTTTCATTACGAACGCACATATATACGAGTGAAGGTGTCCTTTGCATGTGGATCAATGCGGGGTTATTTTAACACCAATACTTCTACAACGTTTAATTTATCAATACATTTCCAATTGTGGGTTTGTGTAAGTTCCTACAGTGTGGGGGTGGGCGTAGCGTAGTTGGTAAATCAATTGCCTTGTACGCATCGCACCTGGGTTCGAGTCCCGACCCCGCACGTAGGATTAGAATTTTTCCATAAGAGATTTTTCTAACCCGAAGAGACGAATGACCTTAAGGTTAAAACCTCTATAATCGAAAAAATAAAATAAATAAATAATAATTCCTACAGTGTAATAACAGTATAATACATTTTTGTCCCAGACCCATAACGCTTTATGTACATTATACCAATTATAATGCATATTTCGTATTAGAATCATGTTTATTTGCATGTAAATCATACGGGTCGCGTTTTGGGTGCAATTGATAAATTCATGGCCGAACCGCAGGATATCACAAGCCTCTAGGCTGGTTTTGTCAGAAAATTAATAATAATAAATTGTTATTAGGTAAAAGGCACCTTTTTTGAAATTTTTAGGGATACCGCGAGTGGTAGTATATCACAAAATTTTCATATAATAACGCAACATATGAAAAATATTTTCTTAAGCTTTTATTCCAAAATATTGAAAATTAACAGTTTTTGGGTGCACTTCATAATTCAAAATTTATTGAACCAATCTTTTCCGAAGTATTTGTCCATATAATTGCCCAGGTAACTACGAAAGCTTCCATTATTTTAGCTTTTGAATTTTTTGGCTCCTTGAAGTCAAAAATTCAACTTCCGTTAATAATCGTCTAACTTTCTATTGCTATAACAATATTAATAATATTGTTTTAAATGCCTCCCCTAACAACCTAAGGAATGGTGTGAAGAAGAACTGTGTAAAATTACAGAACGATTGGTGCAAGCGACCGAATTTTTGTGGTACTGTGAAGACCCGTTTTCGCAGCCGCTTGGTGAAATTTAGGCTGATAAAACCGGGAAATTGACAAAATCGCGACGCACATTTTTCTCTCTTTTTAAGAAACCGAAGCTTTAGACATATTCTTCTTTAGTCCCTAGATATAGCCTCATTGCCATTTCTGACTATTTGGTTTAAATTTCCCATAAAGGGGTCTGACAGTACAAAATTTATTGAAAAATTTAAAAATTTTATTTTTGCATGTTTCATATTTCTAAGATAAGATAAATATGCTCAAGAAAGGATTTACTCGAATTCAACTTTGTTTACCTGCCTATCAAACTACCAATTTTCATATGGGGCTGACAAAATCGGGTCAAAAAGCTAATAAATTCGGGGGCTGATTCACTGTATCTCCCAAAAATTTAATATTACTCCAATTTCCAACTTTTTGCAATAAAAATCGTGGAAAATATTGTTGAAATGATGTATTATTTTAAAAAAATAATTAAAATTCCTTGTATCGCCAAAAAACTAGAAACGCGTTTTTTCACCGTAAATACCTTATCTTCCCCCTTAATGCTGACCGGCTGCGTTCGACTTAATTCCACATTAAGGACGACTGAAAATGATACCCATTGCAGCAGCTCGTAACATATGAAGAGTACTATGCTATATTTCACCCTAAGGAGGAAAATTTGGTAAAAACCAAAATTTCTCACTAGGGTGAAAATTTGTTGCCAACAAATTTTCACCCTAGTGAGAAATTTTGGTTTTTACCAAATTTTCCTCCTTAGGGTGAAATATAGCATAGTGCTTTCGCATAGGCCTGCTAAGCCAAGACAAGTTTCGGCTTCACTTGTGTCTCATCGGCATAAACAGAACTTCTGCTCTAACGGGACATCACGTTTGATCAGTCGTTTGATTGAAACACATAGTGTGTTTTAGTTTTAAGGGATTTGCGTCAAGCCGGCGCTAATCTATTCCGACAATACGTTAGTGTTGGTTTCTGATGAGGCGAAGCCGAAACGCAACATAGTATGATATGAAGAGTAAATTTCCCGGTAATTTCCAAAGATTAATTTCCTCGTGTTCCGTCACAGCTCTCGAAAAGTAACCCCACATCGCTCGGTTGGTTGGCCAGTGTTATGTAAGTTTCAACAGCAAAGGAAACAAACGGTAAACAATCTCATTTAGCTTAATTTGACTGCCGCAGCCAACCGGCCGACCGACAGACCAACCGACCGACTGCCCACATGCTCGCGTGGCTCACAATCAATTGAGTAATCGTGCTTTCGATCTATAATTCACAGACTCAGACACACTCTTGTCGCCGGTCGGTCGGTCGGTCGCTGATAGCGTCCGTCGAACCGCACATATGCCATTTGTGGAGATGGAGCGGATCGAGTTCGCGATGCAGGTGTCGCATCCGGTGATCCGACGATGCACACACGGTAATCACTTTCATTACGTATGGTCCTCAATCAGATCTCTCACATAATCGATGATAATGATTGGCGCTGTAAGGTAAGCTGTTGTTACGACTTGACAGCGATATGCGTCAGTTTGATTGCGATGTGAGGTTTTCTATCTGATACTAACTGCTTGAATTAGGTCAGTTGATTATCACGAGCGAAAAAAAAGCAGTTGGAATTTAGGCCAATTCGAGGTAATATTGAGTTGCAAATTTATGCCCATGCCAGCGAAATGTCAAACGAATGGCAATATAATATCGAGCTTAAATCAGACTGCAACATGCATATTCATTTCGGTATCGTCTTCTTCGAAACGTCGTCTGTTAAGTGAAGTCACACGAAAGCAGGTTGCCGAAAATCAACGGCTAAATGTCACTGCCATTTGGCGACCCTAGACATCAATGCTAGCGCGGTCTTGATATTATTGATGCACACTCGAATTTGCAATAGATACAATCTGCCATTTCAGAGAGGCCAAAGCGGTATTGTAAAATTACTTGGGGTTGAAGTATTAAACGGGTGACGAATTTCGCGCTAAATGGTATTCAGAGTTGGCAGCACTCTCTCAGATTTTAATGAAACTTTCTGTACATGAAAACTGTACTGTCACAAAAAGCCACTTTACATACTTTGTTTTTCCAAAAATGATCTAGACTGTCTTTTGAAAAGGGTCAAACTTTTTTACCAATTTTTTTCAAACAACTGTAGTCTAAAAATGAAAAGTCCTACCAAAAAATGTTGTAGGAGTGATTTTCACAAAATTTTTACTAATATTTTTGAATAAATATATTGAAAGAACTCTTTATCGACTCCTACCCTGAAAAAACCGATTTTAAAAATTTAAAGTCGGTTTACAAAAAAATCCATCTTTGATTTAGATGAATTTGTTCCAAGATAATTACGTTCCCTACCTACCGTCAAAAATTCAAGTTGGGCACTTTAAAGGAAAAAAAGTTATTTGAAAAAAACTTTTCCTTGTCCAAACTTTTTTTTTTCAGTGTATCATTATCGAAAACTAAGCCAATGAAAGTCATAATCATCTCAGAATCCAATTTCACAACTGCTACTAGCCTGATACATTCAAGAAGTATCAGCAACGAATTTGGTATATATTCATAACAAACTTGAAGGAAGAACTGGAAGACTGGAAGACTGCAGTTCAGTTGTTCATCTCAAAAATAATAAATTTTATGAAACAATCGACCAAGTTTTCTAAAATGTATTTAATGTCTGATGGAGCACAGGCAAGCATGGTTGTGACTATTGTACTAGGAATCATGAACCAGTTCACGAATTCATGAATATTTCATGATTTTGTGAATTATTTCACGAGCACGGATATCGGATCGTGACTAATATATTAGGAATCATATATTAGTTTACGAGGATCGAATTAAATTTAATAAAATTAAATTGAATAAAATTCCGAGTTTCGTGAAATAGTTCACGAGAAAATATCCAGAATGTTTTGATTTTGTGAACTATTGTTCCTAATTATATGATTAACATCATGAGTCAATCTTTGGTTTTATGAATAATGTTCATAAAGTTGTGAAGTAGCTCACATACAGAAAATCGATTTGATAGTGACAGGGCGGAATCCGTGACTGAAGTTCACAAAACAAAAACTAATATTTTCACTAATATAAGCGTTATGAAGGCGTTACTGAAGGGTAATTGAATATAATTGAAAAACACATGATTTTTGTTCATGCTCTTGTTTTCGTAACGTAAACACGTGATTGTTACAGAATTCTTGGCACTTTATTCACGATTTTGGGAACATTTTTTTTTTTCGAGCAGGCAAAAAAAAAATTTAAATTACAAACTCAGGTCCTATCTCAATTTAAATTTTGTTCTTGTATCATAAAGGCATTCTTTCAACATTACACCAGATCTCAACGCTACATGACATTGTTTCTCGATTGTGCTCAAATTTTCCATGGGAGTTTTTCAGCGAGATGCAATACTTTTGAGGTGCGAGTCCGGTTTGAAAATTCAGTAGCTAACTTTGAACTGGTTGGTGGATAGTTGATTGGGGTGCAAATCGTTAGATTTAAATTACCAGGCCAAGGGCCGTCTTGGCATTCCGGTTGTATTCCAGATAGCACCCACCCAACTTTTCACACAGATTAAGTTTTTCACTTCGTTCCAGTCATAAAAAATAGTTGCATCCAGTCATATATCGAGTGAAAACAGATGACAAAACTATTCTTTTATTCAGACTTATCTTTCAAATCATATCCCCCATGATTTCTGCCTCTTCCTTCATATAATACAGTTTTCACTATGCGTCTAGCTCTAGGTCCGTGCATAAATGAACTCTCCTGGGTATGACCCAAGTAATCTGAGTTTCCATTTAAAATCAAACACGATCGAATCCGATATTCTTTCGGATCAAAGATAGTGCGTTAGTGTTTAAATATTTCGGAAGACGCAGAAATATTCAGCTGTGCCGGATATTTCGAAAGCTTGCTTAGATAAGCTCAGAATTGCGATATTTTATTTGAAGCAAACAAATGACGATACTAGCGACAAAACTTTTATGAAGCACTAACGCGTTTACATTAGACTGCCCAGAAAAATGATGAATTTTTGAAAACTCAATCGGCCCACCCCTGAGTCGATTCCTAGTCCCACCAGGAGTACTTGTACCAAATTTGAAGGAAATCGGACAAGTCTAACTATCGGACCAACGTGCCTGAAGTTTGTATGGGATTTTTAAACAATCTACACGGAGAAAACTCACTTGT
The DNA here is from genome assembly GCF_030247195.1 of Topomyia yanbarensis. Classification (NCBI taxonomy): domain Eukaryota; kingdom Metazoa; phylum Arthropoda; class Insecta; order Diptera; family Culicidae; genus Topomyia; species Topomyia yanbarensis. The sequence continues at coordinate 53,535,570 of NC_080672.1, forward strand.
TTGTATTTTCACCGCTAGGTGGCACTGTATGCATCGTATTATCACTGTAAGTGAAAATAAGGAAGATATTTTAATTGTCTACACCTTTGTCGAAGACTGCTAGTAAATCCGGCTATGTTAAAAGAAGTTATTAAAATTTAAAGAAGTGATGTCTGAGTCAGTTTTGCATGGGGCCTAGCTGTGCATGGTTGTGTATCAGTACTCGAGCCCTGCGAACTATATATTTTTGTGAAATAATGGTTAGATTTAGCTGAAGAGTATGTTTACAAGAATTGTAGTAAATAATACGAGTTATGTTTTGGTTAGAAAATTTTAGTTCCACCTGTGACCACATAGAGGGCGCCACCACTAACTTTTCATAGAAAAGAGATAGAGTATCAAGATGTTCGGAAGAAATACTGAAAAATTCCTGTTCTATAACTTTGTAGAAGGCACCAAATTTCTATCTCTTTCCGCTGAAAAGTTAGTGTTGGCGCCCTCTATGCGGTAACAGGTGGAACTAAAATTTTATAATCAAAGCATGACTCGTATTATTTACTATAATTCTTCTGAACATATCATTGAGCTAAACCTATCGATTATTTCACAAAAATGTTTAGTTCGTGTGAATCTAGTACTGATACACAACCATGCACTGTTAGGCCCCATGCAAAACTGACTCAGACATCACTTCGTTAAAAGTCTAATAACTTCTTTTAACAAAGTCGGATTAACTTGCAGTCTTCGACAAAGTTGTAGACAATTAAATTATCCTTCTTATTTTCACTTACAGTGACAATACGATGCATACAAAATGCGTGCTGGTGGGTTTTCTCCATGTAAATTGTTGAAAATTCCCATACAAACTTCAGGCATGTTGGTCCGGTAATTAGACTTGTCCGATTTGCTTCAAATTTGGTGCAAGTACTCCTGGTGGGACTAGGAATCGACTCAGAGGTGGGCCGATAGGGGTCATTTTTTCCTGTCACCCTAGTTTACATACCCGCTCACAAAGTTGAGATCGATGGTGTAGTTATCGATTCGACCTTGGCATGCGTGGATCTACTAAAAGACGGAATTGGCTGTTTCAAAGACCCCTTGCTCCAGTGAGCGAAGATTTTTAATGACAATCGCACCGGACGAGACAAAATGGTGTGTTCCTTCAAACTAGTACCTGAGTGACCTTTGGAGAGACTGCTTTACCGAAGATAAACTCAAGATAGAGTGGTCAGGTATTTTTCAAGTACAATAGAAGTACGACCTCTCGCTGCATGCGGTTCACCGTCAGAATGACAAGTTACCGATTAATTGAGGGGAAGCTTTGCGCAACAGCAAGCGGCGTCAATCTACGCATTGTATCCACGGGGATGTTTATTATAATTAACAAACCAATAATAATTCTGCTAAAATAGGTAATTAATATAACAAACCTGTAAATTTTGTGGATTCTGGAATCATATCTCCCATAGCGGATTTACTAGAAGATAAACTAGGTGCATGATAATTTCTGAACAAATCAAGTAACGAAATTTTTTTTTACAAATAAATCATGCATGAAGCATTGCATCTTTTGCACTGCACTCTACCTGTACGAACAAAAAACTTTCTGTTATTTATGAGTATCTATCATTTTTATATTGACTAATATTTTAAAGCGATCGAACTTACAATTATGATGCTTTAGACATGTTTGTTTTATGCGGAGAGTTTTTGTTTGTTTATGTATCCATGGCATTTCACGGACGCGCTTGAAAATTTAGACACGCGATCGACGCCTATCAACGAGGGGGGCAGCAGAAGCACACTGTGTTCGAGTTTATCGGTTCACGGGTGCTGAACCATAATTTTTCAATCGTTTGTATAGGACCTAGTAATCTTGCGTTTATCTTTGGCTTTACGTCTTCTTCGACAAGGATCTTCTGCATGATCGGTTGGTTGTGGCCCGTGTCATGCATGAAGTATTGCACTAATTACATAGGTCTTTGTAGCAATCACTTTTGTTTCTGTATTGCGTAACTCCTCCCGGCAGCGAGGAGACTTAAATTTTCACGGTACTGCATGGGGTAATTTTGTAGATGATAATTAATCCAGCTAATTCTACGATGTTTGGTGATCTGTTTTACTGCTCATGATCACATTTCCGTTCCCCTTGTTTATATGAAACTGAGAAAACCGGCGGAAAAAGTTTGCAATAATTTTCATTATCTTTGTTGAAATTTGAAGTCTTTGTTTGTTCTGGACTAACATGATCGTAGCGTAGTTGTGCACCTTTCTGATGTCTATTTTGGCTTTCTTTCTCAGTTCGAATTTCGAACAATAATTTTGTGTGTACCTGGGAATGATACTTCTATTTTATGACTTAACCTCACTTATTTTATAAAGCAGACCGAGAATTTAGCGCCCCCCCCCCCCCAGATTAGCGCTCTTGGCGGGGGCCAACCAGTCCAATCACGCGCTACAGCTCTAGCTACAGGTTCAGTATATTAAGACAAATAAATTCAAAATATCTAAAAGTATTTCTAAAGTCATTTTAATGAAAAATCAAAACTGTAAAAGTTATATAAATAAAACCAAATTTAAGAATCACCTATTTTCGGTAAAAAAAATTTAAAATGAAAAGTACAAGACATAGAGTTCCAGTGTCTTCGACAATTTTTTTTAAAGTTTGATTTTCCTTAATTTTCTGGAACACTGCAAAACTCTATCTCGAACCACTAAAAATTATTTTTTTCTGTTTTTAATAAATTTAGAACCACCCTACTATACGATTCAAAATGATAAAAAAATTGTAAAGTGCATTTTTATCACGAAAACAAAGCTATGTCTTTTATTTTGTTCACCGTGAAAGGAATTTAAACATGAGGAATTCCACGAAGATCCGTCCGAAAATCTTTAAAATCGTGACTTTACACATTTCACCGGCATGGAAGACTAAACATTTTTCACTATCAGTTAGATTATTTTGAATCAAGAGCAACTTTTTAATAGAGCGTAGACATTTCTACGTGCATTAATTTTAAAAAAAATTGTTCGATTACTGTATTTTATACAGCAAAACTTCCGGAGAACGAGTTAAAAGGAATGAATGCTTCTGTACGCAAAAAATATGCACTGAAAAAAATGTTGTGTCATTTTTCATAAAAACAAAAATTTGCGTTAAAAATTTAAATTGCAAAATACCCATTTTTTCTAATTTTTTATATTTTGTCAACATAAACTTAGAGAGAAAAGGAACATTTTCAATATGACTGTATGATGGATAACTTATCGATAAAAAAGTTTTTCTAACAATAACTTTATACATGTTTTAAATTCCATACTGATTGACATACAAAACTGTAATTTTATTACAGAATATAATTCTAAGTATCGTTTTAAATCAAAATGAATTTAACAAAAATCTCCCAAAATGCGATAGTTTTCGAGATATTTGGAATTTCGTTCCAACATAAACAGTTAATTCATGTGATTATGCCCTTTTCAAAAGTTATTCGTGTTACCCCATCATAAAATGTCAAAAATCTAATGTATATCGTTTTAAAGCCGTAAAAGAAGCTTCTTCAGTATATTTAGATCATGGAGAAGCTTTCAATAAAAAAGTTTTCCTAACAACAATTTTTGACATATTGTTGTAATTCATACTATTTGCAGTCAAAAATACAATACAACGCCATTTTAAATCAAACTGCTAATAACAAAAAATTTCTAAGATGTGGTATTTCTCGAGATATTTTAAATTTTGGTTACCATTTTAAAATATCTCATTTTAGAAAATTTTTGTTATTCACATTTTGATTTAAAATGGCGCTTAGAATCATATTCAAAAATAAAATTGTATTTTTGACTGCATAGTATGAATTATAAAAATATGACAAAAGTTCTATGTTATATTTCACCCTAAGGAGGAAAATTTGGTAAAAAACCAAAATTTCTCACTAGGGTGAAATTTGTTGGTAAAAACCAGTCTTTGTACAGGAGGGCACAAATCCTTATTTCGGGATTTGCGTCAAGCCGGCGCTAATCTATTCCGACAATGTGTTAGTGTCGGTTTCTGATGAGGCGAAGCCGAAACGCAACATAGTATGAAATAAGGATTTGTGCCCTCCTGTACAAAGACTGGTTTTTACCAACAAATTTTCACCCTAGTGAGAAATTTTGATTTTTACCAAATTTTCCTCCTTAGGGTGAAATATAGCATAGTGCTTTCGCATAGGCCTGCTAAGCCAAGACAAGTTTCGGCTTCACTTGTGTCTCATCGGCATAAGCAGAACTTCTGCTCGAACGGGACATCACGTTTGATCAGTCGTTTGATTGAAACACATAGTGTGTTTTAGTTTTAAGGGATTTGCGTCAAGCCGGCGCTAATCTATTCCGACAATGTGTTAGTGTCGGTTTCTGATGAGGCGAAGCCGAAACGCAACATAGTATGATGACAAAAGTTGTTAGGAAAACTTTTTTATTGAAAGCTTCTCCATCTCCAATACAATGAAAAAGTTTCCTTTACGTCTTTAAAACGATAAACATTAGATGTTTGGCATTGTATGATGGGGTAAAACAACTTTTAAAAATGGCAAAATCACACGAATCAACTGTTTATGTTGGAACATAATTCCAAATATCTCGAAACCTTTCGCATTTTGGGAGATTTTTTTGAATACATTTTGATTTAAAACAATACTTGGAATTATATTCTGTTCTGGTTATTGTTAGCAAAACTTTTTTATCGATAAGTTCTCCATCATACAATCATATTCAAAATGTTCCTTTTTGCCTTTCTCATACAAAGAAAGGCTATGCAATCACTGTAAAAATCGACTTACTAACCGAGGCCCGGAGGGCCAAGTATCATCCACCATTCTATTCAGTTCGTCGAGATCGGCAAATTTCTGTGTGTGTATGTATGTGTGTGTGTATGTGTGTGTGTATGTGTGTGTGTCATTTAAACTCACACAATTTTCTCAGAGATGGCTGAACCGATTTTCGCAAACTTAGTTTCATCTGAAAGATATAACGCTCCCATAAGCTGCTATTGAATTTTAAGTTGATCCGACTTCCGGTTCCGGAGTTACGGGTTGAAAAGTGCGGTCACACAGTAAATTCCCATATAAACTGGTACCACCATGATGTTCAAATGATGTAAAACATATTAAAATTGATGTAACATTACTCTAGTTTGCGGGTCTGGATCACTAATGATCAATTAAAGCAGCTTTGACCACATTGGCCACCTATGACGGATCATGACGCCCCCGGGGAACCCGCCAAGTTCCTAAGCTAATATCACACCCATTCCCCAACGAATTCTCTACTGATTTTTACAAACTTGATTTCAAATGAAAAATACAGTAATACCATTAACTGCTGCTGAATTTCATTCGGTCCTGACTCTTGCTTCCGGAGTTACAGAGGTGTTAGTAAGGATACACTGGAATTTCCCATATAAATCGGTACAATCGTAATACCTCAGAGGCTGAAAACTATTGAAATGGTCACCAAATTACTTCTAATCGCAGATCTAGATCACTGATTGCCAATCAAACATTCTTTGAATATATTTTCCACTATCGACGATTCCGGAAGTCCGGAATTCCGGGCATATTCCACAATTAAAGTCACATCGGTTCTTCGGTGATGACTGAACCGATTTTTTCAAACCAAGTCTCAAATGGAAGGCAAAATATGCAGTTGAGTATTGCGTCGCCGCCACTCCCCCCCCCCCCGCCTTGCTCTTACACCTCCCTCCTTCATCACTCCCCTCCCCTTGGACCACCCACACGCCCGCATTTCCTTCATCCACCCCATATACCGAAATAAGATGAAGGATTTCTGACGCATCCTCCACTCCCACTCTACTAACCCCCCATTCCCTCCACTTTCAAACCCATTCCACCAACATTTCAAAATATAATCACATGAAGATAACATTGGACTCATGCTGATTAAGCTAATTAAATATTATTCTTTTGCCTTTCCCATATAGAAAGGTTATGCAATTGAACAAAAACCGACTTTCTAACAGAGGCCCGGAGGGCCGAATCTCATATAACATTCGACTCAATTCGCCGAGATCGCAAAATATCTGTGTGTATGTACGTGTATGTATGTATGTATGTATGTATGTATGTATGTATGTATGTATGTATGTATGTATGTATGTATGTATGTATGTATGTATGTATGTATGTATGTATGTATGTATGTATGTATGTATGTATGTATGTATGTATGTATGTATGTATGTATGTATGTATGTATGTATGTATGTGCGGATTTGTTAACAAAATGTCCACATCGGTTTCTCGGAGATGGCTGGACCGATTTTTACAAACTAAGATTCAAATGAAAGGTATAATATTCCCATAGGTTGCTATTGAATTTCATTTTCAACCGACATCTTGTTCCGGATTACGAGTTGAATAGTATGGTTACAAAACAAAATTTGTTGATTTGTCCACATCGGTTTCTCGGAATTTTCTGAACCGATTTTGACAATCTTGATTTTAAATGAAAGGTCCATCAGCTGCTGTTGAATTTTGTGTGGGTCCGAGTTCTGGTTCCTGGATTACAGGGTAATATGTACGATCACGCAGCAAATCCCGATTCTAACGAATTCTGCGATGAATGTAAAAAGGTGATTTTTTTCCAAAATGTAAACACAACTGTTGAATTTGTAGATCTAGGTCACCAACAATCATTCAAAGTCTCTTTGGCATCCAAATTCAGAATAACGGTTACATTGGTTTCTCGAAAATGGCTAGACCGATTTGATCAACTTAGTCTCAAATGAAAGGTGTTGCGTCCCCGGAAACTGATATTAAATTCCGTCTACATCCGACTTCCAGCACCGGAGTTACAGGTTGTGGAGTGCGATCACATAGAAAACTCCGATTGAAACCGATACCGCGATAAATGCAAAAAGGTGCTCTTATATATACTTACCAAGTGTAATAAGAATGAAAGACATTTCCATAATTTTATATTGTACGAACCAGCTATTAAATCATGGTTTGGAGAAATGAGAAAGGCACAATTGCACCTCTAGGTGGATTAAAACAGGTTTTTCTGTAGGTTTTTGTCGACTTAATATAAAAATTAGTAAAAACCCATTATTGCAATTTAAATTTTTAACACAATTTTTTGTTTTTATGAAAAATGGCACAACATTTTTTTCAGTGTATATTTTTTTCGTGCGATTTACAGGCAATGAATATTTCTATTCACTCCCTGTAAATCGTTCTCAGAAAGTATTGCTGTATAAAATAAAGTAGTCGAACAAAAAAAAATTGAAATTAATGCACGTAGAAATGTCTACGCCCTTTTAAAAAATTGCTCTTGTATCAAAACATTGCAATTGTCAGAGAAAATCAAGGAGATTCATAAACCGAACTCAACTTCAAAGTTTCGTTCGAATCGCCGTTGGTCATATTTTGTGGTCGGCCGGTTTCCCATGGAATCCCTCACATATTACCAAGGGTAAATTCATGAAAATCCAAATTTTTAATATAACTTTTGAAGTTTTCATTTTTTGCTAACATATCCTTCAGAAGTTTTCCCGAGTTTTTTAGACAAACATTTTCTTCTAGTACGTCAAAACTCTAGCTTCCATTATTCAAGTATAAATACCTATAATATCAAAACTTGATTTTCTGAAATCAATTTTGTGAAACTTTAAAAAATATCGCGTTCGCTATTTTTTGCTCAATTATACCTCATATCATGACCTTATATGGTCGGTGTTAAGTCAGATCGGACTAAGTCGCAAAACATAAAAAATAAGGTAATCATAATATTGGATATAGAATTTCTTCAGCTACATTCGAATTTTGCCAGATTTGAAATATGTAACAATAAGCAAGAATTATGGTGAAAAGTAGGGTTCCCACCTCCGGCGAGGCTTTCACACGGAGATTTTTACTGATCTGGGATACAAGCCTAGTGTACGCACGAGTGTACGTTTAACCAGACCTACCTGCTGAATTGTAGTGAGATAAGAATACTCTTGCAGTCCTTTAGTAAATCGTCAAGGTATCAATTACCAAAATTGACTCACATTCACCATTTAGTGGTTTGTTATGGCGAAGCATAATGCATACCACGGTTCTGAGCTTTTCTCATTAAGCTATCTATTTTTCGCGTTTGTAAACCATTTTTTTGATTTATATAGGGTAAATGTACTATAATTCGCCCCCCTAAAGCATTTGTTTGCGGAAAAACTTTGAATTTCAACGATTTTGAATTGCTCTAATTTTATTTTATCATTCTCATCACGTATCATATAATATCCAATAATACTGAATAAAAGTGATTTAAAACAATAAATTAACGAAAAAATAACATAATTCTAAATCAAGACGTGTTTCAATTTTCGTCCCCCTAAATTTAATCTTCGCCACCCTCTTGCTCTATTCTTTCGCCCCCGTGCGCCCACGCACAATTTCACGACTTTTATCATGCTACAATATCACAGAATTGGTAATCGAGAAAAGATTAGACAAATCCTGATTATATTTTCAAAAACTAACTATTAAACAAATAATACGTTAACTTACAAGCTCTTGTATTTATAGTCTTGTTATGTTGTGTTGCGAAACGAGCGAGAAGCACTCCAAGTCCGTTCGTTCGCGAGCGTGTACGAATAGCATGCCTAGCGCTCTTTATCGTTCGCGCCCGGGTTGAGTAAAATCTCGAGCGGGAATGCTCGCGAGAAACCCAAGCTTTCATCTAGTATGTAGGGCATATCCAGGAAGCTTTTCTTGCAAAGTCTCGTGTGCTTTGTTATCTCGCAAGCGAGAAATGCGTTGAAGAGCACACGCGAGTGTGGATGCACGAAGAGCATGGACTACTAATGGCGTTTTCGTTTTTTTCTTGGTGCTACAATGGTGTAGTGCAAAGAATGAGTTAGACTGATTACACCCAAGTTTGAATGAGTGTAGCACCGACTACACCGGTGTAGTGCACTGTCAAAAACGAATATGCCATAAGAGTGTTCTCGATATTTCGCGCGAACAAGGAAGGCGATGTACGCGCCAACGAACGAGAATAGCAACGTGCAAAAACGAACAAACCATTCGTTAACTAAATGGCACTACTAGAAAAATACTCTAAATGCTAGAAAAATCAAGACACCCCAAGGCTTCTCACTACATTTTCGTATTTGCACAGGATTAAAAATTTATTTGCTTCCGGTTTTGCAGCAGATGCAATGGATACATAAATTAATATGTCAAGCATATGTTTTAAAAATCATTTTGGAATTATCAACTGATATTCTTTATGTAAATCATGAATGAAACAGATATATTTTTTGGTAGTTGACTTGGAGCAACAATTTCAATTTCGTTCAAATATTTCGAATATGCCCAAAATGACTACAGATGCTGACTTAAATTAAAAGGATATATGTGTACATCCAAAAATCGAAACAATAACTATTCTTTTATCTTTCTTATCATTATACGCCAAAATACTCCATGTGCAATGGAATTCCCAATACACATGAGACAATTATACGTAGAGCGGCAGTATAAAGTTCTTAAGAATGTTTGCCCAAATTATTATAAATATCCAAGCAGTAGAACCAACATTATAGCGTATTCACTATTCCCTAATGAGGTCCCGGGTATATACTAGAAACTTTGCACGTGATTATCTCGAAATCATGTTTTTCCAAAAACGTCTTTGCTGTGACTACGACTGCCGAAAATGTTTTCAACCGATGTCAAATTTCTTTTTTTAATTGTTTATAATTTAACTGTCGTGTCCTTGAATGATTCCATTTTTTCGTCAAAGTTTTCAAATCAATGTTATGAATTTCTTAAAAAAAATTCTCAGTGATAATAGAAAAATAGTGGATATTTTGGAAAAATCGTACCCGTTCGCAAAAATAAAAAATTACAATGTATAGTTCAAGGACACCATGATTATATTTGTTTTTATGTTTTCAATTGAGCTATTATACAGCAATCGTAGTCACGGTAAATCTCTTAGAGAAAAACGCGCTTTTGTGGAAATGGTTATAACTTCGACAATTAGGGTGGATGTAAGAAAAACTTCTGCTAAAAATCGATGAATAGACCTATGGGCAATGTTAATGCATTAAACGAAAGCTTTCAATCCCTACTTCATAGGAAAAATATAAAGATGTACTAATAGTGGTGCAATCGCTAATTTCTGGTCCTATTGTTGTAAATCCCATTGATTTCTTATGGGACTTGCAACTATAGGTACACTATATCAACTATAGGTGCAGGGTAGCACCTATTTAAAATTCAAAGAACATAATTTTTTTCAACAGTTTTTGAGCAAATATCAAGGATAACAGTTTTATTGTTGCATAATTTTAGTGCGATGAATCGATAAAAAAATATTTGTTGATGGTTGGTACCTTAGCTAGGCGTATAACCCACTACTGAAACTATTGGTACACCTCAACTATAGGAGCATCCACCCTATTAATATTTAATCATGTTCACAAGTGGGTTTTGCAAATTAGACATTGTACTACGCTAAACGTATAATAAGTATTTGATATAAATATGGCTATATACCTTCATAAAATTTCAAATTTTTTCCCTTTTGTCCTGCACCTTAATATATAAAACCCCTTAATCACAGACAGAAACTCCGTTGTATATGTTTTCAATAAGGCTTTCCAAACGAATTAATTTTTGGCTTTTTTCTCTTTAAACTATTAAAAAAATGTATGGAGAGGTTGTATTTTGATAGGTTTTGTCTTCCTTACAGAGAGAGCCTAGAAACCTGCTCGGTGCTGTTTAGAATCGCATTCGTAAAACACCAAACATTACGTTTGTAAAAGGTTTTCTAATTATTATTGATATAATTTAATTGAATTGTTAATAACATATTTTAGAAATCGAAAATAACTACGCTGGATTCAAAGATAGATTGCAGAATCTGATTATCTTCACTGCAACTGAATAGGTAGAGAGCAGTCTTGGGGCGCTCTTATTTTTCCAGTATATAAAAAAGGTACTTTCGTTTAGTTACCAAGTAGTTTATCCGTTTTTACTTGGTTTAGAGATATAGAAATAGTGAATAGCTCTGTAAATAGCGAAAAGCGAAGCGAAAACAGGTTATGGTATTTTAGAAAATTGTCTATTTTAGCCGTCTATATTACTTTCTAGAACATCAGAAATCGCTTGAAGCTCCATAATCGAAGTTATGATAAAAAAAAAACTGTTTTTGAGGGGCCTTTCACAAACAACGCCCTGTATCTCGAAAACCAAGAGTTTCCGAAAGAAAGCTTCTTGGTAAGTTTTTGTACAACTTAATTGAAGTGAGTATTTTTCTATCTGAATTGTTGAAGAAAATAAATTTCGTAACTCACTATTAGTCAACGATCCGATGTGATTGAAAGAAAGAGCGTTTTATTTCAAGAAATTTCCTTAAAGACATCACTTAGCTAAAATCAATAGTCTACTTTGGGACCACTGTGGAACGGGGCGAAGATAAAAACCCATACGAAGAAAAGAACGCTATATGGGATTTCGCCAGGGGCGAAGATTAGAATTGAGTTTCATCTTGCGTTAATTTTCGCCACGTTTTAAAATTGTTCAAACTTAATTGAATAAAGGTAATAATCGCGGATGTGCGTTGACATGTATTCCTGCAATGCTGAAAAACATTACTATTGAATATTCTAACGCTTACTCACAACATTTATATAACTTTCCCCGCGATAAAAAATTGTCACCATTTTTAGTTTTCAGGAAAATAAGTGCTCTACAGGTGCTACTTTGATTACGATTGAAAATACGTTATGAAATATTTTTGTTTAAAATAGGGCAGTTTTCACATTTTATTCGACTTGGTTTGTTTTTCAATAATAGTCGCAAGCGGAGGTCCAGATCGTAAAGCAGATAGAATTATTTGTAATTGTTTTGCAAGGGGGGCGAAAATTAGGGAGGGGGCGAAGAATGATACTTCTACCCTACGTGGGAAATTTCAACTCTTCGGCTAACGCCAAAAAATCCGAAAACCCCAGCCACTCCCGCTGTGGAGGATAAGCCGAACAAGGATTGCCCCCTGCCACAGCTAACAGCAGAATTAGAGTGAAGCAGGCAGTAGACTACCCATGATCGCATATTTGTCCCGTTTTCTATGAGATTTCCTATCTTTATGGGACTGGTATGCGATCATGGGCAGTAGAAGGGCAACGAAATTTTTGCTGAGCACAAATTCGGTTATTCATCATCACAATCGCTAGGAAGGTTCCAACAAAGGAACGAATCTGTTCTCTCTGGTCAACAGCTAATGACCGCTGCAGGTGCAGCCGACATTTACACCAGAAGAACTCGTTCAAAGCATGCAATTTCAGTTAAAATTATTCATCGTCTCACTAGACCCGGAGAAATTGATATAAAACTCGGAGGCCCGGAGATCGGCTTCAAAAACCGGAGTCTCCGGGTCAAACCCGGAGCGGTGGCAACCCTAGTTAAAAGTAATTTCCAATTATCATGTAAAGTGTGCTGCGATTCAAACTTTAAACTCGTTTTTTTATCGAAATCAACAAATTGTTACTTAATTCGGTCTGAGTTAACACCGACCATATGTAGTTGAAAAAGAATTATCTTTTGTTGGCCCCAATGAGTAATATTGGTATTCCAAAGAACCTTATTTTTGAGAAAAAGTGCTCATCACTTTCAACGATAATAGTTAGATATGTGGTGTCATGAAACAAATTATTCACCTTCAAACAATCTTAAAGTTGTCTGAAGACTACTTCAGTTTTAAATCAATACCGCAAAAGTTATTTGAATAAAACTGAGTTTTTCTAAGAAACACTCAGAAGCACCTTAACCCTTTGCAACGCAATTTTTTTCGTTGTTAATACTGTTATTTTTAGCTTTATATAGGTTTTGGGGTAGCTGATTCTGATTCTGACGTCGAAAATGTAAAATTCAAAATGGAGAATCCAATGTGGCGACTGTGCATGGCTAAAAATGGCTGCCATTGTGTAACCGCCATTTTGAACATTCAAATTCTGTTACAAGAATCGTAATCAGCGACATCAAAAACCACATAATCTACCTTTATGCTGTCTCAGAATATTGTATATCCCAATAATAATAAACTCCATTTTTGCATACATTGATATTTTTTTCGAAAAAACTGACCTAGGAAAAATTCTTGTCGCTCTACAACTTCACTGAAGGCTTCGCATGGCTCTATCTAGAATTTTTAAAAAGTTAAATTTTCAAACTAGGTAAAACCAGAACCACCTTAACTGTTTTTTTAAAAAAAGAAGGGGCCCATAAACTACGAACATTTTTCCAAAGACATAATAAGGTTAAGTGGTTTAGTTTTAGTAAAATCTCAAATTCCTACTAAATTTGCATTCTGGACCACTGCACTGTGCACTGCAGTGTATTTAGGAGATCTTGTAGAAGTAATATCAAAAAATTCTGTGCCTAAAATCATGTTTCCATAGTATCTAAATGGGTAATCTATGCACAAAGTGCGGATTGTATATCTGAAGGAGCTTGTTTGGAGATGTAGATATTTGACGCATATTGAACACGATCCATTAGCAATTGAACTACTTCCGCGCACGTCAAACGGTGCCAGTCTATCGAAATAAAGCCACCTAAATTAACTGGTTCTGCAGCTTTACCATTTATACAGCTATTCGCCTCGCTGAAATTGTTGAGTCAATAATAACTGTACAGAATATTAATAGCCAGCGCGGACAGTTACACCAGGGCCCTAATTGATCGATAGACGATTGCCATCGTTATTCATCACGCTACCAGAGAGCTTCGTGGATCCGCGGGGAATGTATCAAGTTCTTACGGTAAATTGTGTACCTAATCGGTAGTTCTGATGTATAGTCGGTTGCATATACATAACAGCTTGAATGAAAGGAACTGGTTTGCGAAAGAATTGTAAATAGAATAACTAATATAGCGGTAGCAATCAATTGGGCTCAATTTATTCACCTGACTGGTAGATGAAAGGTCTACCCCGTAATGGTTGGGCGATTTGATCCAACTTCCTTGTGTGCCCACTTTTCAGGCAGGTCAGGTGTACTGCCGCGTGAATTAGCTAGTTAGTTCACGAGGAAGCACATGTAGGCTGTCTCGAACCCACTTAAAGCAGGGAGCGGTGGCTAGCAAATGTCCTTGAGTCACTACACTTTAACACTTGCAGAGGGAGTGTATTCATCGCCAGGGTGCCAATTGGTGCGCACGAATCTCGTTGAAATTGTTTGGACCTTTTCGTCGTCCCATCAATTCACAGTTAGTGGTGGTGAAAGGTCAAAGTTTCGCAAATTCCTCCGCAATTACATCATCATACTCATCATCGGCAATACTAGGGGGTGGCGGAACGTTGATAATCAATAATCAAAACCGAGAAATTACCACTTGTATTACAATGTAGGTGCCGAAGCATGACAACCGCTGATGGCGACCTCGTGATCGATGCTCGGCGGGGGGCTGAAAATGTTATTTCGAAACGGTCTTCATCTGATGGACAGCATCGAAAATCTCACGAACTTGGCATATAGCGATGGCGACGCGCGATCAATACGATGTATCATGTTGTGGAAGAGCTTAGCAAGATAAAGGCTCGGCAGTTTGTCCGGGTTGACTTTTGTAATGCGATCATGACAAATTGATGCATTGATAATTTTTCGTCCAATTAGAGCTTGAGCTTCATTCAAAGGTGTGGTCGACGTGGGCAGTTATGTTTTAACCCTAGGGAAGACTTTTAGAATTTTTCGCAAAAACGTTTCGGAACTTCTGGCCTAGATGTAGATATTAACGCCACTTCCATAAGACTAAAGGCTTCCTGTCGAAATTTTCAACGTGATATTGCATCAACTAAGTGCAGATTAGGTAATTGGGAGATCGTATATAATATTACCCAATATTAATAACACTAACAAATAGATGTTTTGACACCATAAACAGGCCGTAGACACCGTTTCATTCTAACAAAATTGCAATTAATATACCACAAAGCACAGCGGACACTAATCAGAATATCAATGTCAACCACCCTCGTTAACTGCTTAGAAACCATTAACACATAATCAATATCTAAATTATCCCGCTCATGTAGAATTATTCAGCAGAAAACCTATTAAGCACGGTGAGACGCAAAAATTTCCAGGAAATTTGCACCGATCACACCGGCTCTGTTTAGCAGCCGGTCATCTCGAGGCAAAAACTTCCTTCTTAGCACTAGCACTCGCAAATCGTGATCCCGGCGAATAAATTATCTCTTGGACCGGGCAAGAAGATATCGCATCGCATACGCAGTTCATCTCACGAGCCGGTCCGAAACCAATAAGTATAGTTGCTGCGGCGGATGTCCTTGGCATCAATACGCCGAAGGAGGGTGCATTTAAAATGCTATTTATTATCCAACTGAGAAAAGCACAACTCCGGGGCGAACAGAGAACACCACTGCACTGGTGCTAGCACCACCGGCGTGGAAGACGAACCGCAACTCCACAGCAGATCTACTGCTATCCAATGAATAACAACAATCTTTCATGCTGCGGGCGTGAAGCGATCGGTGATCAATCGAATCACAGCCAGCAGCCGTGGCTTTAAGTGGAATTTCTTGCTTAGCGAGTTTGCGCGTGGCAAACTTGAACGACCACGACGACGACGACGATTCTTGCTCTATCAACAATTTTCCAGCGAATTCCAAGAACAATCCCACCGTATGAGTTGAGTTATGAGCCTTGCTTTCGATACACCGCGCGAGTCAAGGATCCCTCGCGTGTCGGAGAGCAGTATTTCAATTTTATTGATCGAGAAATTTGCACAGCGGAAAAACCCATTATCAATTGGAGTATGATTCGCTTTTTGACCTCGGAGTGCTGATTTCTATAGGCGTTTATTGAACTCTCAGATGGTACATTTCCAGATCGAGAAGAGTACGATAACACTTGGCAATTGAACCCATTTTTTATATATTGATGATTGTCTTCTATTTTGCCGATTGCTGGCGTGAAATGAAGAAAAGAAACTTGAATAAGTATACAATTGAGGTAATGGCGACTGCGTTTATTTGAAGATGTGCAACAGAGAAGAGTTTCTTAAATTTTATCAGGTTTTCGTATCTTTCGCTTTAAAGCAGTATCATATGAAAGATTGATTGCAGGAAAGTTGCTATCATTGCCTTAAATTGTATCTTAAATTTCACTAGTTTACAAATTTCAAAAAGTTGTGATATACTCAACTTTTTTTATCATTTCCGTAGTAAAATGGCCCACTGAAAACGAAAATGCGATTGAAAAAATTCCGCATGGAACAGATTTTGAGATATTGCGAAAAAATCCGTTTTTGTATTTTAATAAATTGGCCCTTGACTTCATCACAAATATCTCCAGTTGTACTCTACCAATTTTAATGATTTTAATATCATTTGATCGACAATTGCAAGACCTATCAATTCTTTCTAGAACATTTTTTGATTACTATTACAATTAGATCTCTGTAATTATTTAAAAAATAATTGCTATTTCTTGCAAAATTTTGGAATTTTTTTTTTATTTGGCGGTAAACTACTCAAAGAAGAACGATTTATTAAATATTTTTTATTCGTGGGTATTGAAATATGATCAATTACGAAAATAATGAGCGGTTTTTCATTGGAATCTAAATAATATAGAATATATTGAATATAGAAGTTATGAGTATTTTTGTAAAACATAGAAAAAGTCTGTTTTTCAGAGTTTTGCGTTTCTCATATAGAAAGGTTATGCAATCGGTCGGAATTTTGACTTTTCAACCGAGGCCCGCAGGGCCGAATATCTTATACCATTAGACTCAATTCGTCGATATCGTAAAATGACTGTATGTGTGTATGTGTGTATGTATGTATGTATATGTGCATGTGTCAAACAATCTCAAAGATTTTTTACAGCGATGGTTGGACTGATTTGTACAAACTTAGTCTCAAATGAAAGGTACTACCTTTCCATCGGTCGCTATTGATTTTTTATTGATCCGATTTCCGGTTCCGGAGTTACAGATTGAAGAGTACTATCACACTGCAAATTTATATATAAACTGGTACCACCATGGTGTCCAAATGATGCAATACATATTAAAATGTGTGCAATATTACTTGTATTTGCGAGTCCAGATCGTTGATGACCCATCGGATTCGTAACCGGAAGTCGAATAGAAATAAAATTAAATAACAGTTTTAAGTGACGTAACACCTAAGTTTGGTCATATCGGTCCAGTCATCACTGAGAAATGGATGTACCTGTTATTCTGTTATTATTATTTGGATTCTTCCGCCGGGGCTTCCGGAACCGTCGATGGTGGCCAATGTGGCCAACGCGACTATGAATGATTGTTAGTGACCTAGAGCTACAAATCCAAGCAGTTGTGGTCACATTTTGGAAAAAAATTCACCTTTTTACATTCATCGCCGTATACGTTGAAATCGGGATTTGCTGCGTGTTCGTGCTTATCACCGTATAATTCTGGAACCGGAAGTCGGATTACTTAGAAATTCAACAGCAGCCAATGGAAACGTTGTACATTTTATTTGAGACCAAGTTTGTAAAAATCGGTAAAGAATTCGCTGAGAAATAGGTATGACATTAACGTAGGGACTTGATAAGTTCCCCGGGGCATTAAAAACCATAATAGGTGGCCAATATGATCAAAGCGACTTCGGTGGGTCATCAATGATCTAGACATGCAAATCCTAGCAATGTTGCACACATTTTAATATGTATTGCTTCATTTGGACATCATGGTGGTACCAGTGTATATATGAATTTGCAGTGTGATCGTACTCTTCAATCTGTAACTCCGGAACCGGAAATCGGAACAATAAAAAAAAATCAATAGCGACCGATGGAAAGGTAGTACCTTTCATTTGAGACTAAGTTTGCACAAATTGGTCCAGCCATCTCTGAGAAAAATCGAAGAGATTGTTTGACACATGCACATATACATACATACATACACACATACACAAATATACACACATACAGTCATTTTACGATCTCGACGAACTGAGTCGAATGGTATAAGATATTCGGTCCTGCGGGCCTCGGTTGAAAGGTCGAAATTCCGACCGATTGCATAACCTTTCTATATGAGAAACGCAAAACTCTAAAAAACTGACTTTTTCTATGTTTTACAAAAACAGAAGTTATGACTTCTATTTTTTATTTAGATTCCAATGAACAACCGCTCATTATTTTCGTAATTGATCATATTTCAATACCCACGAATAAAAAATATTTAATAAATGGTTCTTCTTTGAGTTATTTACCGTCAAATAAAAAAAAATAAAGATTTTGCAAGAAATAGCATACTATGTTGCGTTTCGGCTTCGCCTCTTCAGAAACCGACACTAACGTATTGTCGGAATAGATTAGCGCCGGCTTGACGCAAATCCCTTAAAACTAAAACACACTATGTGTTTCAATCAAACGACTGATCAAACGTGATGTCCCGTTCGAGCAGAAGTTCTGTTTATGCCGATGAGACACAAGTGAAGCCGAAACTTGTCTTGGCTTAGCAGGCCTATGCGAAAGCACTATGCTATATTTCACCCTAAGGAGGAAAATTTGGTAAAAACCAGAATTTCTCACTAGGGTGA
Source organism: Topomyia yanbarensis (assembly GCF_030247195.1). Taxonomy (NCBI): domain Eukaryota; kingdom Metazoa; phylum Arthropoda; class Insecta; order Diptera; family Culicidae; genus Topomyia; species Topomyia yanbarensis. The sequence goes on from NC_080672.1 coordinate 53,554,155, forward strand.
AAATTTGTTGGTAAAAACCAGTCTTTGTACAGGAGGGCACAAATCCTTATTTCATATTATGTTGCGTTTCGGCTTCGCCTCTTCAGAAACCGACACTAACGTATTGTCGGAATAGATTAGCGCCGGCTTGACGCAAATCCCTTAAAACTAAAACACACTATGTGTTTCAATCAAACGACTGATCAAACGTGATGTCCCGTTCGAGCAGAAGTTCTGTTTATGCCGATGAGACACAAGTGAAGCCGAAATTTGTCTTGGCTTAGCAGGCCTATGCGAAAGCACTATGCTATATTTCACCCTAAGGAGGAAAATTTGGTAAAAACCAAAATTTCTCACTAGGGTGAAAATTTGTTGGTAAAAACCAGTCTTTGTACAGAAGGGCACAAATCCTTATTTCATACTATGTTGCGTTTCGGCTTCGCCTCTTCATAAGGATTTGTGCCCTCATGTACAAAGACTGGTTTTTACCAACAAATTTTCACCCTAGTGAGAAATTTTGGTTTTTACCAATTTTTCCTCCTTAGGGTGAAATATAGCATAGTGAAGAAATAGCAATTATTTTTTAATTAATTACTGAATAGAGATCTAATTGTAATAGTGATCAAAAAATGTTCTAGAAATAATTGATAGGTCTTGCAATTGTCGATCAAATGATATCAAAATCGTTATAATCGGTAGAGTACAACTGGAGATATTTGTGATGAAGTGAATGGCCAATTTTTTAAAAAACAAAAACGGATTTTTTCGCAATATCTCAAAATATGTTCCATACAGAATTTTTTCAATAGCATTTTCGTTTTCAGCGAGCCATTCTTCTACGGAAATGATAAAAATATTGTGAGGATACAAATCACTGTAAACTAGTTGATCGCGCCAGTGATAAGTCCTACGTTGTGTTTTAGTTGGTTCAGGCATGATGGTAGGTTTACCAGTCGACACTCATTTGTTCCTCTTTAGGCTGTAGAAACGGCGAAGAATAGCGAAATATACGTACAATTCTTGGCGGCTCAAGGACACGTCGCGTAATTAACTCGACATATTTTCTTGGTAAAATCGATTTATTTACGACCGAAACAAACCAACCGCGCAAGGCGGTGGTCGAACTTAGAGTACAATGGTTATTTGTAAGGAACATTTACATTTTAACGGATACAAGACACTGTCAACTCCGCTAGCGAATGACGGATCTCAATAGTAGCACGTCTGTAATAACATACGTACATGGAACTATTGAGAACCAGAGCTACAGGTCCAAAGCCCTGGTAAAGGAGGATGGTTGTGATGATCCGGGCCGAGATCACCACGTAAAGCAAGGTAGGGCATAACCCCAATTCCAAGGCGTGAAGCGACCCGTGCCGAGGGATGAGTGATCGAGGGGGTGAAAAAGATGCTCGATCGTTAACGGAGCCTGTGGGGTACCTGGACAACCCCCACAGTAAGCGTCCCTTACCACGCTAATGCGGAGCTCTGGCGTGGCGGACATATATTTCTCGCACTACTCGTGGGACTATACATGGAGTTGAACAAAAATAAAAACAAACAGACGGAGGTACCAAACCCCTTCGCAAGAGGTGGTTTGGCGAGGTCTCCCCCCGTGGGGAGAGTAGTGGAGCGATGAGTGCTGCATCCGAAAGCACCAGTGACCCCCCAGCAGCGGTAGGCAATAACCCTACCAATGCATCGGAGGGGCCAATAGCTGCGATGCGCAAAGTAGCGAAGCAACTCGATTCTATAATCGACTTCGCTAGCGCAAAGCAGAACATAGCCAAGGAGTTGAAGTTGAGCCTTCTGGAGCTCCGGAAAGCTGTTCGTGTCGCAAGACAGGAACAGCAGGCCTATGTTGAGAGGGTGGAATGTCGGGAGAGGCCCGACAGAGAAACCCAGACAGTGGCCTCCAATAGGGAGGAAAGAGAGAAGGTCGATAGAGGTTCACAGACAGTGGCCTTTACCTTCTACGGAGCAGCCACGTCGATCGGAGCGGCGACCGAGTTCCCCTCGAAGGGAAAGGGAACTCGGTCGCCGCTCCGCATCGAATGCGAAGCGCCCTAGGAAGTCGCCAGGCGAGGGTGCCAAAACCGACACCACTCGGCGTGCAACCGTCAAGGTCAAACGCCGCCTGGGTGAGGTAAGCGAGGGCGAGAGTGACCTCGCTGTGGAGAGCGATGGTACCAGCAACCCGGCACGACCGGGGCAGGGGGGCTCAAACCCCTGGACGCTGGTTACCAAGAAAAAGCCGGCACCGAAACCGGAGGTACCGCGGCCTGCGAGGAAGGCCAAGGACAGAGGCGAAGCCTTGTGGTTAAAAACCGACAAGGACAAATACGCCGATGTCCTTAAATCGATGAAGGCGGCCGAAAGCCTCTCGGCCCTTGGGCAGGATGTGCGTAGCGTAAGACGCACCAACACGGGAGAGATGCTCCTGGTGCTGAAGCGAGGCGCACAATCAAGTGCAGTATATAAGGCCTTGGCCCAAGAGGTCCTTGGTGAGGGCGCCCAAATCAGGTCGCTAGGTGCGGAAACAACTCTCCATTGCAAGCACTTGGACGAGTTCGCGACCGCAGAAGACGTCGTCGCAGCCGTCAAGGAGCACTGCGGCGTCACAATCGAGCGGGCCTCTGTGCGATTGAGGGACGGACCCTCTGGCACCCAAGTAGCCTACCTCAGGCTACTGAATGCGGATGCCAAAAAGGTAACCGAGAAAGGGAAGCTGAAGATCGGCTAGTCGGTATGCCCTATTAGCATACCCCAGCCGCCTTCAGTGGACAGGTGCTATCGGTGCCTAGAATCCGGCCATAAAGCATACGAATGCAAAGGCATAGACAGGAGCAAGCTATGTCGTCGATGCGGCGAGGAGGGGCATAAAGAGCGGGGGTGCACTAAGGCATATAAGTGCCTTATCTGCACCGCTAAGAAGCAAGCCCATAAACATGCTATGGGCGGACCTTCGTGTCCCTTCGGCGAGTTAAATAAGAAGAAGCCGTGAGAGTCACACAGCTAAATCTTAACCATTGTGCAGCAGCCCAACAGCTGCTGTGGCAGTCGGTCTCGGAGTCGAGGACAGATGTCGCCCTCTTATCAGACCCGTACAGCATCCCTGCCGGCAACGGCAATTGGGTGTCGGACGGGTCTGGAATGGTGGCAATCTGTACAACGGGAAGGTTCCCGGTTCAAGAGGTAATACACCCCTCCGCCGAGGGTGTGGCGATTGCCAAGATCAATGGTGTGTTCTATTGCAGCTGCTACGCCCCACCAAGGTGGCCAATAGAACAGTTCTACCAGATGATCGACAGGCCCTCGTCGGACCTCGTGGGCCGGAAACCGGTAGTAATAGCGGGAGACTTCAACGCTTGGGCAGTGGAGTGGGGCAGCCGCTGTACAAATAGCAGGGGTCAAGCGCTAATGGAAAACTCCGCTAGCGAATGACGGATCCCAATAGTAGCATGTCTGTAATAACATACGTACATGGAACTATTGAGATCCAGAGCTACAGGTCCAAAGCCCTGGTAAAGGAGGATGGTTGTGATGATCCGGGCCGAGATCACCACGTAAGGCAAGGTAGGGCATAACCCCAATTCCAAGGCGTGAAGCGACCCGTGCCGAGGGATGAGTGATCGAGGGGGTGAAAAAGATGCTCGATCGTTAACGGAGCCTGTGGGGTACCTGGACAACCCCCACAGTAAGCGTCCCTTACCACGCTAATGCGGAGCTCTGGCGTGGCGGACATATATTTCCCGCGCTACTCGTGGGACTATACATGGAGGCAAATAAAAATAAAAATAAACAGACGGAGGTGCCAAAACCCTTCGCAAGAGGTGGTTTGGCGAGGTCTCCCCCCCGTGGGGAGAGTAGTGGAACGATGAGTGCTGCACCCGAAAGCACCAGTGACCCCCCAGCAGCGGTAGGCAATACCCCTACCAATGCATCGGAGGGGCCAATAGCTGCGATGCGCAAAGTAGCGAAGCAACTCGATGCTATAATCGACTTCGCTAGCGCAAAGCAGAACATAGCCAAGGAGTTGAAGTTGAGCCTTCTGGAGCTCCGGAAAGCTGTTCGTGTCGCAAGACAGGAACAGCAGGCATATGTTGAGAGGGTGGAATGTCGGGAGAGGCCCGACAGAGAAACCCAGACAGTGCGAGAGAAGGTCAATAGAGGTTCACAGACAGTGGCCTTTACCTTCTACGGAGCAGCCACGTCGATCGGAGCGGCGACCGAGTTCCCCTCGAAGGGAAAGGGAACTCGGTCGCCGCTCCGCATCGAATGCGAAGCGCCCTAGGAAGTCGCCAGGCGAGGGTGCCAAAACCGACACCACTCGGCGTGCAACCGTCAAGGTCAAACGCCGCCTGGGTGAGGTAAGCGAGGGCGAGAGTGACCTCGCTGTGGAGAGCGATGGTACCAGCAACCCGGCACAACCGGGGCAGGGGGGCTCAAACCCCTGGACGCTGGTTACCAAGAAAAAGCCGGCACCGAAACCGGAGGTACCGCGGCCTGCGAGGAAGGCCAAGGACAGAGGCGAAGCCTTGTGGTTAAAAACCGACAAGGACAAATACGCCGATGTCCTTAAATCGATGAAGGCGGCCGAAAGCCTCTCGGCCCTTGGGCAGGATGTGCGTAGCGTAAGACGCACCAACACGGGAGAGATGCTCCTGGTGCTGAAGCGAGGCGCACAATCAAGTGCAGTATATAAGGCCTTGGCCCAAGAGGTCCTTGGTGAGGGCGCCCAAATCAGGTCGCTAGGTGCGGAAACAACTCTCCAGTGCAAGCACTTGGACGAGTTCGCGACCGCAGAAGACGTCGTCGCAGCCGTCAAAGAGCAATGCGGCGTCACAATCGAGCGGGCCTCTGTGCGATTGAGGGACGGACCCTCTGGCACCCAAGTAGCCTACCTCAGGCTACTGAATGCGGATGCCAAAAAGGTAACCGAGAAAGGGAAGCTGAAGATCGGTTGGTCGGTATGCCCTATTAGTATACCCCAGCCGCCTTCAGTGGACAGGTGCTATCGGTGCCTAGAATCCGGCCATAAAGCTTACGAATGCAAAGGCACAGACAGGAGCAAGCTATGTCGTCGATGCGGCGAGGAGGGGCATAAAGAGCGGGGGTGCACTAAGGCATATAAGTGCCTTATCTGCACCGCTAAGAAGCAAGCCCATAAACATGCTATGGGCGGACCTTCGTGTCCCTTCGGCGAGTTAAATAAGAAGAAGCCGTGAGAGTCACACAGCTAAATCTTAACCATTGTGCAGCAGCCCAACAGCTGCTGTGGCAGTCGGTCTCAGAGTCGAGGACAGATGTCGCCCTCTTATCAGACCCGTACAGCATCCCTGCCGGCAACGGCAATTGGGTGTCGGACGGGTCTGGAATGGTGGCAATCTGTACAACGGGAAGGTTCCCGGTTCAAGAGATAATACACCCCTCCGCCGAGGGTGTGGCGATTGCCAAGATCAATGGTGTGTTCTATTGCAGCTGCTACGCCCCACCAAGGTGGCCAATAGAACAGTTCTACCAGATGATCGACAGGCTCTCGTCGGACCTCGTGGGCCGGAAACCGGTAGTAATAGCGGGAGACTTCAACGCTTGGGCAGTGGAGTGGGGCAGCCGCTGTACAAATAGCAGGGGTCAAGCGCTAATGGAAGCGTTTGCGAAACTCGATACTGTGCTAGCTAATGATGGCTCCGCTAGTACATTCCGTAGAAACGGAGTGGAGGCGTGGATTGATTTGACCTTTGCCAGCCCGAGTCTGGCTCCAGGCATGGAATGGAGGGTAGACGAAGGCTACACCCATAGCGATCATTTAGCAATCCGCTTTAAGATCAACTATGGTGTGCAGCATCCGAGGGCGGGAGATCCCTGTCAGGTACGCGGGTGGAAGTCCAATCACTTCGACAGCGAAGCTTTCACCGCGGCCCTGGGACTGGAGGCCAACACCGACAGTCTAAGCGGGGATGCGCTGGTAGCTGTTCTATCACGCGCGTGCGACGCCACTATGCCGAGAAAAACACTGCCAAGAAACGGTAGATGCCCGGTATACTGGTGGAGTGCCGAGATTGCAGCTCTACGGTCAGCCTGCCTTAGAGCTAGACGTAGGATGCAAAGAGCTCGCACCGAGGATGCAAGAGAGAACCGCCGTGAAGTGTTTCGAGCTGCGAAATTAGCCCTTAACAAGGCTATTAAAAGCAGCAAGAGAGCGTGTTTCGACAACCTGTGTGAGAGTGCCAACGCGAATCCGTGGGGTGACGCCTACCGGATTGTGATGGCCAAGACCAAAGGGGGCTCCTCACCCCCAGAACGGTCTCCGGACCGGTTGGCAACGATTATCGAAGTACTCTTCCCGTCTCGAGCCACAAGCCCCTGGCCACCTGCACTACGAGACAGTGCGGGCACGGTCGAAATGGTGGCTCCAGTGACGAATGAAGAACTACTCGCAGTGGCTAAATCCCTAGCAATGAACAAAGCTCCAGGGCCGGATGGAGTTCCGAACAACGCTCTCAAGGCAGCGATCATAGCGAACCCGAACATGTTCAGGCTAGCTATGCAGAGATGCCTTGACGAGTGCCGTTTCCCCGATAGATGGAAAAGGCAGAAACTGGTGCTGTTGCCGAAGCCCGGGAAGCCGCCAGGCGACCCATCGGCGTACAGACCAATCTGTCTGATAGACACGACTGGCAAACTGCTTGAGAGGATCATCCTCAACAGGCTCACCCCGTACGCGGAAGGTACGGACGGTCTGTCAAGCAACCAGTTTGGCTTTCGGAAGGGTAAGTCCACAGTGGACGCTCTCAACTCAGTGATAAATACTGCCGAGATAGCGATCCAACGAAAAAGGCGAGGTATTCGATACTGCGCGTTAGTGACACTTGACGTGAAGAATGCATTTAACAGCGCAAGCTGGGATGCCATCGCGCTCTCGTTACACCGGCTTAGCCTACCGGTGGGTCTGTACCGGATCCTGGAAAGTTACTTCCAAAACCGCGTACTGATATACGAGACCGATGCCGGTCAGAAAAGGGTTCCGATTACCGCCGGAGTCCCGCAGGGCTCGATCCTAGGCCCGGTGCTATGGAACCTCATGTATGACGGGGTTCTGAGACTGAAGTTCCCTCCTGGGGTCAAGATCGTCGGCTTTGCCGACGACGTAACCTTGGAGGTCTACGGGGAGTCAATTCCTGAGGTAGAACTAACCGCAGAACACGCGATTAGCACGGTGGAGGAATGGATGAGCGCGAGAGGCCTGGAGCTCGCTCATCATAAGACGGAGGTAGTTATCGTCAACAACCGCAAGTCGGCACAACATGCAGTTATCCATGTGGGAGAAGTCGCGATCACTTCACAGCGAAGTCTGAAGTCTCTCGGAGTCATTATAGACGACAAGCTGACCTTCGGCAGCCATGTCGACTATACGTGCAAGAGAGCGTCGACTGCTGTTGCGGCACTATCGAGAATGATGTCCAACAGCTCAAAGGTGTGCGCCAGTAGACGTAGGTTACTGGCAGGCGTTGCCGTATCTATCCTCAGGTACGGCGGCCCGTCATGGTCAAGAGCACTGAGGGTAACCAGTTACCTACAGAAACTGGAGAGCACCTACCGCGTGATGTGCCTCAGAGTGATATCTGCCTACCGCACGGTGTCACACGATGCATCCTGCGTGATAGCGAGCATGATGCCAGTCGGGCTGGTCATTCGGGAAGATGAGGAGTGCTTTGAGCTACGTGGAAATAGGGGAGCCCGCGAGCGCACCAGGGTGACCTCGGTCGCCAGATGGCAGCGTGAGTGGGACAACTCCTCGAAAGGTAGGTGGACCCACCGGCTGATACCTAGCATATCGAGCTGGGTGGGAAGACCCCATGGGGAAGTTCACTTCCACCTGACACAATTCCTGTCAGGCCATGGCTGTTTCCGTCAGTACCTCCACAGGTTCGGGCACGCGGAGGTCCCAGTCTGCCCGGACTGCCCAGGTGTAGATGAAACTGCCGAACACATACTGTTCGTATGTCATCGGTTCGACGTCGAAAGAAGAGCAATGCTTGACGTCTGTGGCTGGGACACAACCCCGGATACCCTTATTCAGCGGATGTGTCAAACGGTGGAGAAGTGGAACGCAGTCTCGGCTGCTACCATCCAGATTGCCAGTAGGCTACAGGTAATCTGGCGAACCGAGCAACAGACGGCGGGCACGGCTAACTAGTGATTGGTTAGTTGGAGCGAAAAAGGCCAAGCGCAAAATAAGAGAGTGAATGGTCTGTTCATACCGAGGTAGGTTGGCGCAGCGAATGGCAACCGCGTAAGGGGTAAACCCAGCCACCCCGAAGCAAGACAGAAGAGTGAGTGTATAGGCGTATAAGTGGACTGCCTCATGCCAAGACGGGAGGGTCGTAGCGTAGTATGTTGGAACTAAGCTATCGATGCCTCATGGCGTGGCAGAGGAGTGAAAGGGTGAGCATCCAAGTCAGTCTCACACTGCATGTTAAGGGTGAGCATAAAAGTCAGCCTCACAGGTTGGTAGAGGCTAGCACAAAAGTCAGCCTAGCAAGGAATGAAAAAGGTGAGCACAAAAGTCAGCCTCGCATGGTATGTCAGAAGTGGGGCCTAAGAAAAATGTCCCACAGCACAAAAGTCAGCCTCATGTGGGAGTGTTTGAGAGTGAATCAAAGTGTGATTGAGAGAGCACCCAAGTAAGCCTCATACAGGATGTATGATCGCGCGAGTGAGAGTGAATGAGTACACTTAGTACAGCCATCCCCCCAGAAGTAATACCGAGAGGTAGTTCCTGGGAGGAATGATGGCGGAGCCCAATGGAGTTTAGTCGGTATTAATGGCTGGTCACCATTCGAGTCCGACACGCCCCCAGTGCACCCCGTGTGGTAGATTGGACCCTACCGTTAGCACGTGTACTGGGCTAGGACATAAAGGTCTTCTCCATTGTAAAAAAAAAAAAAAAAAAAAAAAAGACACTGTCAAGTATTGCACCGTCTACTTACACTAACGTACATATTTAATATTACCTAGATGCAGTGGCGTAGTAAGAAAATTTTTCGGGGGGGATATGAATGTTTTTTTGTATATATATGAAAAAATGATCAAAAACATTCTGAGCAGGAAAAAATGTTCAAAAACCAACAACTCAGGGAACAGGTTTGGGTAGTCAAGGTAGGAAAACTAGCTGTTGGTATAGAATAAATGCTCTTCCCCTACGAGGACAATCTGGGCGGCAAACTTCAGACTGTCTAATTTACTGAGCCCTTCAATTCCCTTGTGCCATTCAGTACCACTTCCTCGTTGATCTTCCGACTGGTTCGCGAACTACTCGGTCTAGTCCCCGACGATAGATCTAGCCTACACCGACGAAAAGTTCCCCGGCGAGAGAAGTTCGAGCCAACCAGCCAGGTGCTACGGTCAGTTCGGCGATGCCGGTAGAGTGGGGCATCCGGTTTGCTGGTGGTGTATCGTCGCGGTCTACGCGGTCTCGTTCCCGGCGGTGAATCTGACTGTAAGCTAAAGGAGAGGCCCCAGACGAAAGAAGTTCTCCCGATACCGATTCTTATTTGGTTTCAGTACTACAACTTCTTGAGCCCTTTGGCTCCGTAACCGGTGCTATTTAGCACCGCAACTCCTTTAAGCCATTTAGTTCTCTTCTTGGGCCATTTAGCACTACTTCCTTGATGGTCCATTCAGTCCTCGACTTGTTCGCGAACAACTCGGTCTAGTCCCCGACGATGGACCTGGCCTACTCCGACAGAGAATTCCCCGGCGAGAGAAGTTCTCCCGAGATCGAGCCAATCAGCTAGGTGCCGAGGTCAGTTCGGCGATTCTGGTGAAGCTGGGTATCCGGTGCACTGGTGCGCCGATGACCCGCGACTAGTGGTGTCTCATTGATGTCTAATCCGTCTAGTCCCCAGCGGTGAATCTAGCTTACGCTAACGGAAAGTTCCCTGGCGAAAAAAGTTTTCCCAATATCGATTCTGGGGAGCCGTGGTCGGTCCGGCGAATTCGCATGAAGCGTGACGTCCGGTTCGCTGGCGTTTCGACGACTCATACTCGCTGCTCTGTTGCGGTCTACTCGACTAGTCCTCGGCGGTGGATCTAGCTTATACCTTCGGAGAGTTCCCTGGTGGTGATTGCTCGCCCGAAATCGTTGTTCGATGTCTATTCCGCTGTAAGACGGTCATACCATCATCGGTTCTCAACCTTTTTCGTACCACGGACCCCTTAGATATCACACTGGGTTGCTGCGAACCCCCACAGATAAACATCAATTTTGTATGCTATCAATAGGTTATTTTCAATTTGTTAGGAAACAAGATTTGAAATTTCAATATGCGCTCGGAAAATATATTTTTCTTCGCGGACTCCCAGCAATGACTTCGCGGCCCCCTGGGGCCCGCGGACCCCAGGTTGAGAATCACTGATCTACATCATATCTCTGTTTACTGCGTTCCACGTCTCTACGTCGCTTGTCATTCTGTAGGCTACATTATCCGGGTTGATGTCCGGTTCTCCCATTTTAAGTAGCTCCCTGCACGTCACTTCAAACCTCGGACATTCAAAGACTCTCCTCGGACATTCAAATACTTGAAACCCCGGACATTCAAAGACGCTCCAGGCACAGTGTTGACGTTGCGTACCCACACCGATGAAGATACTCCTTAAGCAGCCGTGGCTCGGTAGAAGCTGTTTCAGGTTGAAGGTCATCTCTCCGTGCATTCTATTGACCCACGTCGACAGGTTTGGATGAGCCAGTAGGTCCACTTGCCTTTCTCCGTATTATCCCATTCCTGCTGCTACGTCATCATCGAATCGATTCTCATCATCTTCCTCACGTTTCTGACATTTCATTGATTGTAGCACTTGATATCCTCCGTCAGGGTAATGCAGATGGGGATCATCTCGGCATCACGGCATACTGCCTCCGGTACGCAATCGCAACTCGTACGACCAGTAGTCGAAGCGTCCTGTTCAGCTTTTCGCGGTTTCACTTGGTTTTCAGCGCCGCACCCCAAGCAGTATCGATGACTAAATACTAGATAAAGACCCGACATTTCGCATGTGTAATCAACGTGGTTGTTTAAGCTCAATCAGTCGTCGATTATCACTCCCAATTGCTTCAGTGCACGCTTCGATGCAATCACATGCCCTTCGATGGTGATCTGTATCCACTGAACCCCTTTTCAGTTGCTGTCCAACAACAACGTCTTGTGGTGAGCTATTTTCAGCTTGACCCGTTCATCCAGCTCTCGATCGCATCTATTGTCTCCGTCACCGATACCTCCATTTCTTCAAGTTTCTCACCATTATTGACACATCGTCCACAAAACCAACGATTTTCACTTTCCTGGGCAGCCGCAGTGTTAATACCCCACACTGATAGAATATATTCGTAAATCTCTAGGAATTAATTTCGTACAAACAACTTTTATAAAATATACGAATTTTTCGTACATATGATGAATCGTTCGTAGTTCTATCGAAACACTTTTGTTTTTTATTACGAGTTTTTCGTGAAAACCACGAAATGACTTTCGTTAGCTTATTACGAAACAGCTTCATTCAGCAAACGAGTCGTTCGCTGTTATATACGAATATCTTTATAATATTTACGAGCACCATTCGTCAAACCGTCCACGTCAAAAGAGCAATATGGAGCCATTGTTGCTATTCGTCAGATAATTGTTGTTGTCTGACTATTTAGTAGTCGTAGTCGTGTCCGCCGGTTGCGGGAAGATTTCCAGAACCTCTTTCGCTTCCAGTTGATTCAGAATCTGGAGCAGTACAGAATCAGTTGAGCCGTCGCGAACTGCTCATTGATTTTGTATGAATAATTTTGAGTTTTTCTCTGCCAGAGCGATATCGGTGTTGTCAAACATCGATCCTAAAAGATAGAATGCGACCAACAATTCGTTTGTAATATACATAAACGTTTATTAAAATAAACGAAAATTTCGTTCATCAAGCGGCCATTTCTTCGAATCACAATAAAATCGTATTGGCCAGATCGATTTTTTTAAATAAAAAAAACATCCATCTTAAAAGATCGACTGAAAACAATAAGAGGCCAATAAATACGAAAACTTTTCTAAGATAAACGAAAAGATTTCGTGCGACCAACGAAATTGTTCGTAATATACACAAACGTTTATTAAAATAAACAAAACATTTCATTTCATTCACGAAAAATAATGTCGTTATCAACGATATCATTCGTGCAGTGTACATTAAATGTGTAAAATTTACGAAAGCTTTCGCTCACCATACGGCCATTCTTGTTCATGAAATGAACGAAACTTACTATTTACAATGCACGAAAATACTTCGTTGCAGAAAACAACGAATGAATTCGTGCATTGCATGATTTATTATATTCACGAATTTATGTTATCAGTGCATCTTACATCCCATTCCAAAGTGTTTGACAGAGAATGGAGCCCTGAGTAACGCCCGCTGCGACTCGCATTGCCTTCTGCCCTTTTGTTCGTCTGGTACAGCAGTGCTCTACTCTGGAAGTAGCTCTTCAGGATCTGGCTCATTCTTTTATGCCACGCTGCGGCATTGGTCTATTCGAGGCTGGATGGCCCGGTGACTTCCCTGACTTTGGCAGCAACATCAGTTTCTGCACCTTCCTCATTTCGGGGATTACTATCGTCTAAAGACTTCAGCAGTAGCATCCTGAACATGTCCGGATATGCCAGGATCGCAGCTTTCAGCGCCGCTGTTGGTATTCCATCCGGACCAGGGGTTTTCTTTGATTTTAGTCACATCGACGCGTCTTTGAGCTCGTCGTTAGTCACTTGCCACTCGACTGTGTTACCTCCTTCTTCTTCGCCGTACGGTGTCGGTGACCAGGTAGTTGAATCGTGATTCGGGAAGAGACCCTCAACGATTATCTTTAGCTTACCCGGGCATATTTCAGCTGGTGTCGACGGACCCTCATCTTCGTCATGACGACTCAGTACGCGTCCCCCAGGGACTGGCGTTTATTTCTCAGCACAGCTACTTATGGCAATTGGCTTGCTAAGCTTGATCTCCTGTTTTAAAGAGTCTACCTTCTAGATACGTCGCTTGCGCTCCTCTCTCGATCGGAGAGTGCGCTCTGAGCCCGCCTTCTGGATCTAAGACAAGCAGCGTATAGCATACTGAGTTACTCATTTAACCAGTAAGCTGCACGCCGTCTACTACATGGCCCTAGTTTTCGTGACATTGTAACGTCACAAGCCGTCACAATCCTTCTTGTTAGCCGTCAGCCGTATCAACGTATTTGATTCCGTTGTTCGCCGAAGTAACTCAACAAAGAGGTTTTCGTTAAAGGCTTTCGTCTTCGACTTTAGCTTGCCGCCCGTCCTTCTTCGTGCTGCAGCAGGATTCCATTGACCGATGCGGTAGCGAATCGCCTGGTGGCCTCTATGGGGATACTTATCTCACACTCTCCAGTCCATGTTCGCCGTCAGTCAAGGACTACAGAATGTGGCGAAATTTCTCTCGGTACCGATATCCGTTTCGTGAACCATTAAGCTCCTAGCTCCTCGCTTCGCCGTGATCTACTCGTTATAGTCCTCGGCGGTTGAGCTAGCCTCCACAACGTGCCGAAAGGAAATTTTTTTACAAGATAACTTTTGCAAATGAAACTTTGAGAATTTCATTTAAAATATTAGGCATATTTTTGTTTAACATATTCAATTTTTTCAAATTTCTCCAAAATATTTCGGGGGGGTTCGTCCCCAAACCCCCCCCCCCCCCGCTACTACGCCACTGCCTAGATGTGAGTAAAGAGCTGACTGTCAATTTCGATGATATTAGAAGGGGAGCGTTCACGACGTACGTTGCGCCGCAACATACTCTCCGGCCAAAACCAACGGTTTTAAATACACGATCATCCAACCGCTTCAGAAGCGTTGCGAAATTTGAAACTTCAACCTTGTGACGGAGATTGGGGACGTCATTCACTTGAACTGTTGATATGATATTTTGGTTCACTCGGTAAGATGTTGTTTTCTGTCTGGAATCGATTGCCGCTTACATTCTGCTGCACTTAATGTTTGCATTTTACGGGATGATTTAGGTTTTCATGATTCGTGCCAATTCCAAAATTTAAGCAACGATAACTGGACGATTGTTTACACTGGATTCCTATCTCTAATGATGATGGTATGTATGGTGACGGAACTGCTTTGCGACAACAAACCATTGGTTTATGAATAAGATGATTCCGGTGAGAAATAACTGCCACTAGGAGACGACCTGGATTATGGTGGTTGCTCGCTGATACGCACGAGGCAACCCAAGCCTGACTTCGTAGAGTCCGAGACCTGCGTTCCTATTAGGATACTGCCAAAGTAAATGCGATGGAAGTTGGTATGGAAGGCAAGTCGGCAAATGGAAGGCGATACTTCGACGGGTGGAGGACTTGGCTCCGAACAGTGGAGGGCTATGCTCCAGCGGGTGGAGGACTCGGCTCCGAACAATGGAGGACTTGGCTCCGAACAGTGGAGGACTATGCTCCTGCGGGAAGAGGACTCGGCTCCGAACAATGGAGGACTTGGCTCCGACGGGTGGGGAACTTGGTTCCGATCAATGCACGGAGGGCTGGGCTCCGAGTTTAAAACATTGTAATAGACGAAACTCATCGTAACTCACCTAATGTTATAAGTTACAAAATGGCGGTAGTGCAACATTAGTTAGATTGCGGCGGGAAGGTTCGATAGCTGATTCATTTATGAAATGACGAATGTATAAACTTTCGATATCGGGCAATTGTTGTTATGCCAGATGCGTAGTCCTTTTGGGGGTTCCTGGCAATCCTGGTCACGGCACCATTATGATCGCGCCAGTGATAGGTCCTACGTTGTGTTTTAGTTGGTTCAGGCATGATGGTAGGTTTACCAGTCGACACTCATTTGTTCCTCTTTAGGCTGAAGAAACGGCGAAGAATAGCGAAATATACGTACAATTCTTGGCGGCTCAAGGACACGTCGCGTAATTAACTCGACATATTTTCTTGGTAAAATCGATTTATTTACGACCGAAACAAACCAACCGCGCATGGCGGTGGTCGAACTTAGAGTACAATGGTTATTTGTAAGGAACATTTACATTTTAACGGATACAAGACACTGTCAAGTATTGCACCGTCTACTTACACTAACGTACATATTTAATATTACCTAGATGTGAGTAAAGAGCTGACTGTCAATTTCGATGATACTAGAAGGGGAGCGTTCACGACGTACGTTGCGCCGCAACACTAGTGTTTTAGTAAGATAGGATTAACCTTGTGACTTCGTCTCTGTAGTATGGTACAGCCGCCTTGACCACAACCACAACCTCATGATGTCATTAGAATTCAAAATCTTTGCTTTAACGGAATAATAATGGCCAGGGCCTTCGAGAGCCGCATCGGGCCCCCAGACTGGTAATCCTAACGGGCCCTTCTAAACTTACCTATTTGAATCTTGATTAAATGAATTGTATGCATTCAACTGTTCAAATCAAAGTATGTTGGATCTGTTGCTGTTTCTGTTGATCGAAGACTTATTATGCTTATTACTTCTATAGTAAGAAATGAACAAATTCAAGGAATAAAAAGATGGGTGGGTAATGTCAGAGACATAACCGGAGTGAAGTAGAATACACTTTAGACCGGTAAATTCTGCTCTGGAATAAGCAATTTCTATGCGATTTTGTCGTCGTTTGGAACATTCATAGTTTATTTGGAGTATTTTTGGAATTATCAAGTTGACAATTTGCAACATTCTTTGAAAATATTGTTGAACTTTTATGAATGAAGGCACGAAAACGAGCGTTTGACCGTCGTCCTACTACCAGCATCAGAGAAGTAGCAGATCAGCATTTTTCGCTACATGGCCTGTACCAAACAAACCGCTCGTAAGTCCACCGGAGGAAAGGCTCCCCGCAAGCAGTTGGTAACTAAGGCCGTGTAAAAGTACCCCAATCACGGTTGACGTTAAGAAGCCTCATCGCTACCGAACAGAAACTGTCGCCCTACGAAAAATTCACAGCTATCACAGAAATCGAGCGGGCCTAAATTGTGGCCCAAAATAAACCACAAACCAACAAGTTCTTTTCAGGACCAGCCAATTATATTCCAGTAAGATATAAATGAAATTTTCGTTTTCCATTGCCTTACAACCCCTCCCCCTTTCCTTTCGGCTTGAATTACTATCAATCTTGATGATTCTGTGCGGCGGTGGCACAGGCAGTTTCCATTATAGTGGAAAATTTAGGTTTGCGCGTTTTTCTAAAAGTTTTTTAGCTGCGCTGTTTTCAAGGAAGTTGTAGTTGAATTCAAAATAAAATAGTTTACTTCTATTGTCAGAGGTCGACCTTCCAACGAACACTAGTCTGGCTCGCTTGGAGTCGAATTGTATGGACCAACCACTGCTTTCACAAAATCTGTTATTTTCAGTAATTGTACATTCTACACAACTAGTCACAACTATTTCCAATCAGCGCAAAAATCGAAGGTTTTCATTCAGTACAACAGCAGATTTTCACTTTTAGAAAAACAGGCAACATTCTGGCCGAAAATTTTGAAACGGAGCACCTATATCGAAACGTTAGAAAACGTTCGATTTTTGTAAATTGAATCATTACACTAACCTGTCTAGAAATCATACAAATAACTTTTTTATTTTGTGCCATTCTACTTGAAAGCGACGATATTGTTCACAAGTGGCTCACTTACCATCCAACGCTCTTGACAAGCCACTTTCTGATGCTTGAAATAACAAAAATTCAATTCGATTCTTTGTCGATAAATTGATGGCCCTGAAAAGGGCCTTTTGTTTGGGCAGTGTTCGAAATTTACTTGGAGCTGGTGTATATGGTAACAGTTTTGGTGCCATCTGAGACGGCGTGCGTGGCCAACTCTTCTGTGACAGCAGCAAACGGACGGCGGTTTGAATTTCGCGGGAGATGCTGCAAACGAACTGCTGCATGCTGACGCTGCAAACGAACTAATCGTGAACAACAGCATACTGGGCTTTTATACCTGACTACAGCACAATGTAAGCTCGTCCTTTTTTGTGTTGTCCTCAATGTGTGTTTTTCGTAGCTCCACCCCTTCGTTGGTCGACCACATATTTTTAATAAAGAACAAAATTGAAATTGTGTTTCCAATACGGAGGTTATCGAACACTCAGGGTAAAAAGAGTAATGTAATACGGCACCTTGGTAAAATGTTTGAGAATTGAAACCTTTTGGAATGCGCCTAGTAAACACGAAACTGTAAACAAACACACAAATGCTAACTTTTTATTTTGTGTCATTCTACGTGAAATCGACGATATTGTTCACAAGTAGCTCACTTGCCATCGAACGCTCTTGGCAAGCCACTTTCGGATGCTTGTAATAACAAAATTTCAATTCGATTCTTTGTTGATAAATTGATGGCCCTGAAAAGGGCCTTTTGTTTGGGCAGTGTACGGAATTTACTTGGAGCTGGTGTATTTGGTAACAGCTTTGGTGCCATCTGAGACGGCTTGGCCAACTCTTCTGACAGCAGCAAACGGACGGCGGGTTGAATTTCGCGGGAGGTTATTGTCAAGCGCTTGTTGTAATGATTTGGGCGGGAGACCTCGTTTGCAATGCGTTCGAAAATGTCTAATAAATCTGTTTATGATGCTCGACGAGACTCTAGTATCTGGATGGACCTCTTTCAGCACCTTGTAGATGTAGATGTACAGTTTCAATCACGATGCTGCAAACGAACTGCTGCATGCTGATGCTGCAAACAAACTGAGCGTGAGCAACAGCATGCTGAGTTTTTATACCTGATTATAGCACAACGTAAGCTCGTCCTTTTTTGTGTTGTCCTTAATATGTATTCTTCGCAGCTCCTCCCCTTCGTTGATCGATACACAAGCAAATTGTGTTGAACGTAGCTGTAATGGAATACCTTGCTGCTAAAGTGTTTAAATTGGAAGGAAATGCTGCCCGTGACAACAAAAAGACGAATTATCCCACGTCTTCAGCAGCTGGTGATTCGTAACAACGAAAAGTTGAAAAAACTGCTCTCCGGAGTGACAATTGCTCAGGGCGGTGTGTTGCCAAATATCCAAACCGTACTGCTTCCCAAGAACAAAATTGAAATTGTGTTTCCAATACGGAGATTATCGAACACTCAGGGTAAAGAGAGTAATGTAATACGGCACATTGGTAAAATGTTTGAGAATTGAAACCTTTTTTGAATGCGCCTAGTAAAAATGTTTTCCACTTCACTCCAGTTTGTTTCAGACCATATTTGCAATTTGCGTACTGAAATAAATCATAATTTAGGGTTTAACCCAAATTGCTCTCCAGGGAGAAACAGTCCATGAAACAGAAAATGCAAACTTATTCTTTGAAATGATTTTGGTGGCCCTGAAAAGGGCCTTTTTTATAATGATACAAGTGAGTTCTACCTTTTCAACCTCCAAATCCATACAAAGTGCGTCCCTGCCGCTTCAGAGTATAGACGACATTCATTGAGGTTTTGCGCTTGGCGTGTTCAGTGTAGGCCACGGCATCTCGGATGACATTTTCCTGCACACCATCAGCATTCGTAGATTAAATCGGAAATGCATTTTACACCACCACGACGAGCCAGACGCCGAATTTGGTGATTCCCTGGATTTTATCACCAAGAACCTTGCGATGACGCTTGGTAGGGAACGCAAACATGTTACCGCGCATTGTACCGTCCGAACGAGCATGTTACTCGTGTGGTAAGCGAGCACCCACTGATTCAAAACAAGCTCGCGTGACCTGTATATATAACATTCCCGTATGTAATGAAACGCTTACATGCTCCTTTTTGACGGCTCTGCGTGAGATGTGCTTGCAAATTACGCATTTTCATCGCTGTTTTCGAAGGATTTTCTAAAAATCCTTGTTTTGGTTTATTTATAGTAGTCGCACTAATTCCGAAATTTAATACGAAATACGTGCACGAATTTCCGATCAGATAGTGCAAAAATATTGCGATTTCGATCAGTAGAACAGAAGATATTCGCATTTCAAACCTGGGAAAATTTCTCAACTGAAATTTTTGAAACGGGACCCCATATTGAAACGTTAGAAGTATTCTACTTCAAAACCTCTGACTGTGGAGCATTGACACAGCAGCGATCGATTTCAAAGGCTTACCTATCCGTCCAAAATTTAGCGAGGTTGAGCAATGCACCCAATAACCCACTGTCGGTTCCGACAGCATGAAGTAACAAGTTACTTTACGCTTGTCCGGACATGCCGTAGGTGATTCGCATTTCGAATGCCAAAAGACCCTGACTCCTACGGTAGCAAACAAAAAGTTAAGTCGCCGGTGAGCTCTAAGCTTGCATATATGATCCTTCCACGCTTCTCTAAACTTTCTCCCTTCAACACCTTGCTCTTCCTTGAGTACTATGGCTCCAAATATTGAAAAATATACTTCACCTTCCAGTCCCTTGCTAATTAAATGCCGTAAAAACTGTTGACAAATTGACTCAATAGGTCGTTAACAAAAATGGTTAACAAAAAAAATGGTAAAAAGAGAACGGTCCCTTACGCTCTGCCAATTTTGACAAACCAATTTTATGATGGTCTGCCTTTCTTCCAGGCTCGTAAAGGTGGGAGTAAAGGTTGTTAAAAAAAATGAGAATTGTTTCAGTCATGTACTGTTTGTGTGTTTGTGTTTTAACCAGTCTTCCCAAATGAACATCGAACATTAAGTTCGCTCTAGTTCTGTGCTCATCTTATACCCACATTTCGTGTTCAAACTCGAACGCGCTAATACGTACCAAAACACGAGCACATGTTCGTCTGCACAACCGAACACCATGTACGTACGCGGTGTTCGTACACACAGGTTCTTGATACTAGTTTTCTCTTTCTCTCACTCATCATCACTAGCATTGACTCATTCTGTTTTGTGGTAGCCTTTCTTGTGTACTCACACGGTGTACGTACACGGTGTTTAAACCTAAGTTTGCACATCGTTCGCTTGAGTTCGGTGTTAGATGCGAACCTGTACACACAGGCAAGGCATATTTAAGATTGAACGCGTGCACGAAATTTTGTGAACTGGTTTTAACCATCCTATCTCTCACTAGCTGGTAGTGATTTACAGAAAAAAGATGTTTGCATGTACTTAAACATATTGATGTAAATAACTTGGTACACTGATTTAGGTAGGTGTTAGCTCAATTGACTTTCCGATGACCCATTTCGTGTACAGCGCCAGACATGTTCCGAGGTCATCGTTCCATCAACCAGCCCCGCCTTAATGTAATGTTTGTATCAATTCGATTTTAACATTACAGTAAAACTTTCGAATCCTGCCAAGAAAGAAAAAATCGACGCGTATTTAGTGTATTGCTTTGATTTGTGTATATAAATTAGCATATATATATATATATATATATATATATATATATATATATATATATATATATATATATATATATATATATATATATATATATATATATATATATATATATATATATATATATATATATATATATATATATATATATATATATATATATATATATATATATATATATATATATATATATATATATATATATATATATATATATATATATATATATATATACCCCTTTTTGCACGATGACCATGCGTTTCGTAGAACCGTACAACACGCTCGCGAAGTGATTGCTGTTTCGACGCCATCTTAGATTGAACTGATAGCACTCAAGCGAAAAGAAACATGCTACCCATTTCTGGGAAATCCAGAGAGCAATTCTTGGGCAGAAAACAAAATTTACGCTCTTTACTTTGATTACAGAAAGGTATTGAAATCATTCTCATTTTTTATTGAACACCCGTTATACCGTTGTGTCTAAGTTTGAGTAATTTAGTTTAGCCATCTCTGAGAAAAGTGAGTGAGCTTAAAAAATTCATACACACACGCATACAAACATTTGCTGATCTCGACGAACTGAGACGAATGGTACATGAAACTCGGCCCTCCGAGCCACCGTTAAAAATCTGGCTTTCAGAATGATTGCATATCCTTTCTATTGAAAAAGGCAAAAAGGTTAAGCATTTCACATCGAAACGTCTTTAACCACTCGCTGATATTCAGTATGATTGTAACCGTTCATATGATACTCCCTCCTTAATGGACCGTTGTCTCCCATCTACGCAGTGTGCCACTAACATCTCTAACTAGGCTTAGAAGTCAGCCCTTGTCGTATACCATACGTTTGATAACAGTCTAAAAGTTTTAGTATTGTATTATTTGTCATCAAATGTCAACTTAAAAGCTCCGGCATAATCACGAATTGTTCACGAGCGTGAAAGTTTCCTGATATAAATATGTGCATCGACCACTTTAGCTACATTTTTATCAGCAATTGCTGCCCAATTTCGGCTCGAATTTCGGTATATCTAAAAGGGACCCTTATACGAGGTGTTAGTAATGTCATTACAGACCAGTGATGTCATCTTTAATGATCGTGTTAGGTGAGTAATGATGGAATTCTCACACAATTTCAGTATTGTCACTACTTAGTGATGACACTTTTAGTGCGCGTGTGAGGGCCCCTAATATCGTCTGGTGTTGCTACAATGTTACCAATAGGGGCCCGTACACGAGGCGTTAGTAATGTCTTTACTGAGCAGTAATGTCACTTTTAATGAACGTGTAAGGCGAGTAATGATGGAATTCCCATACAATTCCAGTAATGTCATTACTTAGTAATGACACTTTTGCTGCGCGTGTAAGGGCCCCTAATGTCATAGCCATCCATAGCGTCATAGCGAGATCCCAAGGTGTTTACGGTAAAGTGTACGGCAACAAATTGGTGGTTCTTAGAGTTTTTTCGTTGTAAATTTTGAAACTCGCTTACCTTCATGTTAAATTATATCGTTTTTATTGCATAGTTATTTGGGAACCCAAAAGGAAACAAAAATGAAAACAATGATCATATTAGGTATATTACATCATATTACAAATCTCCCCAGCACAAATGGTTTGTATCCAATTTATTCTAAAGGGAGAGATATAACAAAGAATATCGGAGTTTAACTGATACATTGTTCTTATTGCTAAGCCGAGAACACTTCCTTTCGTGTACGTAATATTTTAAATTACACGGAAGGGCGGGTTTTTTATTTAAATAAAAGCCCCGCGCTTGAATTTTTTCTGCTACAGAAAGAAGTGTGCAGCAATTCATCCGCTCTAGTTACGAACGTTCGTTACCGGCCCGTACACCGTGGCTCAAATCAACATGAAAATTAATAGTTATTAGCATCGATTTTGTTGATGACCTTGCACTGTCGGAGCCCGTTTGAAATGCACCGAATACCTTACGTTTTGCACCACTCTCGTAAATATATGTAGCGCGACTAGTGCAAGGCCATCCGAACCTGTGGAGATTTCGACAAAGAGCAATCTGCAGTTGCGAGATCAATCAATGCAGACTAGTCTAGCCCGAACGCTTGTGGTCGTCCTCGGCGACGATGCTTTGTTATCAGTCATAGGCAAATGAAGAGCGGCGACGACTCGACCGTGACATTTGTTTCGATCTACATTGGAAGAAGAGATAGACCATAGAGACAGCATTTCTTGAAGTATGCCGCAATTCATGTCGGTTCTAACTCCCTGAATCGGTCTAGTTTTCTAGACAAGTTTAAAGATTTTTCCCATTTCTTCTGGTATAACACAAAATAATATATTCGAGTATGCAAAAAAGTCAAATCTTGTTGCAGACTTAGCGTAGTTGGCAAATCGATTGCCTATCCGCGCACATAGTATTGAAGATTTTTCTAAACCGAAAAAGAGGTCATAGCTTTACGGTTAAAACCTCTATAATCGAAAAATTACCGTTCTTTTTACGGTTGATTAGCATACATGACAAAAGCCGGAATAGTGCAACAATCCTACTGGAACCTGGAATGCTTAGGATTTACCAAACGCTTATGAAAATGTACACAGAAACAATTTGTTACATTAATTCACTGCTAAATTTTAACTGTTAACATAATAGCAAAAACAGTCACCAACATATTTTTACTCCCGGAGCTTGCCTCCAAACTAAACTACAGTCTACATCATTGTTTCAGCGGACACCCCTTTTTGGTAAGGTTAGTTTTGCGCAACCTACAATCGCATCGAGTACGATCGAAGTTGGAAGCAAAGTCAAAATAACACATTCACTCTACGACAGCACGGTTCGATCGAAATCGCACCGGTCGATCGGTCTGGACTGGACGACATAACAGGCGTCATCGTGACAGGTCGCGAGACGTATCCATAAAGTGTTGAAAGGCCGTTCGAATTTTTTGCGGTTGTTGTTTGTACCTACCTAGTAGCAACTTTTTTCACTCAATACATACAACCCGGCTCAATTTTGCATATACATACCTGCCATTTACCTGGTGGTAGGAGTGCGAAGTACTTTCACCTTTTACGAAACAAAAGCCGTTTCCCCGGTTCAACCCGATCGAAGGCGTGCTAATGATGATGATGATGATAATAATAAGTGCAGCAACGGTCACTGGTGTACTTGCATGGCTGCAGTGGGGGTTGAAGGGTGGGCGTTCAAGGACAAGGAAATAACTACCTTCGGTAGGACGCAAAACGAAGCGTTGGAAGTGCAATCTATACAGATGCTAATAATAATTCAGACTCGATCGATATGTGATCGAATGTGGTTTGGTTACTTGGCATTGTCATTGGCTTATGTCACTCGAGCGTCAGAGAGATGATCATATGCGACGTGGCGGTGTTAATCAGTTGCGCTAGTGCAAAAATGCAATTCACTGTGAAGGCTGAATCGGAGGGAAATTCCGGTACATGAAACTCCGAAATAAAACCAAGGATAACAGCCCTTATAACTCCGATAGGGGAAACTGAGGAGACTTGATTCCCGGGGAGACTTGATCCCATCATCGTAACTCAAAGACGTATCAGAATATGTACATTAATCGAATATACTAGAAAGTTGCGTAGTTTTATCTGAACATAAACTTCTTTAATGCAAAAAAAAGTTGGACATGTGCAACCGAATTTGTACCGATTTAACCCTTTATAAGGCAGTGGCAACTATATTGCCACCTTTTCGTTTCGTTCATAACGCAGAAATATGAAGTGAGAAGTGTTCCAATCTTATGAAATCTACTTGTTAGGAGTCTGGCAACTCTTCTTATTACTTTTTATTGAGATACAGTGAAAAGTGTCAAATTGGTGAAGAGTTTTTTGAAAAAATACGGCGATTTCTTTTTGGATAATAAAATTAGCTCGATTTTGAAAAAAAAACTCTAGACCCTGTAAGTTGGTGATGCAAATTTGTAAAAACAACTGTTTTACATTTCTTATAAAAGAAATGTATAGAATTCGCTCAAACTTTCAAGATTTTTTCCAAGGCCCGGAGGGTCGAGTCTTATATACCAATCGACTCAGTTCGACGATTTGGGACAATGTCTGTGTGTGTATGTAACGGACAAACTCTCATTCGTGTTTCTCAGCAATGGCTGAACCGATCTTATCCAAACCAATTTTAAATGAAATAACTAACAAACAGTAAGAATGCTATTAATTTGTTTTTGATTCTGATGTTTAGTTAGTTTCCAAGATATGAATGTTTGAATGTGCAAAAATGGTGTTTTTTGCAGTTTTTTAAATTATCTGCCGAAATTGACAACATAGATTACCAATTTATATATTTTTAGATAGCTTATACGAATACCTTTCGAACAAGCTATATCTTGTTGAAATCGGACTATTATCAAAAAAGATATTTAACATTAAATGCGGACGAAAGATTTTTATCATTTTCCATTGCCAGAAATATGACCAAAAACATGTAATCTATTATTAACGCTAAAACGGCTTATTTTAGGTCAATAGTATCTTCGGAGAATATAGTGGAGGCAATATGCCCTTTCTTTTGGTATTATGCTTTTGCTGATTAATTCCCCTATGAGTGAGATATTTTCACAAATTTTCTTGGAAGTGATTAATGAAATGATGCCTTCAGCAAATTTGTAGCTCTTACTTTAGCGAATAACTTTACTGAAGACTTCAAATATCTATTTTGAATACTTTAAAAGTTATGGCTTGTTGTTTGTGGATTACCTTTTGTCGCCTATTTATTGTTCAATATAGTTTTAAAAAAAAATAAATAAATAAGCCAAACATTATTACGATAAAACGAATTTTGTATTTCATTTTTCTATCTACAACCGCTAGAAATAATCACCGAACACTTCCAAGTTGTCTGGAAGGAATTTGATAACCTATCAGTGCAAAAATGTTCATTTGTGCGAACCTTCTTACTGCAATTTTTCTAACTCATAACCATCGGATCGATCTGAAACATATCGGAAAATGAAAAGCGAAATAAATAACTCTAAACAACGGCGTAGCCAAGAGAAGGTTTTGGGGTTTAACACCATACAACTCCCCCCCCCCCCCAAAAAAAAACACCAAAATAAAATATTGGTTTGAAGTTGAAAATTTATTGATGCAGACTGATTTAATTCAATATTACAATAATAATTATCTAATCCGTAGATTGATAACCTGTTGTTGTAAACATCATGAGGACTTTTGATAAATTGTCGGAATTGGGTCCTGATATGTAACTGATCTATTGGTCTTGATTTCACACTTGTCTAATTGCATCAATACAGGTCAGACTCGATTATCCGGGGATTTGAAAAAAATCTCACCCCGGATAATCGAATCAAACTTTTTTTGCGTTATTTCATGAATTTAAGCTTCATTCGTGGAGAAATTGGAAATAAAATGACCAGGGCAAATTTTCCTATTATGTTAAATGTAAATGTACCTATTTTGGCCCTAGTCGATTTTTCAGACTTTCAGGGTGTGATTTGTATTTTCAATTGGTTTTCATTTATTATTCATATTGGTAACGAGTTAACGATATGTATCAGTTGTTTATAGCTATTTGTATAAGAATTTTAAGATAAACTTTTTAATAAGGTGTGTCTTTTGCAATACAAGTCAAACTCGATTACCCAGGGCTTAGATTTTCCGAGCTAACTGATTCGATTACTCGAATACCAGAAAAAATAAAGTTTGTAAGTAAACTGGGGGTCGTCTGTTTCCTGGCTCTAGTTTAATTTACGTGGAGTGTCACATATCACAGCTAACATGTCCAGTCGTTCTAATTAGAAGAGGGCGTGTTGCGCACCCACAAAGAGATCCTTTTTCTTGTCCTCGTAGCATTATTTAGTTGACCAATACTGTATTGTCAGGTAATAACTACGCGTGTAGTCTTCGCAAACTGTCCCACTCATACTTGACAGGTTCCCGGGCGCCTCAGCGAGAAGTACTGCTGGCGCCTTCTTTATATAGCCTATCATTCATCTTTGCTTGAGCTACCCAAGAATTGAAATCACCTCCAGTGACGGCCGGGTCTCTTTTCAGAATCTCGTTAACCATTTCTTGACCAACTATTTTCTATCGCGTATAGGGTCCTAAAACTATTTTTCCTTAAAACTGTTGGCGTCAAGTAACACGAAAAACCTGGTTTAAGAAAGATAAGTGCTTCTTTTGCAGCTGCTCAATATTTACCTTCCGATCTAGCCCAATTGCATAAAAAAGGTGGCAATCTAAATTAGAAAGATTTAGCAGCTTTCAATAATATTCCCAGGCTAAGAAAATATTCCAAAATTTCATTTTCGCCATTAACAGAAACTATCCCTGGCAGCACTGCTTCAGCGGAACCCAAGTAGTTTAATTGTAATGAATTCTGTTCTAATGCTAATATTTATAACTTTTAGTGCTCAAATGAAAGATCTTAATCGCAGTTATTAGCCTTACTTGACGTTGTGTAAACCAAAAGTTGTAGTCATATAGAAACATGGTTGTTCATCAACCAGAAGGGCACGAACGGGTTAAAGATGCTATTGGAATTCTGAGCATGAATCACTTATTGAAGGGGATAAGGGGAGAAGAGCAATATTGTTTGTGTCAAAGTCCACTGGAACTCAAAGCAGGATATTCATCAGGACCATGATTCTATCAGTATCTGGCAAAAGCATAATCGTCAGCGGAATTCTATCTTGAGAAAGATTCCACTAGACATTTAAGAAGCTTTTCTCTAGAATCCTGCATCAAAATTCAGAGAAAAAATCGTAGAAATATGGATAAATATTGAATCGAAGTTCTGAAATAGATTCCATTGGGATGCTAAGAAAACTTCGATCAGAATCTTGAAAAGTGTTCAAACAGAATGCTGAGAAGCATGTTATCATTATCTCAAGAGATAGCCAGAAACCGAACGAGCAATGTAGGTATAATGACGTTTTATGTGGCCTACAGTAACCGATGTATTACGAGAAAAATGTACTTTTAGTGTAAAATTTAAAGTTGCATATTTGGCAATATTGGCATTAAAAACTTTTCATTTTTTTGGAATCCCTAAACAAATATATCTCGCTGATTGATTCTAGTGCAAACAGTACCAGGGATATAATCCGAAGAAAAAATTTTTTTTAAGCAATTTGTTAAAATTAACCGTTATGTGTCCAACAAAAAACACCTATAACACCTATTTAGATGTTATAGATTCAGGAAGTCGTCAACTTTTTGATTCTGTAACATTGAACCGGATGAATGGATCTGGTTCTTGGTAATCCGGATTTTCCGGATTACAGTACTAGGGTATGATTTGTAAATTTAAATAATGCCCTAGCAAAATGAATATCAAAACTCTTCAAATTGTCTCGGAAGTCTGTTATTTATTGTTACGGGACCCTATGGTAGTTTGAAAAATGGAATTGGAATGGAATGGCCATTCACGGCCCTACAGGAACCTGCTCCGGAATGTCCGTTCCGGGGTGAAATCACCAAATGGTTCCAATACCACGAAATACAGCCTATTGATGCTATGCCAAGAATTTTGATACCAATATTGCTAGTATTCCATTGAAATTCACAAATAGTATCCAAACACTGGAACATGCTTCCGGAAATCCGGATTCCCGGGAACCGGTTGAAATTACCAAGTCTAAAAGTAGATGAGTTCTTGAATCCAAAACACCCAAAAGCATCAAAATCGGTTGGAAATTACCTTAGTTATTGGCATTTCAGTTTTGAGGGTATCCGGGTATCCACGTCGGCCTGGGACGTAGTAAAAAAATCAGGAGCCCCTCCTCACTCTCTTCTTACTATATCAAAAACATTATTATCCCAAAAGCTTGACTTAGTGAAGTTCTAAGATATCACAAAGTTTCAATTTCCAGCTACGGATAAAACATCGGAATTTCATTATTTGTAATCTAAAAAGGTATCCGGGTACCGCGTCGGACACATAACGGTTAAGAATGTTCCCATGGACTGAGGGGCTGTTTAAACGACACAACAATTTAGGTTATTATATATTGGCTCTAAATGAACAATTTCTTCAAAACTGGTTCCAATCCATGAAGGTCGATTCCAAGTTTTGTGTTTTTAGGTCACTTTGCGCGGAATAATCTATATATAAGCTATTTTTGAGGTAGGTTAAAATTTGAGAGGAGGTTAACCCTAGACCCCCCAATTGCCCGAAAAAATGTTCTATTGACTGCAATGATCGGCTGCAATTGAATTATTGATTGGACTTCCGGTTCCGGAGTTACGAGTTGAAGAGTACAATCACACAGCAAATTCCCATATAAATTGAAATGAAAAATTTTCAAAATCAAATTTGTATTTTTGATGCCAAATCACTTTAAAATGTATGAAACATTGAGATTTGATG
The DNA here is from genome assembly GCF_030247195.1 of Topomyia yanbarensis. NCBI lineage: Eukaryota > Metazoa > Arthropoda > Insecta > Diptera > Culicidae > Topomyia > Topomyia yanbarensis. The sequence continues at coordinate 53,582,858 of NC_080672.1, forward strand.
TAAACTCGAAAAAAATAATGTTTGACAAAAATTGATTTTTTTGGACTTTGGTACATTTTTGCCTTTCTCATATAGAAAGGTTATGCATTCACTCTAAAAATCGTCAATCATACCGGCCCGGAGGGAGTATGCAGTGAGAAGTTGTTACTTTAAAATTAAAACTAGTTTAAAATTTCTTAACAAGTTGAAAATTTTCGGCAGGACCCGGACCTCCCGGATCTTACTATGTTATACTGAAACATCGCTTGAAACCAGCGGCGGTCAAGCGATGTTTCAGTATCACATAGTATCTCAAGATTGTGGCTGTCGATCCATTGTACGTATGTGCAAATCGTACTGAACATGTAATATTCATTTCCACCATTGTATTGAACATAACCAGCCATGGAATCGTAGTCTGGACAAATGAGAAAAGCACAATTGCACCACTAGGTGGATTAAAACAGGTTTTTATTTTGGGAATGCGTCGAGTTGAGAGGAAAACGTAATATGATTAATAACGAGGATAACACTTTCCGAATGTAGAGAGAAATTTATGAAAAATGACGATTTCCATTCGACTCTTGCAGGTCCTGATCGATTTTGATGAGAATTTGATTTTTGTTGTATGACCAATTATATGTATAGGTCAAATGTTCAAAAACAGTAATTTAAGGTCAAGATAACATCATTTCGAAACCGCCAATTTCGGAGGTTTAGTATCTTCGATGAGTTTTACAAACGTTAAACAGCGCATCATTTGATAAAATAATTTGGACGGTATATCGTCCAAGAAGTATTTATGGTGAATTTTCTCAGGTTAATATTCATGACTACAATAAAGTCTCAACAAATTCGCTAAAGACACGAACTCTGTTAATATTTTCTGAAAAATAATTCTGCATAATTTTAAAACTTCAAAAATCACGGTTTCGGTATTATGCCGTTTGGACAGTAAGATCGATTTTCACCAAACCCCCACCAATTGTAAAATTGGTATTGTAAAAAAACGTAAGGGCGATACTTCAATGCTGATAGGTGGGATCGAAAAAGTAAACAGTCGCCAAAAGGGCTATATACTATATATACTATCATTTTGTCAATTTCAATAGCAAACACAAATTTTAATTTAATAATTTCAAATACTTCATGAAGTTTTGGGTTTCGATCACTGAATCATGCAATCTAGGATGTAAAAAACACAATAGTTCTTAAATAGGAAATAAAACCAAGTCTGGAAATATTCACTGTTGATTTTCTTTGAACGGTGTCACTGCTAGTATCGCTTTTTTTCAAGAAAAAGCGTTGATTTCTTAGTTCTCAGTCGCGTTGGAAATTTGAGTAAAGTATAAACTTCAGATCGATTAAAAAAAATCGATTTTTTTGACTCAGTACAATATACATAACCCCTTTAGGAAAATTCAGTTTTCCCACCACAATGCATTGATAGAGGAATTTAAATATTTTATTAACAGAGCATTAGCAATAATTCGTTTGTATGTCTATTTTATGGGCCATTTTTTCGCTTTCACATTGATTTGGTTTGAGATTTCTAGCACTGATGTTGTCCTATGCTGATTTGAGCGATTCTCTGAGTCCTGTCACTATCCCATGTAGTATGTGTTATCAAAAACATCGCGAAGCATCAAGTTCTAAACGTTCTCAAACGATATAATATCCGAAGAGAGTGATAAGAGTTATAAGAAATGTCTCATCACACTGTTAGGTGGATTAAAACCGTTTTTAGTTAGTTTTAAGTAATAATATTGTCTTATTTAATACAGTCATCATCACTAGAAAGCGATTTTGCTGAATATATAACGAAAACGAATAAAATGTCCCATAAAATATCACCATTGGACATACATGCAAAAATTCTTTAACAATTTTTGATATACTCCTAATTTTGCCACGTTATACAGTAGGTTCTTAGGTATGTAAAAATAATGGAACGAAACAAAAAATGGAAAAAAATATTTTGGTCTGTGCAGTGGTATAACCCTTTAACATCACGACGGTCGAGATGTTATAAGTTTTATTTGTGGTTTTCTTCTATTTTTTATCAATGAGAATAAGTTCAAGCTAATGTCATTTTTTTTATTGTCACTTGAGTGCACAATACAATCCTATCCTTATATGTGAAAGGAAGTTATACCGGGGTGACTTGCATTAAAAATAGTCTTGAATATGTGATGAATAACAAAATAGAAAAGTGATTTCAGAGGTTTGCGAGGACATATTCCGAAGAAATCAAAATAACTAGAGAACAGTTCACGAAGTTCATCTCTTGAAGCTCATTGAAATTACCGCCGTTACAATCCAAACGAAGTTCTCTGGGTTCACTCGCTCCTATGCACTCAATCACTCGCTCAAGAGCTCATCCCCTTCCACATGTTTTCAACCGAATGAAAGCAGTTCCATTCGATGCCGGCGAATGCCACCACTTTTGGCATGCCATGGTTCTCAACGTGCGGAGCTCAGTAATGGAAAAATGAAAGTCTTCACTACATTTATTAAAAACTATTATTAAAAATCGCTTATGCTTTAGGTAGTAAAACCTGATCAATTGTCGGTTTTCATTTGACAGAATGATCGAAAACATTCCGATCAGATCCGTGCAGTACTAAAAGTTCTCGAACCTCCTCGATCACCACCAACTATTTAGTTTCAGGTTAAAAATGATGGAATGATCGCGAAAGACCCCCACCGTCATCGCCACCACCCGCGCAAAAACACTCGCGTCGCTCCGGAGAGTGAGCTCCGGGAGAGAATTCAAGAGTTCCTTACAGTGGGGGGTTTTGCATCCCCGACTCCGAAGGCGCGGAGGCTCTGAGTGGTAGCTAGGTGCGCACCCGCCACTGCAAAACGCGTACGCCTATATATAAATAGTTGTTGGCCGGGCCGAAAAGCTTTTAGTACTGTTGGACATTCGAACCGTCCTGCTAGAGTGTGATCCCACATCTCGATCGCTTCGTTTGATTTCCGTGGGCAGCTGAGCAGTTCCTGGGAACAGGCTGCAGGAGAGTGTGTGATTTGCGCTAGAAGTGCGCTCCCTGGCCGAGTGTGTGTGTGCGCACTAGTAAAAAAAAACAGTTCGTCGTAAGGAGTGCCAGAGTGCAGTAGCCTTGAAATGGCGAATGTGATAAAATTGATTGGGTTTCTGTGCTTAGTGGTGACTGTCGGTAAGAAAAATTTATCTCATACTTTAAGGAAGTGCTTAGGCGAAACAGAAATGTAAATCAACGGGTGACAAACTAAAGTGGGAAGTGAAAGGCGATTGCCTCCGAGCGAGCAGAAAATCGAATGTGTGTTTTAATTACATGATGAACCGAACTGGTGATAATCAGATTCCGCCTTACGAAACTGTTTGTCTTAAGTTTCTAATATCCATTCCGATTGTGCCGTCGAACCAATCGAAGCCGCCGTCCCATCACCGATGATGATGGTGATAATGTGGTAAAAGTGAACCAGCGATGATATAATATCCCATTTGCATTTCTCATTCGGATACACGGCGCAGATTGTTACGGAATGGGTAACCCCCCCTGTCCGGATGGGGAGAGGGAGCGGAGACTGACTGGAAAATGAAGAAACATATCCCTGGGCGAGACACGCTTGCTAGCAAGTCGCTACAGGTGGCGAAAATGTGAAGCAGCATAAAAACTTAAACCAGTTTTTGTCCAAACCACACGGCCCCGGCCCCAGTCCGACCTAGCCCAACCCAGCTGTGGTTTCGGAGTGCAAGTATTTGCATAACTTTTAGCTCAACATTAGCTGCGGTGCGGTGTGGCAGCGGATCTGGTTTCACTTTTGTTTGCTATCACACTCCCCAGTTGCTTTGGCTCGCGGGATGCGGTGCGAGTTTATGTGCATATGTTCGAGTCTAAGTGTCAAGCTATGGGGGTTCCAAAGGTGCGCCATTGAGACTGCTGCACCTCGTTAGAACGATCTGCTAAGTACTTGATCTTGCCTTTTTTGGTTGCAACTTATGATAATTTTCTCTTATTATGTACTGCGGCGTAAACATTCTAGTTAAACTAGTTTGGATTGAGTTAACGGGTGTTGTGATTGTTTCTATCGAAGCTTCTGGATTTCCATCATTCCATTATATTGAGAAGTAGTGCTCTTTAAACTGAGTTTCGAATTTTAGAGACAAACAAAACCACAATAAGGGGTGAACAGGAAATTATTGTAACATAATAAATTTACCGTCAAATCTCTTTAATATATCGAATGGAAACCAAATTTGTAGGAAAATTTTATACATGTCTTCAGCATAGTTTACTGTGCGTCATTCCGTTTTGTAAATTTTACTGTTGATAGTACATTTTCTGTAGTACATTTTATTTCGCTTTCCACAGGTGCAGATTGCCTGCCAAATGAAATATTTCGAGACAAATTTTGACGTTTGTTTCCTCCCCTTCAAACTTGTCATTTTCGGTGGAAAACTTCTGTCCTGGTATTTGCTAGAAATCAGCTTTGACGTATGATTCGTCATCCATAATGCACCAACTATATCTGGCCAGCATCTTCACATAGAACTTGCTAGCACGTGTTTTGACAACAATTTACTGACGTTCATCGTGATTTGAAAGAAAAGTTTTGAACCTTGTACGTATAACCCTGCCAATACAGAATCGGACCGCTTTATCTCAAAATCTATTATTAGAAGAAAATGTTGTCTATTTATTGTAGTTTAAGCATCAGATCTGGGATTCACGATGTTAATTCTCCTCGAAAATTTGAACCTTACTTTACGTGTTTATCACCTTCTACACTGCTTTTTTCAGTATCTGACCATTTTGCACTCCTCTTGAGTTTTGCTTGAGTTTGATGAAACTCAAATATAGTTAGATTGAGCGGAATTCCGGTCAGTTTGGGAGGTTCATTCCTTTCTCAATGGTATCTTTGTCGTTATCGCGGAACAAATGTTACGCATTCTTACAGTAATATCAGCCTCAATAAATCTAACCAAACCTTGAACGTCAATACACGTTTTTCCGGCAATCGTCTATGTACAATTGTCTTCTGGCAACAGCTGCACATTCCCTGCCAGATAGTCAGCTTAACGGAAAAGTCCCCCAAAAATAAATTTATAGTTCTAGGAGACATCTTCTGGCAACACAAACATACATTTCACTGTCCATAAGGATGCATTCGTTGAATTTGCTAAAATCGAGGTTATACAGCTTTCTGGCTCGTGTCTTGTTCATAATGTTTTGCTTTATGGTTCAGTTCGATTGTTTAAAAGCCTCCAATTTTATTGGTAACACTCACGCCAGATTGTCCGATATTTGCTTCATTACGTCCTGACGCAGATTGGCGCCTAGCTACTCAATCGGTTGATTTTTTGTAGCATTATTCTCGCAAAGTTCCAAAATTTGTGCAATTATTGAAAGTTTTCATTCTTTTACAGCATGTTTTGTCGTTACAGCAAATACTCTGCAGGAAGTGCTTGTTGAAAGAAAAATGTGTATTGTCTATTACAAAATGTTTCGCCTTATTCGGTTCCAACATGTGGAATGTGATGCAAATACTATTCCACGAGTCCAATTAGGTAACATTATCTACATGAACAACATGTAACATTTTGTTGAACATGATAGCGCAAAGATCGAGATCCTAGTGTATCTGGAGAATGATACAGTCGAGGTTCGACTGCACGATATGTCACCGAATAGCGAAATTTACAGATTCATGCCGGAATACAGTGAACTGGTTTCCGTTTCAAACGATTCTTGGAGGGATCTTTTCCCCGTCATTGCAAACGGTGTTCCAGTGGTGAAAATGCGACTTAACCGCTTCATTCCTTTCTTTGTAATTGCGGAACATGGTGCTCTATGCACCTTAACCATAAAGCTCCTAATTTTGGGGTAGTTTTATACATATATTTACTTCAAAAATCAAAAGAAAAGTTAATCGATGGAGCCTTGAGTGTAAAATTGAACGCATTTTCGCTTGATGCCCTCCATCAAAGTCTTTACAGTGTCATCCGGTACCAGTTTCTCAGTTTTTTTTCCATTTTCTTAACATGTCATTCTCGTCTTTGACTGTCTTCTTGCTCTTCCGAAGTTCCCGCTTCATCATTGCCCAGTACTGCTCCACCGGGCGCAGCTCCGGACAGTTTGGCGGATTCATGTCCTTTGGAACAAAATAGACACTTTTGGAATAGTGGCATGATGCCAAATCTGGCCAAAATAGCGAAGCTTCGTCGTGCTGCTGCAAGAACGGCAAAAGGCGCTTCTCGAGGCACTTTGTAGATTTGTAGATCTCACCATTTACTGCGCCCTTTGTCACGAAAGGCTCACTCCTCCGTCCGCAAGAGCAGATGGCCTGCCAAATGAGATATTTGGAGGCGAACTTCGACATTTTCTTCTTCTTAAATTTGTCGTCCACATAGAACTTGCTCTTGCCGGTGAAAAACTCCAACCCCGGAATTTGCTTAAAATCGGCTTTTATATACGTTTCGTCGTCCATCACACAGCAGCCATATTTTGTCAGCATCTTCTCGTAGAGCTTCCGAGCCCGAGTTTTAGCCGTCGATTGTTGCCGCTCATCGCGGTTTGGGAAGTTCTGTACCTTGTATGTATGTAGTCCAGCTCTCTTCTTTGCATTCTGGACGTAGCTCTGCGACATGCCGATCTTTTTAGCCAAATCACGGCTTGAGACGTTGGGTTTTGCTTTAATCATCCGCTTCACCTTTCCCTCCGTCTTTTTGTTCTCCGGTCCCGGTTTTCTTCCAGCTCCTTTGCCGTGGTCCAACGTCAACCGCTCCTGGAACCGCTTCAACACTCTGGAGACGGTTGAATGGTGAATGTTCAACATTTTTCCCAACTGCCGGTGCGACAGGTCGGGAAATTCCAGGTGTTTGGAAAGAATTTGTTTTCTCTCTGGTTCACCTCCGTTTTCGTTGAATCGAAAAACACGACTTCGAGTTTGACAGCATGTAAACAATACACATCAATGAGAAAGTGTGCAAAATTTGGTTGATTTTTACCCAATGATAAAAAAGTTATGCCCTGTTGAATGTGTCGCAATAATTTCGTGTTCGCCCTTCAAACTTGCAGTTTTTTGACAAACAGAAAATTACCCTCATGAACCGGATCGCCAACTGGCCTCCTTGGATCCGCCGGGAACTCTTGGGATCAGATTTCCATGTCCATGTTAGCATGTCAACCAAAAGAGAATAGATAACTAAATTCGTATATTTATCGGGTTTTTAAAAATATGTGTATGACAGGATCGGATAACTGACGCTAGAACACTATGCGCACGACCAGACAACATGTTGAATGTTGCGATAACCGTCACCACAAGCGCCGAGACCGTTCTCCCCGAACCCAATGCTCCGAAGATGCGCACTCAACGTACCATGATTGGACATGAACCGATATATCACTCAAAGGAATTCACGAAATTTGATAAATTCTCAGGCGTCCTCTGACAAGATATACTGAAAAATTCGTTGAAGTTACGCGATCTTTCATAAATATCTCCTTCTAATGCCTAAGTATCCGCCTTCTCATTTCCCGGATTGAAGCTATGTGAAAGAACTCAAACTAATATTAGTATCTGGCAATCTGGTACGATTTTTCGTTTCGTCTGAATCATGCCAGTCAAAACGTTGTACGCTTCCACCGGAGGAATTTCTTGTGTTGATTCGATTGTTTCGGATATAGTGGACGCGGGCACACCAAATGTAGCGAGGTCGAGTACAATGATAAATCCAACGCGCTAGACCGAGTTGGTGGAATTGGCGTTCGTGTCATCTTCATCGTAGTCAAGACGGTCATATTGAAATTGTCGCGAATATCATTCATTAAGATAGATCGGTTATCATCGTGAAGACAAGCCCATGACATACAGTGGAAGTTAAAATCGCCTAGAACCCGCGGAGGTGCGATGAGTACGGAAACAATATCAATAAGTCTTTGCCTTTGATTCGGATTTGACAAGCGACAACTTCAATACCTGGCACCGAACAAAGGCTAATCCGATTGAAATAATAGCATAATTTGATCCCTAAAACGCTCCTACATAGTGTTTTCGCGGCTCTGACGAATAATTTTTAAATTGTGGAAGAGTTGCGTCGAAAATTAACCAGGTTTTCTATTATGTAAATACATTATGTAATCGTGAAAATAATGGAAGTGACGCACTCACTTCGGTTTCGTAATAGCACCCATCAAGGGACACTTTCAGGCGTTTACGAGGAAACTCCGGAGAGGAAATTTATAGGCACATTACAAGATGTTTCCTGAATGGGATTGTCAGAATGTCGCTCTTTAGTAAGCGTAGAAATTAGTGCTCCGTGCCTTGTTTCTACAATGGGTAGCTATATAACCCTATTATTTACAACGTCGGTAGTTCATGAACACAAAGGCGAACAGCTAGACGAGCCCCGTTCGAAAGAACAATATTTGGAAGAACAGATCCGGCGAAAGGCTCGAAATGAGGCCAATGGAAAATAAATTGTTTTCTTATACTCCTCGATTGTTGCTTAACGCAATTGCTTGCAAACCAGAATTTTCACCTAGTAAAGCGAAGGGTTTTGGAAGGAGCCAATCCCATATTTGGCAATTAGGGCCCCTCCCTGAGACTACACCATCAATCTCTACTTCCCGGACGGGTACGTATACAAATACTTATTCGTACACGCCCGAGTGTTGTTTAGTTGGATCACGCGATATGGTCCGGAAGTAGACCGTCCAAGGGCTGGATGATGGATATGGTTTGTATTGAAAAGGAGACTTATCGGCATTATTTTTGTGATCGGAGAAATATTCAAATCGTTCTCTGTCGGTCGTCGGAGCTACCTTCCCATTAGCCAATATTATCATGCGGACTTTAATAGCCACTAAAGAAGGTTCTAGCGTAGGGAATGTAACGAAACTGAAAACAATGGAGTGATTGATACTTAGCTGTACAAATGTTATAGGTAGTATCAATAAACACATTTTCGCTAAGCCGTCGGTGATACAGTCTGTTAACAAAAGGTGTTTCCAAATGAATACAAGCTATTATCAGGGAGTTTTTATTTTCACTTACACGCGCCACGTCTAAACTTTCATCAATGCGAGTAGAAATTACTCCGAATCTTACTATCCACTCGGGAAAAAAGTATTCTGCCGGCCCTGCGTACAAGAAGAAGGAAGGCTCCAGAACCGTAGTTGAAAATCAAAGAAGCTAATCAAATCGACCGTGATCTTCAAGATAACAGTAGTAATAACAGTATGGATGAAAGCGAAATCAGGGAAATCAGCGCGAATAACCTTGAGGCGGGTAGCGCTATAAATTTTCCATTATCGCGGAAAAAAAATCTCCGCTCGTCGCGGTAAAATGCGTGTGAAGGATTCTATAATAATACATTAATTATGTTTCGAACTTTCACAGTTGAAAAAGGAAGCGAATATTGTGTGTCTTTGATTTCGACTGTCTCGGTTGTTCATTATTTTGAATTAAAAATAAGCATAAAAGCATAAGCATAAGCGATCGCCCGTAGTTGCTACTCCGGTATTGACCAGAACAAAATTAGGTTGCAAAATGTTCATTGGAACAACATGCTTGGGAATAACATGATGAGCCACATTGTACAATCTATTCTGATCCCTGCATGCTGATCAATATCGACGCCGGCTACGTCCGAATGCAGATCTTCTGGGAAAGGAAGGAATGTTAGTCCGATACATGTTGCTACTAGAGACCGAGGTGTCTTCTGCATCTCCACATGTATCACGGGAAGGGGAGAGATGTTAGTAAATGTGTCAATAGCGTTATCATGTAATAATTGCTCTGGGCAGCCGGCTGCCCAAAATGGGAAATTTATCATTTGTTGTATTAATATGATTAGCATAATGAGCAACTTGAACTCCGGATAGCTGGCTATAAGGAGCACTGCTTATATTTTTTAATAATATTCAATCACGCGACGAATTTATTCGTGGTTTCTATCGTGTCGGTGCTGATTTTACCCGGCGATCGTTTGAATAAAATGCGGAATCTTATACAGAAGGTTCATCAGACTCTTCCATAGGTGTCGAGGAGTTAGTGGTTTGGAAGGGAATGGGCTCCAAGCAAGCGATGCGACCTGCAAAGCACTAGGTAGTAGTTTAGTTAGTCTTCGAGAACATGATCGCTCGAATAAGATATTGTTTAGTTTTTGATTCTTTCCAAACTCTGGGCAGCCGGCCGCCGAGAGTGTTCATTATTTTGAATTAACAATAGAATCAAAACTTGTAGGTAACAACGGGGCACACAAAAATGAAAAAATGATCATCATCGACCAATACAAACTAGTCACGGAAGTATCTCAGTCAAACAATTTACTGGTTGCGAGATTGTTCTTATTGAAAAATATTTCGAAACGCCTTTTCATTGCATTTGCTCTAAAATCTGCAATGGGATTAAGTGATATCAAAACGGATTTCGAAGTTGTTCATGAAAACGAAAAAAAATCAGGCTTGAACATTGAAAACGAAAAAAAACCTGTTTTTTCGCCAATTTCTATACAATCTTCCCAAAACCGCAAATAGGGTTAGAAGCTTTTCATAAGAGATTTTCCTAACCCGAAAAATGTGGCAAATGACAACCCTCACTAATCAAGAAACAAGATATTCAAAGCATTATTAGAATACTACTGATTGAATTTCAATCTTCGCCAACAATTTAACAGACGATAACAAAAGACATACGTGGGGCAAATTTATATTTACCTTGCTTGCATGTGTGTTTTTGCAATATTCTAAAAAAAATATGTGGCGTCGTATGTTCTCGCGAAATGTATTTTCGAGCTCAACCATTAGAAGTTCAGTCAGAAGCAGATGTTGCTTTTTAGACAACGTTGAAACAATTAGTCTGATATTTACGATATAAAACGACGTAAAGAAATGTTGCTGCAATGACATGACCGCAACGATTTCTCAATCAGCAAACACCACTCAACTAGTCAACCTCAGTCAGTCCAAAAACCGCACTTTTACGGCACAGTCCATTGCAAATTACTCGAGGGTCTACGACCACTACAATCACCTCCACCTGTAACTCCCGTCTCTATTTGCTTTCATTTTTAGCTGCGTTTTGCAGTTTTGGCTGCAATGATGGCGACGACGCGAGTCGTGAATCGAAACCAGTTTCGTTCTACACCATCTCCTTTTCCCGCAATCTCTCACCAGTAATTTCATGCCAACCTAAAACACGAACATTTGCTGCAAAGTTCACAAGTGCTTGGTCCTTTACCAAACAGCTTTCCCCTCGGCAACGGAGGTCGTTCGATCCTTAAAAAGAGCCTCAACTCATTTTCTGGAGCTTGAAGTTCCTAGCGCCTACAGGTACAGTCATCGATCACCAACCAAGTATTATAAGTACGTCGCGAGCATTCCCTTTCCGTCACTTACCCAACCGGTTCGGTTTGTGAAAGGCTATGACATCAGACATCAATCAAAGGATTGATCGTATATGTAGATGCAAGCAGACGTACGTGTGTAGTTACTCGATCGCTTACCGGTTCCTATACAGTAAACTGAATCGTCTCGGGTTATACAGCGCAAGTGTCTTGGACCTTGGAAGTGCAGATCTGTTGTAAATCTCTTCCGAGCCCGCGGTGATGTTCGACGCGACATGGAGCCTTGTCCATAAGGCACTCCAGTTGAGATGATCTTCAGGAGAATTGCCTGGAGTAGTATATACAACTTTTGATTAATGGCTTAGGTTTACGACGAGTAAAAACTGAGTGATTTCCGCAATTTACAATTGTGGCGTCTTCGAATTAATACTTCAGCATCTGTGTTGTTGAATCTTGAGCTTCGAACTATGCAAATAAAGAGGGATGCATAGATATCTATTTGTCTAAAATGATTTTACTGTCCATCGTCTGGCAATAACTGAACAGACTCGAATTCGCACAACCATGCAGTACAATGATGACTGTTTCCTGTGGACGGCCTTACGATTATCAACAGCATACATAGTCGGCAAAAAATATTAAAAGTAGGTAGGTACACCTATGTTCGTTCCTTTGGTTGGTCATGGTCAGACAAGAAAATGCGACCAGGAAAATTGGTGGGAAAAATTAATAATGCATATGCAATGTTCACATGTTGCTTGGAAAATACCTATTGTGTTGATATAATGGGTCATAATTGATAGAAGCTTATATTAACTATAAACGTTGGTTGCGTATCAAATCTTGTTAGAAGGCCCATGGACACTACGAAGTGTAGAACAAACTGAACATGTTTTGTTTGCTAACCATTTTATTTTGCGGAATTGAGCTCGTTTGATTCTCCAATAACGTAAAATAAACATACAATTCACTTTGACAGATCTCATCCCTCGAATCATTTTGAGAATCTATAACGACGAGAATTTGATAATACAGTTTGTGAAGTAGATTATTTTAGAATTTTTATGAAAAAAGCTGGGCAATTTCAATATCAATTCAATTCCTTACTCGACCGCATTATATTAGCCTACGGCATGGCAAATATTTCGGCAAAGCATTGGATTTTCAGTGCAGTAGTCCGAACCTTCCAATATTATCGTGAGATTTTGCATGAAAATCCAGGGAATACCGACCCATTTTTGGTACCGTAATATCGGTACTGAACAAAACCGGTACCGGTATTTTCGGTACCATACAATTTTTTTCTGAAAAATAAGTGTACTCTCTAGGGGAACCTGTTTGAAAGTATCGGTCTGCAAGATGACTTTTAATTATATTAATTACCTTCTAAAAGTTAAACATTACTAGCTCCCGTTGTACTGAACGGTATGTTTAAATTCCTGCTTTATTTTGTTGAAATTGTTGAAATTAAATTTAGACGATCTTGTACTAAATTTCAATATATTCACATCTAGCGTAAGAGACGTAAAAATTTGCCTTGAATTTTTTTATTAGCGACATTTTGATAGGTTTCATTATTCACTGGGTGGCGCGTAATAAGACTATGGTCTAAGTCATGTCTTTGATTTGCTCTTTAACCTTTATTTATAAAAGAACGAACAGCGATATAGTAGCTAATAATTTTAGACTTGATGAACTACTCCAAATGGAGCCATTTTGTAATTATTGGTGATCGGAAAATTCAGCAAAACTCCATAGTTTACAGGAAAGCAAGGACCCTTGGTATGCAGGTCGAAACCAATTTACAGAAAATCAAGAGAGGAAATGCGAATAACCTGCTGCCTTTCTCGCTTTGATTTACTGTTCTCGCTTTGATTTACTGTTGTTAATAGTGTTTCTTACATTTACCATCTGTTGAAGTCGACAAATGTCGCACCGCTTAGCAGTTATTGATTTCAAAGTGACCTAGATTTCGAAATAAAAGAAGGTACCGCATACGAAAAATATTTTCTGTTGGGATGAGTCATGCTATTCCGAAGCAATTGAAAACAATAAACATACTTTTTTGATCAGCACAAATCAATCATCTGAGAATAAGGTCATCATTTTGAGCATTCAATTTCACTTTGAAGCTTATTTCGAATTTTTAAAAAAAATATTCGAGTACCGGTACTTTACCGGTACTGGGAGCTTCAGTACCGTAGTACCGGTTCTCGCCAAAAAGGGTCGATACTGCGAACCTTAATTCAGTCTGTTTATTTGAAAAGACACGATACCATTATTGCTTGAAGGTGCCAATTTTCGCATTTTACATTTTAGATTTTTTTAAATTAGGGCATTACAATAATGTTAATCGATTTGTTTTACTGAACTTTGATGACTAATTTATTGCTCTACTTCCTTTGGAATTGTTATAGTAAACTTTTAATAGAACTATATAGATATTGACTATATAATCGTTTTTATGGAATAGCTTCAAACAATTCCACATCTTTTGCAGTTCTAGTAACTGGTAAACTGGTAACACCATGATGACCGAACGATGTGATACATTTTAAAATGGATGCAACATTACTAGATCACTAATGTCCAATCAAAGTAGCTTTGATCACTGTCGTGACACTTGGAAGCCATTTTGTGTCTGCTAAATATTGGCAGGCGGTCCGACGCTCGCCTCAAATTTATAACACAGAATGGCTTATCTATATTTCTTTTGCCAATCTTTTCTTCAACCAAATTACTGTTGATAATAATTCTCTCTAATTTGTCAGTGTACCTCTACGCATTTTCGTAATATCAATTCCATAACGAAGTAATCTCTGAAAAAATATACTTATTTTGTGGAAGCGTCACCGGCGCCATTGTCGTGACACTTGAAAGCCACTTTGTGTCTGCTAAATATTTCCAATATTTAGCAGACACAAAATGGCTTCCAAGCATCACGACAACCACATTGGGTACCTATTGATAGTATCCCCGGGGAACTCGCCAGGTCCTAAGATAATGTCCCACATATTTTCCAACGAATTCTTGACCGATTTTTATAAACTTGATTTCAAACGCAAGTTGCAGTAATTCGGAAATATTCGACAATTAAAGTCATATTGGTTCTTCGGTGATGACTAAACGGATTTTCTCAAACTAAGTCTCAAATGGAAGGTATAATAAGCAGTTGAGTGTTGCATCACCCCCACCCCCCTCTTACCCTTACATCCTTACATAGCATCCTCCACTCTCACTCTGCTAAGCCCTCCCCCCTTCCCTTCCAAACCCATTCGCCAAGCATTTCAAAAGATTATCACATAAAGATAACATTGAACTCATGCTGATTAAGCCAATTGAATAATATACTTTTTTGTTTAAAGTGACTCAATGCCGGGAAGATATTCAGGGGAGGGGAGCGGTGGCGAATTCCTACTTCTGGGTATCATAGACAGGGGAGGGAGTGTGGACAACGCCGAGAGGTGAAAAAATGGGTAGGTAATATCAGAGACATAACCGAAGTGAAGTAGAATACACTTAAGCTGTTAATTCGAATGTTGCAATTTTTGCTATCTTCTGCATTAAAAGCCAGCTATTTCGTTATTTGTTATGATGTATTGTCCCCCTGCACAGGTGCGTTTTGCCCTGCCCATTTTTCAAAGAGCAATTTATAATGATTTTGAAAAATTGAATATTTTTCATGTCCCTGAATATTTTGCACAGCGATTGTGATTTCAGAGTAAAATGTTGGCTAAATGATATCATTAATTAAATTCTCCCAATTGATGGTCTATAGCTAAGTTATGATTATATTTTCTTAGGGGTGTATTTTACCCCATCTACCTCTACATACGCTTGCATTACATTCACATAAATTACTCGCGACGCGTTTGTGCAAATGGAATCTTGGTCATACCTCGAAAATTTCAAACGTGCACCCGAGACACATACATGGCAAAATTCAAATGTTGGGTTTGTTCCATAGTTTCGAGTGGGTAATTACCAACTCGATTATTTACAAGTTGATAGTACTACCTTTACTACTCACATTACCCACTGGCCCTGATTATTGAATATTTCATTACACATATGTATAGTGGGATCAAAATGCATTCGTCTTGCTGAATATTTTTAGAAATAGGCCACTTTAAAGTATGGTATGTACAAATAAAGTAAACTAAGGGCCAAATCGGAAAACAAATAGTTTTTGGACTTACTGTAAATTGTACTTACTCTACAGTTAAGAGCCAGCAGAAGGGCATTTGCGTGTGCAATGTCAGCATTAGAGAGGCGAATGCCCTTTACATAATATGTTCAAACTTTCACCAAGCAGGTTTCTTAGCATGAAGTTTTCGCAATAACCCTGCAATTGCCACGTATGATTATAACCAACAACGAATGTAGTGCGAGGCAGCGATGCTACATGTTTTTATGAAATTTCTGTAGAGGAATAATTAAAATGCCTGCAAATGTCTCTAGATGGTTGTGTAAATCCTAGTTACACTAGAATATTAATTTAAAAATGGTTTGAAATTAGAATACTATTAATGAAGGAATCACTCGTAGTCGAATACAGTTATTCTAGTACAATTTTGCTAAATACTATTACTCTTTAAAAAGTCTGTAGATTTCTAACTACGTCTGTAGGAGGCTATCAAAAGTCTGTAAAATTCCGACATGTCTGTAAATCTAGTATCGCTGGTGCCAAGACATTACTTTTAATGGAACATTTCACTAGTTGAACTGCGAAATAAGTAAAATCATTTATATGAACATAAAATAAACCGGTCTTAATGTGGATGTACAAATCCCGTCATACATGCAGCAGTTATACAATTAAACTGTGTTTACAGCAGCATATACATAGATGATATGTAAAAAGTTGTCCCAGTTTGCCCGGAGTATCAAATCAACGGCAGAAACATATTATATCAGTATCCAATAAGCCAACATCATCTCCTTCACACAACACAACAACCAATGCTATTAAAATCGTCATCGTCAATGGTACTACCGCTTACCAAAAGAAAATTAACCACATGATGAATTTATCTGAGCCCGCCACGCATAATTTAAAGAGCAAGAGAGCGGGGTCTTTCGCACTCAACCACCCCTTCGCACGCGCACACTTGCAATCCGCGTATTGAACTCCGAAAAAAGAGCGATCTGCTTTTTCTGCGATGTGTGCTGATCATTGTATGCACGCCACGCCTGTGCATCATTGGATGGAATGATGACTGGTGACAGTCATTGAATATATTCCAACCGGAGTTTGAGCTGACACAAAACGTTGCAGCTGCTACGAGGTCAGAAAGCAAACTGACGAATTTTCGCTTATGTGCCGTTTTTATACCTGGCGAAGTTCCTAGCTACGCTCGCTGCTTGACTGAATTGTATGGACCAATCAGCGCAGATAATTACCACCTTAACAAAATACATTATTTTCGTTATCTATAATAGACGTACATTTTACGGACTCAAATGCAATATACGTGCACATATTGCCGACCAGATAGTGCAAAAATATAGCGATTTCGATCAGTACAACAGAAGTTAGTCGCGTTTGGGAAAATATCCCAGCGGAAATTTTTGAAAAGGGACCCCCATATAGAAACGTTAGAAGTATTCTACTTCAAAAATTCTCCCCAGAGGCGAGATTTGAACTCGCAACCTTTGAGACTCCGGCCCAATGCACTAACACTTATGCTATCCCTGAGTATGGTGACATCCCAGAAAGAACATATGATTATCCCACTGGCGACGGTGATCGTACCCTGCCTGCAAAGCGAGAATCATGCACAACGGCAGCTGGTCACCCAAAACATTTTTGATCTATTTAATTTCCCCGCTATTTAAGATTTAAGTCAAGAGACCAAAAATTGAATTATTAGACTTTTAATTATATTGAGAAGATTGTGTAAAAAAAATCAGAATGAATTACGAAGTACATCAATTAACGAATTCAGGGCAACACGCCGGTGAGATCGTTTTATGTTGTTCTTCAATTATATGTTTTACCATATTGGAAATACGTGCCAGAATCAAAAATATTGTTTTTTATTCGGGAAGTGCGAATATATTGCACATATCCAATTGATACGTGAATGTTTTCTCGCGGGGCTTATTGTATATGAAGGCAGCCTCAGAATGTACGAGGAGGAACAGGCATTCTTGAAAAGGGGTCGTTGGATGTACAATAGAGCTATCGCCTTTCATTTCCAGGGCCAAACATGTGTACATCTATCGATGAAAATAATCATACCATTACATAGATGCAGAAAAGTTTCTTCCATAAAAGCACTGCTGGACAGAGGGGAAATGGATTGTATACACACACACAACAGCAATCACGACATGCCAAATGTAAAATATGCTGCGATTCAAACTTTAAACTCTCTAAATCGATACAATGTTACTTAGTGTGGTATGACTCAACACCGGCCAGTTGGTGAGTAAAAAATTACTCCCCGTCACGAAAAAAAATCTCCTTGCGCAATAGTAAGCTGCGGGTATTGCAGAAGATCTGACAGACACTAATAGTGGGATACCGAAAATATAAATATAAGACACGCAGCTGCGTTAAACTGACGCGTTGAGTCGTGTTATATGGATGGAATAAAAAACAGTGTAATGGATAATATAGTTACTATATTCATAATTAGGAGCACGGTATATGTTATACTAGGTATACTAGGCTAGCTCGTTAGAGTGTAAACATTTGACGAGCGCGCGTCATAGAAATCGTCGGCGAAAACAATTGCATGAAATTAATATATTGTTTGCTGCTAACGAATGATCGACGCCTGATAAATCACAAGGAAGCTATGCCGACGTCCAAAACCTTTGCTATGAACAGAAAATTACGGTGGGATATGTTTTCTATGGCATGCAGCCAAACTCCCGAGTTTCGCTAATAGTTACACAGATTCACTGATTATCCACTGTGTCTAGTGTAATTATGGCGTAATTTACATCAATAATCCATTGCACACTGTAAGAGCTCAAATATTGTCAATTAACAACTTTAGAGAAATCCGTTTGTTTATCTCAACGATTTCTCTAACGTCACCGAAAACTGTCAATTCGCGGAGTAGCAAGCCTCGTTTCTGTGAGCCGTGGTTAGGAGGAGACACTGCCGAATCTACCATCGTTTTGATTTACGCTCACGACGTTGACAATGAAAACATTCAACATAGCTTGAGCTTTTGCATGAGATGCCAGTATTTTATTTCTGAAATAAGAGCTGTCAGTTCTCTGGCTTTTGTCTCAGCCTAACTATGAATATAGGAACTATAATGGACAGTATAGGCAAAACAATAAACAAACCTTGTAAAAATCAGTAATAACCATTGGTACAAAATCGAGTTAAGTGAGTTGCTATGGTTGCTATGCATACAGTAGCAATGTGAAAAGCTGCACGTATTTAACCCTTTCATGTCCATGTTGTTTGTGGACAACAACGTTTTTAAACAGCTATAACTTTTGATTGAAGCAAGATTTGCTCATAAAAATAAGTAAGGCTAATAAATGTGACTATTGTCTTTCATTTGAGTACTAACTGTTGCAAGAATCAGCTCTAGAACTGAAGTTATTGCAGTTAGTCTGATTACATTCTATAGGAGCAGTGCTGCCAGCGACAGTTTACGTTGACGACGAAAAATGAATTTTTTATATATCTTCGTTATGTTGCAATATTATTGAAAACTGACAAAACTTATCAATTTAGAGTGCCTTTGGCTACGTTTTCCACACAAGTGGACTATAGACGTACATTTTACGGAATCAAATGCAATATACGTGCACATATTTCCGACCAGATAGTGCAAAAATATAGCGATTTCGATCAGTACAACAGAAGTTAGTCGCGTTTGAACACTGGGAAAATATCCCAGCGGAAATTTTTGAAAAGGGACCCCCATATAGAAACGTTAGAAGTATTCTACTTCAAAAATTCTCCCCAGAGGCGAGATTTGAACTCGCAACCTTTGAGACTCCGGCCCAATGCACTAACACTTATGCTATCCCTGAGTATGGTGACATCCCAGAAAGAACATATGATTATCCCACTGGCGACGGTGATCGTACCCTGCCTGCAAAGCGAGAACCATGCACAACGGCAGCTGGTCACCCCAAAACATTTTTGATCTATTTAATTTCCCCGCTATTTAAGATTTAAGTCAAGAGACCAAAAATTGAATTATTAGACTTTTAATTATATTGAGAAGATTGTGTAAAAAAATCAGAATGAATTACGAAGTACATCAATTAACGAATTCAGGGCAACACGCCGGTGAGATCGTTTTGTGTTGTTTTTCAATTATGTTTTACCTTATTGGAAATACGTGCCAGAATCAAAAATATTGTTTTTCATTCTGGAAGTGCGAATATATTGCACATATCCAATTGATACGTGAATGTTTTCTCGTGGGGCTTATTGTATATGAAGGCAGCCTCAGAATGTACGAGGAGGAACAGGCATTCTTGAAAAGGGGTCGTTGGATGTACAATAGAGCTATCGCCTTTCATTTCCAGGGCCAAACATGTGTACATCTATCGATGAAAACAATCATACCATTACATAGATGCAAAAAAAGTTTCTTCCATAAAAGCACTGCTGGACAGTGGGAAATGGATTGTATACACACACAACAGCAATCACGATATGCCAAATGTAAAACATGCTGCGATTCAAACTTTAAACTCTCTAAATCGATACAATGTTACTTAGTGTGGTATGACTCAACACAGGCCAGTTGGTGAGTAAAAATTACTCCCCGTCACGAAAAAAATCTCCACGCGCAATAATAAGCTGCGGGTATTGCAGAATATCTGACAGACACTAATAGTGGGATACTATAAATATAAATATAAGACACGCAGCTGCGTTAAACTGACGCGTTGAGTCGTGTTATATGGATGGATTAAAAAAAACAGTGTAATGGATAATATAGTTACTATATTCATAGTTAGGAGCACGGCTTACATATACTAGGTATACTAGGCTAGCTCGTTAGAGTGTAAACATTTGACGAGTGCGCGTCATAGAAATCGTCGGCGAAAACAATTACATGAAATTCATTGCATTGTTTGCTGCTAACGAATGATCGACGCCTGATAAATCACAAGGAAGCTATGCCGATGTCCAAAACCTTTGCTGTGAACAGAAAATTACGGTGGGATATGTTTTCTATGGCATGCAGCCAAACTCCCGAGTTTCGCTAATAGTTACACAGATTCACTGATTATCCACTGTGTCTAGTGTAATTATGGCGTAATTTACATCAATAATCCATTGCACACTATTTTTTCCACTGTAAGAGCTCAAATATTGTCAATTAACAACTTTAGAGAAATCCGTTTGTTTATCTCAACGATTTCTCTGACGTCACCGAAAACTGTCAATTCGCGGAGTAGCAAACCTCGTTTCTGTGAGCCGTGGTTAGGAGGAGACACTGCCGAATCTACCATCGTTTTGATTTACGCTCACGACGTTGACAATGAAAACATTCAACATAGCTTGAGCTTTTGCATGAGATGCCAGTATTTTATTTCTGAAATAAGAGCTGTCAGTTCTCTGGCTTTTGTCTCAGCCTAACTATGAATATAGGAACTATAATGGACAGTATACGCAAAACAATAAACAAACCTTGTAAAAATCAGTAATAACCATTGGTACAAAATCGAGTTAAGTGAGTTGCTATGCATACAGTAGCAATGTGAAAAGCTGCACGTATTTAACCCTTTCATGTCCATGTTGTTTGTGGACAACAACGTTTTTAAACAGCTATAACTTTTGATTGAGGCAAGATTTGCTCACAAAAATAAGTAAGGCTAATAAATGTGACTATTGTCTTTCATTTGAGTACTAACTGTTGCAAGGATCAGCTCTAGAACTGAAGTTATTGCAGTTAGTCTGATTACATTCTATAGGAGCAGTGCTGCCAGCGACAGTTTACGTTGACGACGAAAAATGAATTTTTTATATATCTTCGTTATGTTGCAATATTATTGAAAACTGACAAAACTTATCAATTTAGAGTGCCTTTGGCTACGTTTTCCACACAAGTGGACTATTGTAAATATTATAGGAGAATTGTATTGATAATTGGAAATTGAGCTGCTTCTAGCACTGCGAAGGAAGCACCTATCTTTATGAAAAATGGCTTTTCGTGTTTCTTGACCCCACCGTTTTCAAGGAAAAATAGTTTTAAAATCCTACATGCACTAGAATAAAGTTGGGCATGAAAGGGTTAACGACATAAATTTTGTAGTCACAAATATATATAAAAAAATAAATTTTGGTATCTGATTTCTCTTATAGCATGTGCCTTTACGAATAATTTCAAATTGCAACCAGTAGCAACACTTCAGTCGCTCTCCATCGTTGGTGACAAATTCCGAAGTAGACTTGACACAATGAAAAGTATCCAAACTTTAAAGAACGACCAAAATGTTACAACTGGCTGCATGCTAGCGTTTCTCGTGAGAACACCACCTTATGTTTCGATGCTGGAATACTGCTCGTCTATCGTTCCTTTCTATATTCGCTACACGCAATACTTGGCCGTAATACTTTTACGGTACTACATCTTGCTAAATCGTTCTTGAAGGAGTCATTTCAATTAGTATCGAATTTGTTCCCAAAGCGTTTCGAAATTCAATTTTCTGTGAATAATTGGCCGGTCAACCAATGTCAACGAAATGCATTATGCATTGAACTTTCAAGACCCTCCCGAAGCCGAATCCTTGCTTCGGGCCTGTTCTTTAGAACAAGCAGCCTAACCGGGGACGTTTAATTGCTTTATATGAAGCATTTGTAATCAAAACCAACTTTTACCCATTTCACCTACTTCTACCATAACGTAATGGCAAATGAAAGTTGTTAAACATTAACTAAACTTTCATACCCTAAACTAGCTCAGCATCGGAAACTTCGCTACTCCATAATAAGCACCTTTCGAGAACCAACCCATACGTTAATCAATAACGGTTACCCAACACCGCATTTGCATACTCGGCGCAAGCAGACCACGAATGCCGTAACCGTCTCGTGTTATCTAATCAACCCCGAGACATAAACATTGATTGCTTTCTATCTCTCTCTCTCTCTCTCTCTCTCTCTCTCTTATTTTTCAGCTGGTGCCGAATATCGCGTGAAGCGACAGGACGATGATGGCGACCAGGAGGACAACATCGAGGAGCTGTGCAAAGACCGACCGGCGGATGAGTACTTCCGTCTGAGTACCGAGGGTGATTGCCGTGAAGTCGTGAGGTGATAATTACCACCGTCCCGGAAGCACGCTTTCCCCCTTCCACCACGCGCGCGCTTCACACGAAACAAAAAGTGTAGCGTGTAGTGCATGTGTGTGCCATGTGTTTCTTTGTGATGCCTTAGTACCCCTCGGTTGAAGAATTTTAGCACTATAGTTTAGAACAACCGGTTCGCAGTGGATGTCTTTGCTCAGCAGAAGGCAACCCCTGCCGAACCGGATGTTCTCTGTAGGAAGTCCGACTTGTTAGGATATTTTATTGATTGTTTGTTAATGAAGATTTCATAGATTGACATATTTCGATTGCTCGTTGATGCAGGTGCGATAACGCTGGTGAAAATGGCATCACAAGACTGGCACGCGTACGTTGCCCAACCGGGTTGTACTTTGACGTTTACCGTCAGACCTGCGATTGGAAAACGAATGTTAAAAATTGCGATGAGCTAGGAAGTAAGTCCACTACGGTGGGCTGGCCCGTGGATGGAAGGATGATTCCGAGTTCTGGTTCTCAAGCTTCCATCCCGGGACTGTCCACCGGATACAAACTGTCACCACTAAAACCATTCTTTCTTTTTTTTGTGTACTTCCATCGTCTTGACCAAAAACTATAAAAAAAACTGTAAAAATTCCCCAATAAAAAATACACAAATCTTCGGCCCCGTGTTGCAAAATAAATAGGTGTACCCGTGCCGGATTGAAGCAAATCACTTGCCCATCCGGTCTAGCGTTCGACATTGAAAAACAAACTTGCGATTGGAAAGCAAAGGTCAAATCGTGTGACAAGAAGGAAAGTAAGTCCCCAAACCAAGCAACTTTCGGCCAGGGAAAAAACAGTGTTGCCAAAATGAGATCACGCTTTGTACATACGTTTCTTTCTGACAAGAGAGAAACGCTATCTGCACTCGATACATTACCATTAGTTATCTACACGCGAGTTGGTTTGGGATTTTAGCACTTTTTAGAACAAATATAAGAGCTACTCTATCGTCCAAGGCTTAAAATGGTACCGGGAATGCACAACCCAGTAGGCAACGAACGGTTCAGTATACATTTTAGCTTTTCGACAGGAAGACACGTGACACTGACATAACCTAACATCGTCCTGTTAACTGTATCTTCTTCTAAGTGTAGGATTTTTAGGCTAACCTTAACTAACGGGTGAAGGAAAATTAACTCACATCGCTATAAAAGTATCTCCATTGTCTACTAACCCACTTGTAGAATGTGTCTGTAAATTACATATCTGATCACTGAACACTTACGCTTTAAATATAACACAACTTTTCTGAAAAATGAAAAGATTACATGTGCCTCGATTCGGGTTACAGAAGTATGTGAAAAACTCGAATGTTTGCAAAATTAGGTGTTCTAAAACTTACACATCTTTGAGAACTTCAAATCACACATTTTCAGCTCTCTGTTAGCATATTATCTAAACCGAATGGCTTTCTAAATATCATTGCACCTCAAAGTTTGATCAATTATCGCATGATTTTCCTACACAAAGACAAACAAAAACCAAAATAAATTATAGTTACTGTTTATACATTACAAAACAACAAATTCGTGTAACACTCTAAAGTCAAACTAATTCACATAAAGCGACACTAGACACTCAAAAACACCGAAGGCAGTGCTAGGTTCAGCAAATTCTGATGATGAAAACACCCAGGTTGTTATATTCCAGTTTCAAACAAGCGCGTTTCGTCCAGTCGAATGTTCCAATCGTTCACACCCCGTCACACGTACACACCTATTTACAACACGTTCTACAACTTTCTCCCAATCTAGTGCGAGCAACGCTCACACGTTTCCAACCGCCCACACCCCCCTTATTGCGACGACAAAACCAGATTTTTACCACGTATCTAATGCTTTTCTAATTTCAACCTGACGTCGACTTACAAAGAACCAAGAAAGGTTCTGCCGATCCTGAAAACCGATGAACCCATCTGCCCGGATGGCAAGTTATCCTGCGGCAACGGAGAGTGCGTCGATAAGGAGCTGTTCTGTAACGGCAAACCCGACTGCAAGGATGAATCCGACGAAAATGCGTGTAGTAAGTTCGACTTGACATCTTTGTTTTAAGCAGCCAATTTGCTCACTACAGTTTAACAATCATTCATCCACAGCCGTTGAATTGGACCCGAACCGTGCGCCGGACTGCGACACCAACCAGTGCGTACTGCCGGATTGTTTCTGTTCTGCTGACGGTACCCGAATCCCTGGAAACATCGAACCCCAACAGGTTCCCCAGATGATCACCATCACCTTCAACGGTGCCGCCAACGTCGATAACATTGATCTGTACGAGGATATCTTCAACGGACAGCGCCAGAATCCGAACGGTTGTCAGATCCGTGGTACGTTCTTCGTTTCGCACAAGTACACCAACTACTCGGCCGTGCAAGATCTGCACCGCAAAGGACACGAGATCTCCGTCTTCTCGCTAACTCACAAAGATGACCCGAACTACTGGACACAGGGAACCTACGATGACTGGCTAGCGGAAATGGCTGGTGCTCGACTGATTATAGAACGCTTCGCCAACATCACCGACGGTTCAATCATCGGTGTTCGAGCTCCCTATCTACGTGTCGGAGGCAACAAACAGTTCGAAATGATGGCCGACCAGTTCTTCGTCTATGATGCATCGATCACCGCCTCTCTGGGACGTGTTCCCATCTGGCCCTACACGCTATACTTCCGCATGCCACATAAGTGCAATGGTAATGCCCACAACTGTCCATCCCGTAGCCACCCGGTCTGGGAAATGGTCATGAATGAGCTCGATCGTCGTGATGATCCAACCTTCGACGAATCCCTCCCCGGTTGTCATATGGTAGATTCCTGCTCCAACGTACAATCCGGAGAACAATTCGGACGTCTTCTGCGTCACAACTTCAATCGCCACTACAATACCAACCGTGCGCCTCTGGGTCTCCACTTCCACGCTTCCTGGTTGAAATCTAAGAAAGAATACCGTGAAGAGCTGATCAAGTTTATTGAAGAAATGCTTCTCCGCAACGACGTCTTCTTCGTTACCATGCTGCAGGTCATCCAGTGGATGCAGAATCCAACTGAGCTGAACGCTCTGCGTGACTTCCAGGAATGGAAGGAAAAGTGCGATGTCAAGGGACAACCCTACTGCTCCCTGCCGAATGCCTGCCCGCTGACGACCCGCGAACTGCCTGGTGAAACACTGCGTCTCTTCACCTGCATGGAGTGCCCGAACAACTACCCATGGATCCTGGATCCAACTGGAGATGGTTTTACTACCAAGTAAACCAACCCAAGGGGGAGCCACTCCAATCCACCGAAAGTCTGATTTAGTTCTGTGAAGAGAACAGTTAAACAAAAGAAACACTCGACGAAGACAGAATATGGAGACGCTCGAAGGGTATCTCCACCGTCTCCTTTCTTATTCCCAACAGGGCAGAGACATCTGTTGTAAATATTTTTACATCCCTTCCTAACCTACCCTATTCCCAATCCCTATCCCGACCCCTTCCGAAAAGTTCCTGGACGCTCACAAGTCGCCATTTTTGTTTAGTGAAAAATTGGCGGGAACAACTAAATAAAATAAAGAAAATGCTAGACCGTGATAATTGTATTGTCTACCTAAACACTATCTTTGCAAACTATCAACGCATGCACTCGGAAGATAAATATAGAGAGAGAGCGAGAAACGGCCATTCAAAGCCCCTTATTTAACTAGGGAATAAAGGTCCGAATAATTTTGCTAATTATTTTATTTTATTCATAAATTTGTTAACTTAAATTGCTGAAGGCAGAACATCGCAGAGCCGCAAGTTTCAGGCATTTTCTTTTCTGTTCATAGTGTGCGCTGCGATTTTCGCAGGTAGAATGATCGAACCTATAGTGGTAAAGTGCTTGTGGCTGATGACGTCAAACAGAGAATGATGATAGATTTTGAATACAAAACTACAAAACATACATTTATACGTACTTTTATTTGAACATGATGACATTTTCGGCAGAGTTTTGCGCAGAGGCAGTTTAGTACACGTCTATAGGTTCCGGAATCATTACGAACAAACGAAAGTTCGTATAAGAACCAGGGCCGCCGAGAGGGGGGGGGGGGACCGGGGTGTTTCCCCCCGGGCCCGGAGTTTTGAAGGGGGCCCGGATTTTTAACAGAAACTAAAATTTTGACAAATACTTTTCCGACAAAAATTTATTTGAGAATACAATTAAAAATATCTTGTGTATGAGATAACTAGAATAGAGAAAATTCTAAACTACTGCATATTTGATATCAACTATGTTTATACCAACCTAATTCTCGCATCGAAACAAGATCAGGCTCGAGCGGGTATAGCGGAATATGTACATTGAATGTCATGTAAGCAGCTCACCTGGGTTCGAATCGCAACCCCGCACACAGGAATAGAGATTTGTTATAGGAAAATTTCTAATCTTAATCAAGAAGCGAATGAACTTAAGATTAAAATGTCTATAATCGAAACAAAAATATGATCAGACTTGTCAGGGTTAAACAATTAAATGGTTTGATTAGAAGTCATGAAGTTGTCTTCAAATTTCGCCAATTTGAAATCTATTTTTTTGGATTTATTGAATTGAATTGAATTGAATCCAATCTTCGAAAGCGCTGGATTAGTATCGAAAGTAATTATTGAAAGAAAAAAAACCCTGCTTAGGGTTGCCACACCAGACGAATTCCGTGTCTTCGTTCATTTACATCCAAATTCGCCCGGAAGAATCCATTGGATTATTTTGCAATTTTGCGTTGACCTTTTCTTTACAAGGAATCGCCCAGCACCCAGTCCTCATAAACGTCATCCTCGGGTTGCAGGCCCTAATTGCTAAGGAGGGCTCCTCTTGGCGTTGACAAATATTATTTTAAAGGAGCCATTTGGGTTTACTTTACCCCATTGAACCTTCGCGTCAATGGATTAGTGTTCCTCACAAAGATTCTCGAAAGAAACTGAAGTGTGATTTCACACCCCATGTTTGTTTACTGAGGAGCAGAGCTAAGCTCGCTCGGGTTATCCTTCACAGCGAGAGTGGTTGATGCTTTTGGATTCTTTGTGAATATCCGAGAAAGCGAATTACTACATCCAACTAAATCAACAAAACTGTTTACAAATGCAAAAACATACAACTAAATGTGAACGGCACAGAAAGGTGAAGTGCTTTACCAAAACATTACACTCTACGGTGAATGTGAAAAAAATAATATATTTTTCCTCCTAGTGCTACGAGCTACATAAGAAATAAAACAGTGCATATTTATTTGTTTTTAAGCGTTTTATAAAATAAAAAGCAATGGAAGCGCTCCAAAATTTTGTCGAGTGATCAATTTATTTCGAAATTCTAATTGATTTCAACGTATACGCATGTGTCTCTTCAAGTCTATCCCTTGCTCAGCAAAATTCCGCTGGTCAAAGTACCACTAGAGGCGGCAACCCCACCTCTATTTGAGAGATCAATGTCAAATGAGTCATCAAAAACTCTTGATATACCAAAAGAATTCGAAATTAATCCAAAAATTTAAATTCAAAATTTAATATGTTTGGTTTGCCGTTCATTGATACAAAATCTATAAAAAATCATTTTCAGATACGAGATGATACCGAAACATTTTTGTAAAGGGGTCATACTCAAATGACGTAGCTTTTTTCGGCGATTTTCGACTACCAATTCCCCCTAGCAGGCCAGGGCCAGAGATGGAAAAAAAATAAATACGTTTTACATTTTTTTTCAAATACGACCTTTTATCAACATTTTCATTATAGCAGCGAATTGCGTACACAACAAGCCCCTTTCGTGACGAGTATAGTGTTAATAGTTTTGTTTTGAATTTTATATTTCATGGAGCATGACGAGAAGATCTCTCAGTTCACAATCCTGCAGCTGACCAATGATTCTAAGAAGCATACGTTCAACTAAATTGCTAAAATGTGTTTGATTGATTTCGAAGAGAAAATTTAACTCTGCTACCAAATTAAATCAGCTAGTTAGCAATGTTTTCCAAACCAGCGTAGCGTAGAATCCAACCAAAACCCTTATTCGAAATTTGATCCATGTTTCTCATTTTTTCCATTTTTTTATTCCTTCTTAGTTTTTTTATTTTGTTAAAATTTCATTGATCTATTTTTTCATGTTGTGCATTGTATTTGTATTTCTACAATTGTAAGATTCTGCCTTTTTTATCTATTTGCATACTTTTATTTTGTCCATCTTTTTACGTTCCTTACTTTTGCTTTTTTTCTATTGCTATCACTATCACTTACGTAAATTTATAGTTTTTTCTCTGTTATTTATTTTTTTTCGCTATTTTTCGAGAAAATTCTGCTTTCTTTATTTTGTTCTTATTGTTTTATATTTTAATACCCTGCTTTTTATTTGTTTCTTTTGCAATTCCATCTAATTTTTAGAATTTGTCTCTTTACTACATTTATTCTTGTCATAGTCTTTTTCTATTTCCTATTTTTTAATATTTTTTTGCATTTCCAAAAGCAATTTTACTTATTCAAATTCATTCCAATTTGTCTTATTGTTTAATTTTTTACCTTTGTCCGATTTTCTTCCTCATTTTCTAGTTTTTAGCTTTCCGTTTATCGTAGTGTTATTTTTTCTCATTGTTCATTTAATATAATTTTATTTATTTTGTATACCTTTTTCTTAAGATTTAATTCGTTATTGTTATTTCTTCATGTTTTTCATTTAACCTATTTTGAAAGTACTGTTTCTGTTGACCTTTTTCCTATACGTTAACATTGATTTTTTTTAATTTTCCTAATAAAACATTTGATTTATTTTTTCTTGACTCTATGCGCACTTTTTCTTAATTTTACATTTAGTTCGTTGTTTGAATTTGTTTCAATTTCGTTTCTAGTGCTTTTTCTATTCTTAATATCCATTTTATTCATTTTTTTTCGTGTTAATCCTCTAGTGCCCAAATTTTTATTTGACTTGAAAAAACTTTTGTAGGTGGGTTTCGTGATGAGAAAAACGAAAATAATGTTGATAATTCATGTGAGCTATGGACTTTTCATTAAAGCCTTAAAATAAGTAGACTGCCTAGAGGCGGTGTTGAGCACCTGGGCGAATAAAAAACAAAAACTTTTTTACTTCTAGTTACTTCAACATAATCGAATTCTTATGGTTTATATTTTAGACTCCATCAGAGCACAAATTACCCAAGCTAAGAAGAATTTCTCTAGTGCTTTGGTTGTTTAATTATTGACTTCTAATTTATAGTAGAAGAAACCAGTGTCTGCTGGCGGTGGTTTCACTTATCATGTTTTATTTTTTAATTTAAGAAGATCGTGTAAAAGAGAATTTTCAAGATTCTTCAGGTGAAATTCCGAAGTAAACAAACAAAAAAGAACCAATTTTGTTTGTGGTTACTTATATTGTATATACGGCCACGGAAAGTTCTTTTCGCGCGCTATCGAAAAATCTAGTCATTCGTGGAATAGCTTTGAACTAGCTTTAAATAACAAAAATGCTGAAATTTAAAAACTTCACCTAGGGTAATAGGCCTATTTTCGCCCTAACCATTTGAAGCCGGTGGTTAGAGCAGCGTTAGCCATCTTTGTTCAACGCATTGGAAAGCAAAGATACTAGTGCCAATTCATACGCATTGCATCAATTGTATTCCGAGTAATTAATGAGGGCTCTCCACTCTGATATGCTCGAAAACTTAACGCTTAACGTGAACGAAACATAATGTAATGCAACATAAGTACATGGGAGTATGGATTACACAGTACTTGAAGTGCAGGACTATAAACAGCGCCATATGTCTAACACAAAAGGAGAAAAAAAGATTCCGCCAACTTACTCCAGACACCCCTAAATATAATTAAATGATAAGGACATCCATATTCTAACAGCAGCATTCACCCAAAGACTTTAAAACATGCTTCTTTTCAGCTAAAATTGCACATAAATCTAGTTTCGGTACGATAAGTAACTACTGACTGAATTTTTTTTTCGCCCAGATGCCCAACACCGCCTTCAGGCGGGCAAAGTGTTTTGCCAAAAAAGCCAAACTTCCGAATTATTCCACTAAACCAATTTACATCTACAGTAAAACGCTACTAACAGGCTACTAAAAAATATTTTTTTAGTTTTTAAAATTTCCAAAAAGAGTTAAAATTTGTTTATTAAAGATTACCACTAAACACAAAATAGTTTTTTTTCCAAGTTTTCATCGGATTTTTAACTTTGTGCTTCAATTGCCTTTAACAGAAAGCTACGATTATTCAAACAATGTGTGTGTATGAAAGGTGTGAGCATTGGGAAGAAATACTAGTGCGGATGACAACATACAATCATGTTTTAGTAGTTTTATTTAGATATTTAAGGAGACCGCCTAGAGGCGGTGTTGGGAACTAGAGGGTTAATATCTTCATTTTTGTGTTTCTTTAGTATACCATGTTGGCTTTTTTCTACTATTTTTTGTTTTCCATTTTGTCTGTTTGCTCCGATTTTGTTCAATACATCCTATTTTTTTACTTTTTCGTCTTTTCATCATTTCAATTTTCCAGTTTTTCAAAATTTTCTGGTTCGTTAATTTTTTTAATTTCTCTATGATTATTCTTGTCTTTTATACATACTCCTCTAGTTTTATGCATTCTTAACGTTTTATTTATTTTTTCTATTGCTTTAAATATGTCTTGGTTTTAATGTTAAATAAATTTTATTATTTTTGATTTATCGAGCTTTACAGTTTTATGCATTTTTTACATTAATGTTTGTATTCTTTTTGGTAGTTTTTTTTTCATTTTCATTGGTTCCAAAAAATTTCCTACTTTCCTATCGATTTTTCATTATTTTCACCATTTGTTCAATAATGTTCAACTTTTCTAATCTTTGCAATATGTTTTTTCAGTTTCCTGTTTTCCTTTATCAATTTTTTATAGGTTATGTTTTGGTTTTTCTCGATCAAACATTTTTTGACAATTGACATTTTTTGGTTTATTTGGTTGTTTTTAGCTCTTTTGTACATTCTTTTAATATTTAGTTTTCCTATTTTTTATCTTTTGCCGTTGATCGCCGTTTAGATATTTTTAATTTTTGTAATTACTACATTTTTAATCTTGCCATTTCCTTACTATTAAAAATACTATTAACAAAAATGGCGCTTTTCAAAGCCACCAAAACTGTCGAAGAGGTAGGAAAAACTCCCAAAGTATAAAAAACTCTACGTTTTTTTTCCTTCATTGGCACTACAAACAACTAGAGCACAAAAAATGGTACATAAATATAAAATTTCAAGTCTCTTCAAGTCTATCCCTTGCTCAGCAAAATTCCGCTGGTCAAAGTACCACTAGAGGCGGCAACCCCACCTCTATTTGAGAGATCAATGTCAAATGAGTCATCAAAAACTCTTGATATACCAAAAGAATTCGAAATTAATCCAAAAATTTAAATTCAAAATTTAATATGTTTGGTTTGCCGTTCATTGATACAAAATCTATAAAAAATCATTTTCAGATACGAGATGATACCGAAACATTTTTGTAAAGGGGTCATACTCAAATGACGTAGCTTTTTTCGGCGATTTTCGACTACCAATTCCCCCTAGCAGGCCAGGGCCAGAGATGGAAAAAAAATAAATACGTTTTACATTTTTTTTCAAATACGACCTTTTATCAACATTTTCATTATAGCAGCGAATTGCGTACACAACAAGCCCCTTTCGTGACGAGTATAGTGTTAATAGTTTTGTTTTGAATTTTATATTTCATGGAGCATGACGAGAAGATCTCTCAGTTCACAATCCTGCAGCTGACCAATGATTCTAAGAAGCATACGTTCAACTAAATTGCTAAAATGTGTTTGATTGATTTCGAAGAGAAAATTTAACTCTGCTACCAAATTAAATCAGCTAGTTAGCAATGTTTTCCAAACCAGCGTAGCGTAGAATCCAACCAAAACCCTTATTCGAAATTTGATCCATGTTTCTCATTTTTTCCATTTTTTTATTCCTTCTTAGTTTTTTTATTTTGTTAAAATTTCATTGATCTATTTTTTCATGTTGTGCATTGTATTTGTATTTCTACAATTGTAAGATTCTGCCTTTTTTATCTATTTGCATACTTTTATTTTGTCCATCTTTTTACGTTCCTTACTTTTGCTTTTTTTCTATTGCTATCACTATCACTTACGTAAATTTATAGTTTTTTCTCTGTTATTTATTTTTTTTCGCTATTTTTCGAGAAAATTCTGCTTTCTTTATTTTGTTCTTATTGTTTTATATTTTAATACCCTGCTTTTTATTTGTTTCTTTTGCAATTCCATCTAATTTTTAGAATTTGTCTCTTTACTACATTTATTCTTGTCATAGTCTTTTTCTATTTCCTATTTTTTAATATTTTTTTGCATTTCCAAAAGCAATTTTACTTATTCAAATTCATTCCAATTTGTCTTATTGTTTAATTTTTTACCTTTGTCCGATTTTCTTCCTCATTTTCTAGTTTTTAGCTTTCCGTTTATCGTAGTGTTATTTTTTCTCATTGTTCATTTAATATAATTTTATTTATTTTGTATACCTTTTTCTTAAGATTTAATTCGTTATTGTTATTTCTTCATGTTTTTCATTTAACCTATTTTGAAAGTACTGTTTCTGTTGACCTTTTTCCTATACGTTAACATTGATTTTTTTTAATTTTCCTAATAAAACATTTGATTTATTTTTTCTTGACTCTATGCGCACTTTTTCTTAATTTTACATTTAGTTCGTTGTTTGAATTTGTTTCAATTTCGTTTCTAGTGCTTTTTCTATTCTTAATATCCATTTTATTCATTTTTTTTCGTGTTAATCCTCTAGTGCCCAAATTTTTATTTGACTTGAAAAAACTTTTGTAGGTGGGTTTCGTGATGAGAAAAACGAAAATAATGTTGATAATTCATGTGAGCTATGGACTTTTCATTAAAGCCTTAAAATAAGTAGACTGCCTAGAGGCGGTGTTGAGCACCTGGGCGAATAAAAAACAAAAACTTTTTTACTTCTAGTTACTTCAACATAATCGAATTCTTATGGTTTATATTTTAGACTCCATCAGAGCACAAATTACCCAAGCTAAGAAGAATTTCTCTAGTGCTTTGGTTGTTTAATTATTGACTTCTAATTTATAGTAGAAGAAACCAGTGTCTGCTGGCGGTGGTTTCACTTATCATGTTTTATTTTTTAATTTAAGAAGATCGTGTAAAAGAGAATTTTCAAGATTCTTCAGGTGAAATTCCGAAGTAAACAAACAAAAAAGAACCAATTTTGTTTGTGGTTACTTATATTGTATATACGGCCACGGAAAGTTCTTTTCGCGCGCTATCGAAAAATCTAGTCATTCGTGGAATAGCTTTGAACTAGCTTTAAATAACAAAAATGCTGAAATTTAAAAACTTCACCTAGGGTAATAGGCCTATTTTCGCCCTAACCATTTGAAGCCGGTGGTTAGAGCAGCGTTAGCCATCTTTGTTCAACGCATTGGAAAGCAAAGATACTAGTGCCAATTCATACGCATTGCATCAATTGTATTCCGAGTAATTAATGAGGGCTCTCCACTCTGATATGCTCGAAAACTTAACGCTTAACGTGAACGAAACATAATGTAATGCAACATAAGTACATGGGAGTATGGATTACACAGTACTTGAAGTGCAGGACTATAAACAGCGCCATATGTCTAACACAAAAGGAGAAAAAAAGATTCCGCCAACTTACTCCAGACACCCCTAAATATAATTAAATGATAAGGACATCCATATTCTAACAGCAGCATTCACCCAAAGACTTTAAAACATGCTTCTTTTCAGCTAAAATTGCACATAAATCTAGTTTCGGTACGATAAGTAACTACTGACTGAATTTTTTTTTCGCCCAGATGCCCAACACCGCCTTCAGGCGGGCAAAGTGTTTTGCCAAAAAAGCCAAACTTCCGAATTATTCCACTAAACCAATTTACATCTACAGTAAAACGCTACTAACAGGCTACTAAAAAATATTTTTTTAGTTTTTAAAATTTCCAAAAAGAGTTAAAATTTGTTTATTAAAGATTACCACTAAACACAAAATAGTTTTTTTTCCAAGTTTTCATCGGATTTTTAACTTTGTGCTTCAATTGCCTTTAACAGAAAGCTACGATTATTCAAACAATGTGTGTGTATGAAAGGTGTGAGCATTGGGAAGAAATACTAGTGCGGATGACAACATACAATCATGTTTTAGTAGTTTTATTTAGATATTTAAGGAGACCGCCTAGAGGCGGTGTTGGGAACTAGAGGGTTAATATCTTCATTTTTGTGTTTCTTTAGTATACCATGTTGGCTTTTTTCTACTATTTTTTGTTTTCCATTTTGTCTGTTTGCTCCGATTTTGTTCAATACATCCTATTTTTTTACTTTTTCGTCTTTTCATCATTTCAATTTTCCAGTTTTTCAAAATTTTCTGGTTCGTTAATTTTTTTAATTTCTCTATGATTATTCTTGTCTTTTATACATACTCCTCTAGTTTTATGCATTCTTAACGTTTTATTTATTTTTTCTATTGCTTTAAATATGTCTTGGTTTTAATGTTAAATAAATTTTATTATTTTTGATTTATCGAGCTTTACAGTTTTATGCATTTTTTACATTAATGTTTGTATTCTTTTTGGTAGTTTTTTTTTCATTTTCATTGGTTCCAAAAAATTTCCTACTTTCCTATCGATTTTTCATTATTTTCACCATTTGTTCAATAATGTTCAACTTTTCTAATCTTTGCAATATGTTTTTTCAGTTTCCTGTTTTCCTTTATCAATTTTTTATAGGTTATGTTTTGGTTTTTCTCGATCAAACATTTTTTGACAATTGACATTTTTTGGTTTATTTGGTTGTTTTTAGCTCTTTTGTACATTCTTTTAATATTTAGTTTTCCTATTTTTTATCTTTTGCCGTTGATCGCCGTTTAGATATTTTTAATTTTTGTAATTACTACATTTTTAATCTTGCCATTTCCTTACTATTAAAAATACTATTAACAAAAATGGCGCTTTTCAAAGCCACCAAAACTGTCGAAGAGGTAGGAAAAACTCCCAAAGTATAAAAAACTCTACGTTTTTTTTCCTTCATTGGCACTACAAACAACTAGAGCACAAAAAATGGTACATAAATATAAAATTTCAGTGTACTATACATAATATCAGTGAACTCCAATGGATTTCAAACATTGACTTTTTTGTACTCAGCCAATACACAGTGGTGGGGCCCGTACGTTGGACCCCCCGGGCCCGTATTTTCTCTCTGCGGCATTGATAAGAACTGCTTAGCTTTGAACAGTTATCCAAAATTTACGAACTTGGACAAAAATAATTCATATGAGCTCTAAATATGCTAAATTGCTAGTTCGAAAGCTCTACGTGAACTTTTTAGAGCGCTTTCAACAGCTTGCAAATTTCATAAAAGTTTCCTGTGAAACATCTTAAAGCTTATAAAACTGCCAAAAAGTGTGATTTGTAAGTTCTTGTCGAGCTTTCGATTGCTTGGAATACTTGGAAATAGACATACTAAGTCAACACATAGAAACACTAAGAACTCACATCCAAGTCATGTTTTCAATGTGTGTAAATCAGACCCTACACGAACAGAAAAATTGACAATAAATCAAATATTGATCAATATATTGATGGTGTGAAGGTAAATTGAGAATATTGATCCTGTGGAATTTAAATGGGATTTGCGGACCCTACACGAGACAGAAAAGTTGTCAATAAATATATTGACAAGACTGCTTCAATCCATCAATCCCATTTAAATTCTACAGAATCAATATTTTCAAGATGACCTTACACCATCAATATATTGATCAGTATAAAATATATTGTTAATATTTCTGCTCGTGTAGGGTCCAAAAGAAGTCTGTCAATATTTTTATTGGCAATATTCTTGTCTCTTGTAGGGCCCGCTTAAGAAATAAAACTATTGTCGCTTTGAAGCACTATCGGCAAATAGCAACTACCCGCAGAAAAATAAAGCATATTTAAGCCAAAAATATGTATTATTGAGTCCAATCACTTATTGTTTATTACTTCAGCCCACAATAGAACAATAATAAACTTCTGCATTAAAAAAAACAGTTTTAATTTCAATAATTTTGTTTTAATCTCAATAAAATAATTATTAAAAACCTGTTTTAATCAAGTATACCCCATTAGGCATAAATACGTTAGGCATACGGACGATTGGCCTACGTACGTTAGGCATAATGGACGTTAGGTATAAATAAGCTAGACATATTGAACGTTAGGCATAATATAAATTAAGCATAATGGACGTTAGGCATAATGGACGATTGGCATAATGGACTTTAAGCATAATTCAAAAAAATAGCGTAAATGTTTGAACATTTTGGATGTGGTAGAATTACTTTGGAAGTTGATCAAACTCGATCAACATTTTATCCTACTGTATATACTTGAATACATCTGAACTCAAATAAAAGAAGCAGACCGAATGCGTGGTATGCGGAAACTCAGCTTGCGTTAATTTCTCCACGTTCAACCTATAAATTCAAAATGACTAAAAGAGCAATTTTCTTTAGACTTATATGAACACTGACGAAGACTACAAGTAATATTTGAAATGCTAGCATCTGATTGATGGCGAAAAGCAATTGTTTTCCATTATTATTAATATAGTGGAATTAAACGGAAGACATCTGTCTTAAGAAGATTAGTTGTTACATTTTGCCAAGTCGCTCAAAAACCTTTGAATTTTGTAAAAAAAAAAATTGTAATTCAACTTGTTTTTCTATCTTTGATAGTACTCCTAACGAACTGTCTTTCGATTTTTTAAATAAAATTTGTCTGAACTTTCTAAAAAAATCACGAACTTAGCTCATTTTATCGCCACAACTTTGTATATAACCCCTTAAGGTATGAACAACGCACATCAACTTAGATTAGCTTTTACATACATGTATGGAGCATACATACATGTCCAAGATGAAAATATGTGCTTTTGAAGAACAGCTCATGAAATAAAGAATGATGCATTTTATTATTTATTCAACGAATATAAAATATGCTTCAATATTGATTATCACCTATATAATTAAGTTCAACGATTATATTCTTGAGGCCATCAAAATAGAGCTACGGAAACTGTCCGATACGAGAAAGTTTATTTGTGTATTGTGACGAGGAACCGAAACAAAAAAGGTATCGTCATAAACGTAAAATCTGTAGCCTAAGGCTAATGCTGTACATAATAGTGCAAGTTTCCGTAGGCTCCAAAACTTAATATTTTTACCATTCTTTTGTTAACCATTTTTGGTAACGACCTATTGAGTCAATTTGTCAACAGTTGTTACGGCATTTAATTAGCAAGGGACTGGAAGGTGAAATATATTTTTCAATATTTACCTAATGCCTTGAGTACTATGGCTCTAAATATTGAAAAATATACTTCACCTTCCAGTCCAAAACTTAATGTTTCTTCATTATTTGGCTTTTTAAAATATTTGGGTGCAACTGTATTGGTTATACATATAATAGACTTAAAATGTGCTTGTACCAAACTGTTGACTTAAATCAAGGGATACTTTCTTCATCTCGTCCACGGAAAAATAGCAAAAAGTAGTTGCAAGGGATCAATATGTCGCATGGAATTTTTCAATTTGGAGCATCTCGTTAAATCCGAAAAACAAGTGTAGGATTTATATCTCTATAATAACAAAAGCCTTGCGATTACTTTTATATTTTTTTTTGAATTATGCCAATCGTCCATTATGCCTAACGCCCATTATGCCTAATGTACTTATTCCTAACGTATTTATGCCAAATGTCGCGCACCCGTTTCAATCCGCCTACTGGCGCGATTGTGCCTTTCTCATTTATGCAAACTATGATTCATTAGCTGGTTTTGTTCAATAAAATGATCTATAGATTGATGGTGTAAGGTTATTTGAAAATATTGATGCCATAGAATTCAAATGGAATTAACATATTCAAGCAGTCTGTAAATATTTTTATTGACAATATTCTTGTCTCGTGTAGGGTCCCACGACTACCACGAAAGTAGACGCTGACTCACTTTAAACAAACAAGTATAATATTGAATTAGCTTAATCAGCATGCGTTCAATGTTATCTTCATGTGATTATATTTTGAATTGTTGGTGGAATGGGTTTGGAAGTGGAGGGAGTTGGGGATAGTTGAGTAGGAGTGGAGAATGCATCAGAAATCCTCCATCTTATTTCGGTATACGGGGTGGATGAATGGTATGAGGATGGTCCAAGGGGAGGGAAGTGGGGGGGTGGTAACGGCTTGCGCAACTGTATATTTTACCTCACATTTGAGATTCGGTTTGAGAATCGTGGAATATTCCCGGAATTCGGGACTTCCGGAATTGCCAATAGTGGACAATATATTCAAAGAATGTTTGATTGGCGATCAGTGACCTAGATCTGCGATTAGAACTTGGTAACCATTTCAATAGCCTCTGAGGTATTACGATTGTAACGTTTTATATGGGAAATTCCAGTGTAACCTTACTTACCAACCTGTAACTACGGAACCAAGAGTCAGAACCGAATGAAATTTATCAACAGTCAATAGGATTAGTGTACCTTTCATTTGAAATCGTAAAAATCGGCCAAGAATTCGTTAGGGAATAGGTGTGATAGCTTAGGAACTTGGCGAGTTCCAATGTGGTCAAGCTACTTCGATTGATCATTAGTGATCTAGACCCGCAAGCTTAAGTAATGTTGCACCCATTTTAATATGTATTGCATCATTTGAACATCGTGGTGGTAGCAGTTTATATGGGAATTTGCTATGTGATCGCACTCTTCAACCCGTAACAACTAAAAATTCAATGGCAGCTTATAGGAGCGTTATATCTTTCATTTGAAACTAAGTTCGATTCAGCCATCTCTGAGAAAATTGTATGAGTTGACACTCATACATACATACACATACATACATACACACACAGCCATTTTCCGATCTCGTTGTGCAGTATATGGTCAAGGCTTCTGTCTGTCACGTTACATTTTTACGCATATTTCATAAGATAAGTCAGAAAAAACGATAAAACCAGATTCTATCCCAACTGCACATTATTAACCCTTTCATGCCCAACTTTTTCCTAGTGAATGTAGATTTTCAAAACTATTTTTCCTTGAAAACGGTGGGATTAAGAAACACGAAAAGATAGGTGCTTCTTTCGCAGTGCTAGAAGCTGGTAAATTTTTACATTCTAATGCTCAATACAATTCTCCTAGAATAATTACAATAGTCCAATTACGTGGAAAACGTAGCCAACGACAGTCTAAATTGATTAGTTTTATCAGTTTTCAATAATATTGCACCATAACGAAAATATATTAAAAAATCATTTTCCGTCGTCAATGTAAACTGTTCCTGGCAGCACTGCTCCATCGAAATCCAATCACCCAGTAAATGAAAAGGCGGTTTGGCGGGTTAAAATAATTGCAATAACTTCAGTTCTAGAGCTTATCTTTTTAACTGTTAACACTCAAATGAAAGGCAATAATCACATTAATGAGCCTTACTTGTTTTTGTGAGCAAATCTCGCCTCAATCAAAAGTTATAGCTGTTTAAAAACGTTGTTGTCCACAAACAACATGGGCATGAATGGGTTAAGGTCACTAAAGCGCACATTTTTTTTCTACAGAAAATTATTTTCTATTATGAACGGTTTACGTGTTATTATCATTTTAATACTTCTGTCACGTTACACAATTTTCGCAGTGAGTTTGGAGGTTGCCCGACTAAATTGAAAAAGTCTGTTCCGTTGGCCCCCAAATTTGCATGAACACAGTTTTAAGTTGAAGCTTGGAAAACAAGGAAGAGTTCAAAATATAGTTTTTCTGAAGAAAAACTTTGTTTTCGATTTTATGGAGTATTATCAATGATCTGTCACGTTACAACCAGAATCTGTCACGTTACAGTTCTATATTTTTATTACAGCAAACATATCGAGACAGTCGTGCACAAATCATCCTTGATCTGGGAACTGAGTATTATTGGTAAATTTCATGTTTATTTAGAAAAACATATTGGTTTTGATGAGCAAACGTGAATAACTTATGAAAAGGTCTTAATTTCACGAAGTAATATATTACATATGTCGAAAAAAAATCTAAAATAACTTAAAAACATCTGCATTTTGAAGCACAATTTTTCATGAGAATTTTGAATTGAAAAACCATTTTGAAATACATTCTATAAATAAATTATTTAAAGAAAAAAAAATTAAATTAACATAAAAAATTGAAATTTAAAAATTAAAAGAATTTTTGAAATATGTTAAAACCAAGGGGTGAGTCGCTTAGCACAAATCGAATTGTGCTCACAAATAAACAGCGTGGTAGCTGTACCGCAATATGCCACGATGTGCCATGGTGTTCATTAAAACAAAAGTAATGGTTGCTATGACTATTTAACTACACTTTGTTGACAGTTTTTGAGTTATCAGAAGTGTGCCTCATTGTGCCACACAGTGTGGAAACGAGTGAAATGAGCGTGTCTTACTGTGAATCGTAATTTTATATCGTTGTATCACAGAAAACAGACGTCCATCTTCAGCATTCAACTTGTGTAAAATCTCTAACGGTTTCGAAGGTAGTTTGGATATCTAAACCAGGTGCGCTACTGTCGTCATGTTTTTTTGTGGCTGAGTGCGACAGAATTGACATCGGTTATTCCTCTACCCAGTCAAACTAGTCCGGAACCGATTCGGACTTCCAGCTCAAATGCGTCAACCGATAGAGTCGGAATCGGTTGTTTTCTTTGAGCTAGATTCCATGCTGAATCCATCCAGGATTTCGAACCGGTTCCGGAATCGATTTGACGGATAGTTGGGATAGGTTGGTGTGGCGGCGCAAGTGTTTTTCGTATATTAATTCAAATGTTTACACACGTTTTTTAAATATTTTTGTTCGATCATGGATGTCTGTTTTCTGTGGTTGTATCGTAGGTGATACAGTTTGTATGGCACATTGTTCTAAGCGGCTCACTCCTTGGTTAAAACCTATTTTCTCCACAATACAATTATATTTTGCAAACATTTTTTATTTGCAATTAAATTTTAAACGTGTTATGTTTTTGAGCTTGGTATCTGTGAGTTATTTATTAAAAGGGCGTATTTTCACTACTAGATATTTTTGTTGAAGAAAAAAATCAATATATTTCGGAAAATTTTTCTTAAGAGCATTTTGGTTCAAAATTATATTTAGTATTAGTATAGTATAAGAAAATTATATTTATGACTGGCAAATACTAAGAAATTTAGAAGCCTACTTGAAGTTAAAAATGCTTCCTTACTAATAACTTCCTAATAATGTAATTTTCCTTCAGTTTTGAGGTTTTTATTAACAAAAAATCATTGTTTTTTTGGTAAATGTATTTTTTAATATTTTTTTTTCTTATTGAAAAATTTCACCAAAAAATATTCACAAGGAAGAATTAATTCCCTAGAACTCGCTATCATATAGTTTTGCTGCAACAATGGAGATTTTCGAACAATGTATTTTGAAAGTAGTGCATTCAGTAGTGCATTCTTGAATAAAAAATTGTAATGCGAAATACTTAGTCTTCTATAAAGATGAAACGTAAAAGGTTTCATCGGAATCGAAGATGATCACCATTTTTGACGTAATTGAATCAAACTTTATAGAATTGCTTCACAGCAGAAAACATCTGTCACGTTACATAAGATCAACTATGTTTTCTCAAAAATGAATAAAACTTTAAGGTTTACACAATACAATTTCAAAAAGTAGACTCAAAGTAGTAATAAAAAATATAGGTTAGACATTGTATGCATTGCTTTTAGTGTAGTCCACAAAACTTTTTCGAATTTTTGATCTGTCACGTTACAAGTTATATGGTTTCCATTATTTCACAATTGAAAATAAGCATTTATCCATCTTCATCTCAATTTTTCAAGCAATATCATCAAATTTAAATTAGACTACGATACAAAAATGTGGTTCCAGGCAAAAAGTTGAAAATATGGATTTTGTGTACATTTTTATCTCCTTACGGTCTTTTAGTCATTTTCAGGTCATGCAAGTAGCATCAATAAACTTTTATAAATGACAGACATGCAATTTTTTTCTGGGCTCACCATTGATTTTTTTTAAATTAGAGGTTATATACATACGGAAAACAAACAGTTTGACGCAAAATTTGATAAAAAAAAATTTCGCCTGTGGTTGCCATTTTCGGAGCCTTGACCATATGTTGGAAATGAAATGTAGTTTTCTACAAGTTCTTTACAACAAGACAGGCATGACTATCCCACGTAAAATGCTTCGTGCTCGCATTCTTGCAAACGAGGCTAGTCGTCACCTTCTGACGATTTCGAAAGCGTTGTATTGTAATAGAAATGAGCTTCCGCTCATTCTGGTTACCCAAAAAACATTAGGAGCTGAACTATAAGACTCTATTCAGCAGCCTATACTTTTCGGTACATCGGTGAAATCTTAAGCACTCGATGTATGCAAGATTGGTGCAGACAGTAAGGTAAGTGCTTAGTATTCAACAGGTTGCGGGTTCGAATCCAGGTACGTGATATGATATCCAACAAGGTAATGCAATTTTTCTCTATCTGCAATGTAACAATAATAAAAAAAAAAAAACCAGGTTTAATCTACCTAGCGGTGCAATTGTGCTTTTCTCAATCATGAACACGAGAATTTTCAGTTGCTTATATTTATTAAAAGCTTTCAAACTTATACATTACAATTTTATAATACATGACTTGACAACTATATATAAGAAAAGAAATCATTATTCGAGTTCTAAAATTTTGCAAAAGAAAAATTAGCTACGGTAATATTGAATTGAAAAAAGGAGCGAAATCGGTTAAGTGCCAAAAAGTCGATTTTTATAAAAAAAAAATTTTCGTGATAACATAAAATCTCGACGTTTCATGCATTTTAAAGATGTTTGGCATCAAAAATACGAATTCGATTTCTGAAATTTCATGGGTCTCCCCTTTGAAAAAAAATTTGAGATCCGGCTTACATGAGAATTTCACATGTGACCGGACGGTTTAGTCTATATTTCCGGAACCATATAAGCGATCCGTACGAAATTTTATAGACATCTATGGGGATATTATAGCTATCATTTGGGACTAAGTTTGTGAAAATCAGCCCAACCATTTCCGGGAAACTGATGTGAGTGCGTTAATTTTGAAAGATGGCGGTTTTTCCCGGGCACTTCCGTAATCGTCTATGGTGGTCAATGTAGTCAACGAAAGTTTGGTTGGCCGTCGGTGACCTAGAACTGCAAATTTAAGTTGTTTGAGAGACAGTTTAGCTAAATTTTTACCTTTTTTGCTTTCATCGGAGCATCGGTTTGAATCGCAATTTGATATGTGATCGCACGCCACAACCC
The DNA here is from genome assembly GCF_030247195.1 of Topomyia yanbarensis. Classification (NCBI taxonomy): domain Eukaryota; kingdom Metazoa; phylum Arthropoda; class Insecta; order Diptera; family Culicidae; genus Topomyia; species Topomyia yanbarensis. Next base: position 53,626,837 of record NC_080672.1, read on the forward strand.
GTAACTCCAGAACCGGAAGATTGTCAAAATCGGTTGTCTCTGAGAAAAATGAGTGACATTTTTGGTCACATACACACACAGACGCACATACACACACATCCATACAAACACACGCACAGACAGACAGACGAACTCGACGAACTGAATCGAATGGTATATGTCACTCGGCCTTCCGGGCCTCCGTTAAAAATTGGTTTTCAGAGCAATTGCAATACCTTTCTATTGAGAAAGGCAAAACGGGCAAATTCGGGCAAGAACTCTATAATGTTCCAAATAGAGAATCGATCAAGGAACACAAACTGCCTTGAAAAATAGTGGACGTACAAAAAAGTATTTCAATATATATAACCCTTTAAAAGAAGCAATCATCATGTATCTCAATCACTGTAATATTAATTAGTAATGATTTTAACTTGTTCATGGTACCACCAATTCCCCTACAGAGGGCTGGGCATGTAGCGCGATTACCGGAAGAGACCAGCAAAAATTAAATTCAGTAGAGCTTGAATAGGGCCAGAGAAGAATATTGGTGCTACGGGTAGTTCCGTAGTTCCCACTCCCAAAATTTAATTAAATTACGAACAAACTCCTCACAATCTGGGCTAAATTTTTATAGGCCAAGAGACTCATGAATGATGACCCTCAACCGAGCAACGAAATCTACAATATCAGTTATGGTTCGTAACAACTTACAAACTGCAAGGTCATTGGAAATAACGTAGAATTGTTACGAGTCGTAACTTACGACTTAGTAATCATTTTTCTGATGACATTTTAAATCGACAAAAATACCAGCTTCCCGTTAACTTTTCGTGTATAGTTAAATAATCCGGATTAAATGTCATTTTTTGAATAATCAATTCTACAACAAAGAGATTTATAAGTTAATTAAGTTGTAAAGCTCCGAAAAAATCCTTAACTTGATACAAAGTATCTGTAACTGACAAGATTACGTTCAGCTTATCAATAAACTAGAAATCCTCTAATAACACTATGGCATTCGGATGTTCCAAATTTTATTGTACTCACAAGTTCTTTGTTTTTTCTCCAGTCCTCCTTTACTTTTCTTTAATGTTCAACCTCATCTGCATAATCTTAAAACGTACTGATTCCTTACACCGCTGAGCTAAATTTCTCGTGTGCCAAAAATATAAGGCAGCAACATACAGAGAAAACATTTGCAATGCCGACAGAGCTTCCAAACACGGAACACCACACAGGCCGTACAGCTTAACGGTAAGACTTCTGGTAGCGAGCGCGGGCACCTGGACCACCGAATTTTTTCGGCTCGCAGCGACGTGGATCAGCAACCAGCAGCGTTCGGTCGTATTGGGTTAGGATATCCTTCAACTCCTTGCGGGATGCCTCATCCACATACTTCTGGTAGAACGAAACCAGAGCCTTGGAAATGGCCTGCCTGATGGCGTAGATCTGGGCAACATGACCACCACCGGATACTCGGATGCGGATGTCAACTCCGGCAAACTTTTCCTTGCCCAGGAGCAGCAGCGGTTCCTGCAGTTTGTACTGCAGAATCTTAGGTTCGATCTGGTCCAATGGGCGTCCGTTCACGCGTAGCAGACCGCGACCGCGCTTGCAGTACGCTACGGCGGTGGCAGTTTTCTGGAATTGGCAAGAAATTGTTTAACACAAACTGTTTACAATAATTCGGGTGATCGATACGGTAGTAAACTAACCTTCAAATCGAAAAAAAAATTGATCATGAATTACTTTCAAATTTACACAAATAAAATTATTTTTAGGACTTTTTGATAGAATAAAGTCAACAGGTAATAAATTCACATGAAATCTACACTACCGGAACAATCACACGGTGTGAAAACCAAATGGCTGCATGGTAGTCGAATTGACGGCAAAAAACACAATATTTACCTTGCGTCCGAAGACCTGCACAGCATTGACGGGTTCCTTACGAGCCTGTGAAACAAGTTTTAAACAATTAATTATATATTTCAACAGTTTAAAATGGATTTATCGATAAAATTTTGCAGAAACTCACTTTTGGCATGTTTGGTTCGGTACACAACAAACTAGAAAGAAAGGAAGTAGATACGAAGGCACTGAACCAAAATTGACAGCTAAGCTGTCAAACAACTGTCAACCAATAGGGGCTGATTTCGCGCACTTCCCGTGCGGAGCAGAGACGATGCATGAAAAATGAGATGCGCGGATTTACCATTTCAATATTAATTCGTCAAAAGGGCGAAAACATGTTTCGCTCATTAGTCCGCCCGGTCAGCGTGGCAAGCAGAAAGTTAGCAAAAGTTGAGAAAAGCGAAATTTATACTGGCAGAGTTTCTGCGAGCATTTTGCGCGATTTGTTCGAGAATTTTGGCAACAAAGTCGCTCAAATGCAACAACCGTTTCTGACAGAAGCGGTTAAACCAACCGATGCTGCTCACTTTTATCCAGAATCCAGCCAGAAATGTACGGCCAAGATCTCTGCACGCTTTCTGCCACATCTTTGCCAGATGTTTTGCTTGATTTGTGCTAAATTCTACCAAGTAGGAATTGCCAGGATCTTTGCACAGTTTATGTCCGAGTTATGCCAGGGTTTTGCTCGGTTCCTGTCAAAATTTGCCAAAAAACGCGAGCGAAACCGTGCTAGCCCTAGCTCAACTAACCCGACAGGATTAGAAAAACTCTAGAAAGAGAACTGCGGAGACTCCATTTTGAATCGATTGGATTCGCGTTTAGCTGTCAAAAAAGGAATCCAATCGAACATTGCCTATCCTTATAACATTGGACGTGTTGCCATACAATGCCGGGACATACGTTGCCAAAAATGCTGTTTTTCTCTCCGCAGTTCTCTTACTAGAGTTTTTCTAGACAGGATACGCGCAGAAATCTTACAGGGCTGCCAAACCAAGACTTACAGAAATCTAGCAGAGCACTTTAACATACATTTTCCGATTCAATCATCGAGGTATACCTGTATCAAGTCAAAATTTGCTCACTGGGTGCTGCAGAGTGGAATTTCACGAAAAATATGCGTTAATGTAAATTTTTACCCTTCATAGAAGCAAATACAAATATGTATGTATTTGTATGGGACCTTGGCGTATTTAATTTGTATTTGGTAGAAGTAATTTCAATTGTTTTCTGCTTCAAAATTATAGTAAATTAGAGAAACCATCAAAATAACAGTTTGATTACAAATCTTATCCGCCCTTTTGCAAATTTAATAAGGATTTGTGACAGTCCGAACGGGCCCATATTATTGGCTCGAATCAAAACTCGTCGAAATGTCAACTGACGATACACTGAGAAAAAACCTGTGGTATCTGTGACCAGACTTTCGTGGTTGTTTTAACTATTTGCCGAAATAGCAGTGATGACCATGAGATCGGTAATACTAAACATCTGTATCGCAAAAAATACTACAAAATCGATTACCGCTCAACTATGCTGTTGTTATTTACGACAATTTGAGCATGCTCACTCCAACAATATTTATCATCTAAAAACTGACAATGGAATCACTATTAAAATTAAAGTAAAAATAAAAATATGAACATGGTAAACATTTTGAATGCAACCAGTGCCATTGTTATAACTACTTTTCGTTTGATTGTCCTCTGCACAATATATGTGTGTTTATGTAGACTTTACCCTTGTCGAAAGCAGCTTCTGTGTATAGTGATTTTCAGCTGACAATGCTTTGTATTACTAACAACCATAAAACTTGTCAATGTTTGCGTTCCCATTAAGTATTACTGCAGGATGCGGCCATTGCAGCGAAAAATGTATACATAACATACCTGCGTGCTTTTCGGCGTACATTTTTTTAAATTTTAATTTTTTTAACTATTGCAATAATATTATCTCTGTGATATTTCGGTAAGGCGATAGCATCATAGGCCTCATAAAAGGTCTGTACATTAAGAATCGGTTTGAAGTCTTACGAAACAGAAGTTCATGCTTCGCAAGGGACTGTATTACTAAGTATTTGCTTTACTTTATTGCACTATGTGAGTACATACTACAATTTATTTCAATAACGATGTTTTAAAATCATAAAATTTTCGATTTTTCAGTTAACCATAAAGGCAGAAAAGAAGGCTGAAATGTGGATGCTGAGACGATTAATATTTTTATAAAAAATGTGTATTGTTACATTGATATCTGGCAACAGGGGAAGAGCAGAAATAAAAAACTAGTGTGGCAAATAGACGCCGTTTTATTTCGTTAAAAATAAAGTCCCGTACCGAATATATTCATCACGGTAACATTTGGCGACGAGGATAAACCGCAACTGCCAAGTCAATTAATAAACAAGTGATTAAATTCGGAGCGTAGACATTGATCGAATTCGTGAAAGTAAATAATAATAAACCGGTAAATCCCGGAACAGTGTGCGAAACGGGTCAAGAGAATCCGTCGGAAGATTAAACATGGATGGCTTGGCAGGATCAGGGGTTCCAAAATTCGATCCCAGTGACACATCTACCGTGTCAAGTCGCTGGAAGAAATGGAAGCGGTCGTTTGAAATCTTTCTCGAAGTCAATAATGTTACTGTCGCAGCCAGAAAAAGGTCGTACTTACTGCACTACGCAGGAACTGAAGTGCAGGACATTTACTTCAATCTAAAAGGAGATGCAGATTTAGTAGTTCCAGATGGGTCCGATGTTTACAAAGCGGCAGTGAAGCTATTGGATGATTACTTTTTACCATTGAAATGTTTGCCTCGCGAACGGCACATTTTCAGAAATTTGGAACAAGCACCAGACGAGTCTATTGAAAAATTTACTCTACGATTGCAAGAGCAGGGTCAACTTTGCGAATATGGCGAGTGGCTAGAAGTAGCCATCCAGGAACAGATATTTGAAAAAGGTTTTTCAGACGAGCTGCGGGCCAAAATCTTGACTAAAGGCGACATGACTCTAGCACAGACGGTGGAGTTAGGCCGTTCACTAGAAACTATTGCGAAACACAAGAAGAATCTTCAGAAATGCGAGGAAGTACGTCGAGTTTCCACCAGTGCACGCGGAGAGTGCTTTCGTTGCGGCAGAAGTGGCCACTACGCCAACGACGAAGATTGTCCTGCCAGAGACAAGAGATGTGAAAAGTGTCATCTAGTGGGACATTTCAAAAGGTGTTGTAAAACCAAACCGAAGGAACATGCTGCGCGAAAAGGCTCACGACTGGTACAGCAGCCGAAAGGTAAAGTTAGACAAATCAACAGTGATGATTCTACCTGCGACGAACTTGAGGCGGAAGGTTCTAATGACGATGATGGTGAAAGCATAAATTATATCTTTGCTACTAACTCCGATACAAACGATACAGTAACTTGTAAAGTTGGGGGTGTGAAACTGGATTGGCTTGTGGATTCGGGAGCCAGCGTGAATGTAATAAGTGAAGGAGCATGGGAATATTTAAAATCGCATAAGGTTAAGGTCGAACGACAGACCCGTCAGGTATCGAAGAAGCTTTTGACGTATGGTAACCATTGTTTGACGGTGAAAGGTATGTTTACCGCCACGATATCGACCAAGGAAACATTAATCAATGATCAAGTATACGTAGTCAAGGAAAATGGTGCGAACTTGCTGGAACGCAAGGCAGCAACTGGACTGGATATTTTGAAGATCGACACGTCGATTTGTTCTATTCGACATCATGAAGCGGCGATTGGGAAGGTGAAAGGGGTATTGGTTGCCATCGAAATTGATCCAAAGATAAATCCGATTCAGCATACGCAATGCAGAATTCCAATACCACTTCAATCAAAAGTAGAACAAGAGATACAAAAACTGCTGCGCCAAGACATAATTGAACCTGCTCCACTTGACTCGCCATGGATCTCAAGACTTGTTGTTAGACCGAAGGCAGGTAACAAAGACGAAGTGAGGCTTTGTGTGGATATGCGGGATGCAAATAGGGCGATCGTACCTCAGCATCATCCGTTGCCGATATAATTCCGCATCTGAACAACTGCAAAATCTTTTCAAAGATTGACCTCAACAAAGCATTCCACCAGGTCGAGATGACAGAAAGCTCCAGAGCAATAACGACCTTCGCGACTCATAATGGTTATTTCCGTTACAAGCGCTTGAATTTTGGTATGTGTTGCGCATCGGAAATTTTCCAAAGTGTAATCGACCGAATTTTGACTGGAATTCCCAGAGTGAAAGTATTTATTGATGATATCTTAATTTTTGGATCTACTATGAAAGAACATGATCGAACACTGACCGCAGTACTGAATCGGTTGAAGGAAAATGGATTGACTATCAATGAAAGCAAGTGCGAATATAGGAGGGATCAAGTCAAATTTATGGGGCACCAACTAACTGCCGAAGGAATCAGTCCAGCCGACGATAAGGTACAAACCATTCGTAATTTTCGGAATCCTACAACGGTTGAGGAGCTGCGAAGCTTCCTAGGGCTAACCAATTACCTCGGAAAATTTGTTACTGATTTATCAACATTAACCGCACCACTTCGAGAGCTGCTACACAACAATGTTCGTTTCAACTGGAAACCGAATCACTCTGCTGCTTTTGAACGAATTAAAAGAGAACTGGCCGATCCTCGCAATCTGGGGTATTATTCGCCAGATGACGAAACAATTTTAATAGCGGACGCCAGTCCAGTTGGACTCGGTGCAGTACTGCTGCAGGAACGTGCAGGAAAGAAACGAGTGATATGCTACATTAGTAAAGGTTTGTCCACTGCGGAAAAAGCGTACGCTCAAAATGAACGAGAGGTGCTGGCACTAGTGTGGGCTACAGAGAGACTGGAAGCATATTTGAGAGGGTTGGAATTTTTGTTAGTCACCGATCACGAGCCTCTAAAAGTCATATTTGGATCAAAACGAAAGCAATGTTCGCGCATAGAGCGGTGGGCATTGAGATTGCAGTCGTTCAGGTACAAGATTGTCCACGTTTCCGGAAAAGCAAACATCGCAGATCCATTATCACGATTGCCGAGCTTTACGGAGTGCACCACCTACGATACGTATGGGGAAGAAATGCTGCTTCTTGTCCGCGATGCTGCGAAACCTACTGCACTCGACATGCCGGAATTGCTGGAACACACTCTGAATGATACAGAATTGGCATCGGTAAAGGAAGCATTGAACATCGGTCGTTGGAGCGAAAGATTGAAGGCTTATCTTCCATTCAAAGACCCAGCAAACCATCAATCGTATATCAATGCACGAAAACAATCGTAAAAAGGTACAAATAAATTCAATATCGTTAAAACATTTAGTTTTAATCAGGAGAAGTATACTCTTAACCGTATATTATAAAAATACGGTCAATATACGAACTTTTCCCCAGAATCGTATTTCTGTATAAAACAAATCGACCAAAATCAAACAATGTCGCGTAAAACTTACAATATATATTGCTATATGTACCAACATTGTACATGTGTCAAAACGGTATTTTCGGTCGCGTTAGATCGTATTTTTGTTGAAGATATGCCGGATTAACAGCAGATTAACTGTTCATTCAATTAAGCTTCGATCGTATATAATTTAATATCAAAACTAAATAGGCACTAGCGTCAGATGGATTTTTTTTTGTCGATTTTCTTCTCTCGCTTTCTTTAATTTACTTTTTAATACGTTCAAAAAGCAGAAAATAAACATGAAAGTCCTGGCCGTACGAAACAAATTGAAAAAGATGCGGAAAAGTGGAACATACAGTCGTCTACTAAGAAAACACCGCTTGCAATGCAAGATCATTCGCGAGAATAGAACAATCCAAGAATCTGATACGGAGGTTCTTTCTAGTGAAGATTATTGGTTTGAAAACATTCCAAATATTCAGGCTATAACAACAAACTCCACAGAATGTACAAATAATCACGGTAAATTATTCATTACATGCTACTTCTCTATGTTTTGAATCAATATTTATATTTTCAGGCAACCAAGCAAACTTAATCAGTTCCATCAGAAAATGGGCAACTGATTTTCAAATCTCACAATCTGCATTGCAATCCCTAACTCAAATCTTAAATACAAGTTTGAATTTGAATATTGCCAAAGATCCGCGCACAATAATGCTCACCCCTCGAAGATTGGACATAATGTGCACGAAAGACAATGGTTTGTATTGGCATCAAGGATTACAATATTGCCTTCAAAAATCATTAATGGACATTCCGCAACCAATGACAATTTCACTGAATTTCAATATCGATGGTTTGCCAATATACAAAAGCTCTACCAAAAACTTTTGGCCCATACTCTTCAACATCCATGAGCTCCCAGATCTAACACCAATGGTTATTGGCATATACTATGGAACTGGTAAACCAAAAGATGTAACTGAATATCTGAGCAAATTCATAAATGAACTATTACTGGTACTAGACTCTGGTGTAGAAATAGGAGGTCAACATGTTTCAATTAAAATTCGCTGTTTCATTTGTGACACACCAGCACGCGCCTTCATTAAAGGAGTGATCAATTTTAATGGAAAATTCGGGTGTATCAAATGCACTACCAAAGGCACATATTCACAAATAGCAAGGACAATGATTTTTACCGATTTCAAGGCCCCCAAAAGAACTGATGAATCATTCAGAGCGAATGAATATTCAAAGCATCAACGTTATTACTCACCATTAACAAGGCTTCCGATCGATATGATTGAAGACATAGTAGTTGCGGACTCGTTACACTTACTGGAACTGGGTATGATGAAAAAACTACTGAAAGGATGGTGCACTGGATCAATGTCAATGAAAGCTAAATGGAGTACTTTCGAAAAACAACAATTGTCTAGAATATTGGTTGATGTACGATTCCCCGTAGAGATACACCGTAGAATGCGTGCTTTAGATTATATTGCTCTCTGGAAGGGCTTGGAATACCGCAATTTTCTGAATTACGTTGGAATTGTAGTGCTTAAAGATTTTTTGCCCGATAGATACTTCCTACATTTCCTTTTCCTTTTTTGTGCAATTAGAATTTGCTCTGTACAAAAGTATTCAAAATTACTTCATATTGCACGATCATTAATTAACGATTTTTTAACTGATTTTAAATCTCTGTACGGTATTGAATTTATCACAAGTAATGTACATAATCTATGCCACGTAGTAGACGAAGTTGAAAAATTTGGCCCTCTTCAAACGCTTTCTGCCTATCCGTTTGAAAATTATTTACACTCTCTAAAGAAAATGGTAAAAACTGGTCCGAATCCGTTAGCTCAAATAGCCCGACGTGTAACAGAATATATGCAATCGTATAAACCTGTCTATACTAAATCCAACCAGGAATTGAGAGTTGTGGATGAAAGGAAAACCACTGAGTGTAAGTTAGTACTGTCACAATTTATACTAAGCGGTAATTTTAAGGATAAATGGTTCTTGACGTCCGACTTAACTATAGTTTCTTTTCTGAAAGTGGTGCACAAAGACTCTAAATACTTTGTTGAAGGAAGAACAATTTGATCCAAAAGTGATTATTTTGATAAACCCTTTAAATCATTTTACCTACATATATACATTGCAAAGCTTACCTTATCGGAAACAATGCTGATTGATATAAATTGTATTTTTTGTAAACTAGTTGTAATATCAAGATCAGACGGAATAGTATTCATTCCGCTTATGCATACTATCGCGTGAAATTACATTAAGTGTTCTGAAGTGTCTTAAAAATACACAATGCAATTCATTAGTACATGTTTATTTCTTTTTGCTCTCAGTTCTTATTATCTTATTCAGTAAAGTTCAACATAAGAAAAGATACACATTGCTTCATCAGTGAGAAGCATAACTAAATTGAAAAATCGTCACTCGTATCCGTGGTGCATTCATTCTCTTCATCATTTTCATTGTCTGCCTCATCCGCCTCATGATCTGATATGAATTCTTCATCAATATCATGATCTGATGCTTCTCCGTAGGTATCATTTCGCATAGTACCCGAACCGCCTGGCTCGATACCTGTGCTATTGACCGTGTCGGTTATATGGTCCTGCGCTGCACTCGCGTTCTTTTTACGTTGCCGTGCTGGGCGACAGCTAGATTTGCGTAACTGTTTGCTCAAGCTACGTGATTTACTATACCTGAACAATCGAGTTCTGCAAAAAATTTCCAGCTTCTGTGAGCAATATGTAGGATCGCCGATACGTACAAGTCTTAGTAGAAGCTGCAAAACGTTGCCAAATTCTCAGAACCCACGTTTGGATTTTTGTCCACGGTTTATTCCGGTCCAAGTGAAGCATGTCCAAAAATCCCTTGTGAACAAGCAATCTACAATTGTGTAGCAAGCATTATCTCCCTTCTCCGTATATGAATTTGGAGGTATAATTCTGGTGAAATATTTTAGCTACAACAAGAAAAACAAGTTATTTTGAAGAATTAAATCGGAAATCGCTTACATATTTTTCGCACAAATTCTCATTGCTCAGCTTAACATTCCATTCATGCAATTCAACCTCGTTATTGATACGGCTATGATTTTCTACAGGATCATCCGTTGTATCAAAAATTTCCTTTGTACACTTCGTGTTCATTTCCATGAGTGCTGTCAACCGAGCAAAATGATTTTGAAAACAATTATCGACTGTGGAAGTAACTGATTCTTGAATAAAATGCTTCAAATCCTCTTTTAGCTCCGCGTATTTGACAACACCATCGCTGCCTGAAATTATTTAATTGTGATGAGAAAACGTTGCCTTACTTTAATCAATAACATTAACCTGCCACAAGATGGTTATCAGAATTTGGGTGGTTTGTTGTTAAATGTGATTGTATATAATAAATTCCTTCGTCAGTACAATATACCGGTTCCAGTTCCTGTTGCATGACATGCGATGGCAATGTGCCTGGAAAATCATGCAAAATAGGTTAATGATTAATGACGGTTGCAAACTGCTACACACTGCTTACCTTCGATTACATCTGTTGCTGTCACGGTCGTTCTCGAAATTGTGCTATTCGGAATGGAAAGATCCTGATTAATTTGTGAAGCACTCTGTTGTAACTGGAACTCGGGTAACATCGAATTTTTAGGCGGATTCAGCCGCAGTGTCTCTGGATGTGATAGTTCGCATTTTACTGGGACTTTCGATTGCTGCATAGTCTGCTGATGATTGGTGTCCTTCGATTGTTGAAGCGCTGTAACAAAGATGAATCAGCTTTTCGTCGCAATAATCCTTAAATAACTTACAAGAAAACTTACCTTCACACAATGCGTTATAGTCCTGAGACTTCGCTAATTTAGGTTTTTTCTGTTTCAATAATTTCCGCTTCCCGTCTGCATCTGAAACCTCCGCCCGAGACAATTCTTCCGCGGCATTTTCTGCTGCTTGGAGACTGCGAAATTTTTTTAACACGATCGTGGAAATTTGTTTTGTTGGGCCGTTGAATTCTGTGCCGCTAACACGTAATTGCTCGCATTTCTCGTTTGAGAGTTTTGGCCACAAAAGTATCCCATTCTTCACCCATGAAGATGGCACGGTCAATATTTGAAATTTTCGGTTTTCGATAAACTGCACTACGCTAAACATTGTGTTTACACTACCTGCACTAAAGCCAGAAAAACAGATTGATGCGCGCAAATGGTTTTGTTCGTTGACGTTTGCTGACAGTGCTGCTAGTAAGTGGGTATTTTTAAAGATAAAAGTTTTTTGTTTACTTCATTCTGGAAAAATGATATTAGTTCTGTTTTATAAATAATTTTATTACTTTTAATTGGTAGTTAACCACGTTTTATTCTCAATATTAGTATATTATCTCATAAAATTTGAACGAAAATAACGAGTTAGATAAACTTGATGAATAAACTAAAAATGGTTTATCTTGCATCACTGGCATTGGCTATACTGGTAATACGAACTAGGTGAAAAGAATATTCCACAGTCGTATTGGTGTATATTAAAGTCGTACCTATGTGCTTTTGTTGTCTTATATCTGGAACACATTCTTATTAGGATTGAGCGTATCGTATATAAAGATAAATATGGGATAAGAAAAGTCTTTACTGATAGATATGATATGATTGCCAAATATCATCTTATTCGCTATGTTTTAGGTGGTTCAGTGTGGAAACTTCTGTGATCTAATCCAAACGTCGGAGGCTCGAAACTCATTTCAAGGTAAAAAAATGTTAGTAATTGAATACCAACTTAAAATCATAATACATCAATGTATCGTTGCGTCTACTGTAAGACTTGTACTACACGTATTTTTTTATACCGACAAATTGATATTTATGATATATAGTGACCCGAAATCGTAAATGATTGGGGGTAATCGTATGATATGCTAATAATGCTTTTTATGCGTGGTTGCCTTCTTTACCGACAAATTGCAGTATATCGTATAGAATGACCCGAAATCTTAAAGAACTCATGGAAATCGCATGCCATGGTAATAGTAGTCGTAGTAATTCACAAGAAATGTTGCATATCATATCATCAAACTCTTATGTAGGAATGAGTCGCATATATTGTATTATGCTATCGTAAATATATTCAAAATGAATCTTTAGAATTACTTTTAACACTATAAATGATCGCGTTAAACGTGTATATGGTTCAAGGAAATCATTTAGACTAGCAGTGAAGCACATATATCGCCTCCAGTTTAGTGCGTATATGCTACTTTTCTACAGTTATTGCGATTATTATGGTGGTATATGTGTATATATTATCCAGTTGCATCTTGCATATACCCTCAAAAAGGCTGGCTGGGGATGAGCTTACGGTAGTTGGTGATACCATTATGAGAGGTGAAAGAATTGTCATTCCGATAAGTTTGCGTCAACGTGTATTGAAGCTGGCGCACATTGGCCATCCTGGCATTGAAAGGACGAAACAGCGGTTGCGAGCCAAGGTCTGGTGGCCACACATCGACAAAGATACAGAAAAATCAGTTAAAACTTGCCTTGATTGCCAAGTGGTAAGTAATGTGACGCGTCCGGAGCCGATGTGCATAAGGGAATTGCCAAACCAACCATGGGACACGTTAGCGATGGACATGTTAGGACCTCTTCCATCTGGAGAATCGATTCTGGTTCTGATTGATTTATACAGTCGCTTTAGAATTACCGAAGTTGTGATTAAGACAACAACAGAGGATATCATCGAAAAACTGAAGCAAAATTTTCTCAGGATGGGAATTCCCGCCATCTTAATATCAGACAACGCAAGAAACTTCTCTAGTCAGAAGATGCAAAACTTTTGCACAGAATTTGGAATTCAACTAAAACATACAACACCATATTGGCCTCAAGCCAACGGCGAAGTGGAGAGACAGAACCGCTCCATTCTAAAAGCTCTAAGAATTGCAGAGGTCAACGGCACTGACTGGAAGGACGATCTACAAGAAGCAAACTATGTCTATTCAATCATACAACATCCAGCTACTGGTCGTACCCCAGCTGAATTAGTTTTCGGTAGACGGTTGCGTGACTGGATACCAGAGGTTGGACATTTCACAAACGGTGAACACGAGGAAATAATGGACCATGATAAGATCTATCGGTACAGTAGCAAGGGAAGATACGATTTAGCGCATGGTTGCAAGGATTCCAGTCTCGAGCCAAACGATCGGGTGTTGATGAGGAACTTGATGCCTCAGAACAAGCTAGCGCCTCTCTACAATCCAATACCTGCAACAGTAATTGAGAAGCAAGGCAACAGTGTGATAATCGAAACCGAGGATGGTAAGAGGTTCAAGAGAAATTCAGCACACTTGAAAAAACTATCGACGTCCGGTGAACTGGAACAGCAGCAGCCGAGCGATGGGTCGACTACAGATTGGGGTACTCCATCCTCACCAGCTACGGGGTCAAGTACACCAATAGTGGCAGCGGAGCAGATCGACGGGGCCGATAACCGTGGTAGACCAAGGCGTGAAATAAAGCGTCCATTGCGGTTTGATGATTTCGAAGTTGACATTTGAACAATACATCATATTAATTTAAATTGACAGAAGGGGGAATATGTTACATTGATATCTGGCAACAGGGGAAGAGCAGAAATAAAAAACTAGTTTGGCAAATGGACGCCGTTTTATTTCGTTAAAAATAAAGTCCCGTACCGAATATATTCATCACGGTAACATGTATCATCAATAAACTAAGGAATGGTTTCAAAAACTAAGATTGGCTCAAACTTTATTTTATCCACCCTCGTCATTTCCAAAACAGTGATATCCCTTTTTAAATTTACTAGAGGAAAAATATCAAAACCCCAAGGTTTTAGCTATTGCAAGCAGGCCCTGATCAGGATGACTATGCTTATTGTTATACCAAGCATCCCACTTTTAATGGTCATTCATACAACAGAGTGTTCAATTTGACTATTATGAATTATGTTTATGCATGGTAAAACATCCCATTCTCGTCGTTTAGTTATAACAAACAGTTCCAGGTCAAGATAACGATGCACATTGTTACAACAAGCATCCCACTTATAATGGTTCTGCGTACAATACAATGTTCAATAGTACTATTGTAGTCAAGAGCTCTTGATAGTAAACATGAACATGGATATAGTTAAAGTGACCTGATACTATAGTCGGTTAAAAGCACTATACTCGAAAAGTCGAATTAACCTCCTCATATGGTAAATGTTACCATATATTTTTTCTTAGTGTAGGTTCATGGCTGGATGTTGTTGGCTCGAATTAAAACTTGTCGAAAGTAAACAAAGTTCATTTCATATCGTCAACCAGATGGTGAAATCGTTATCGACGAACCTATCGTCAATTGACATTTGTACGAGTTTTGATTCGAGCCAATAATATGGGCCCGAATTCTAACGATTTCACCACCTGGGCGCCAGGTTGACGATATGAAATGAACTTTGTTTACTTTCGACAAGTTTTGATTCGAGCCAACAACATCCAGCCGTATAAAGTGTCTGTAGGATGAACCTATCGTCAATTGACATTTCGACGAGTTTTGATTCGAGCCAATAATATGGGCCCTAAAAATGACTTTTACTGTGAGCCGTGTTTACAAATATTGCTTCACAGTTTAATGGCAGTATTGGTAAACACGGCTCACAGTAAAAGTCATTATTTATGTCGACTTCGTCTGCGTGCACAGCTTAATTCAATAGTAATTCTTCAAAAGGGCGAATGAGACTTTTGTAAACAAACTTATTTCGCTCATTATTCCGCCACCGAGTTGAATTTCATGAAAAATACACATGAATCAACATCTTTACCCTTGGTAGAATCATTTTCAAATGTTTTCTGTGTTGAAATGATAACAAATTAGGAGAAATCAGCAAAACAAAAGTTTGTTTACAAATCTTATTAGCCCTATTCAAATGTTGATATGGAATTGGTGGTGAAATCACAGATTGACAAATATACCACCCGAGAACAATGCTTCGATCGCTTAACGGTCATTTTAAATAATTATATTTGTAGTGGGGACTGTGGGCTGGATGTTGTTGGCTCGAATCAAAACTTGTCGAAAGTAAACAAAGTTCATTTCATATTGTCAACCTGGCGCCCAGGTGGTGAAATCGTTAGAATTCAACGGGGTGCTGGAGCGTTGCCAGAAAATTTTTATTTCCAGATTAAATATTACTAAACTTCCCAGTTTAATTCAGCCGGAATGCTGGCTGGTTCTAATTCGTATTCCGGCTCCAGTGACACAACCGATTCAAGTTAGAATGTTTAAGGGGTACCATTTCGATGCGGCTTAGCCGCATAACCGAGGCCTAGGAACCGAAGCGGCGCAAAGCCGCTGAGGATCCGCCGGGCGAAGTGACCACCGACCCTCCGTCGGAAGCAAGCGAACCTGTGATCCACTCGTTTGCCCGGCTTACTCAAACATAGGGGCTATCCCTAGTTTAAGCACGCGCAAAACCGATGTGGCGTAGCCACATTAGGTGGTGGACACAAAATAAAATTGGCAACGCCAGCAAAATGTAAACACAAATGAACACTCCGGATGAACCTATCGTCAATTGACATTTCGAC
Source organism: Topomyia yanbarensis (assembly GCF_030247195.1). Classification (NCBI taxonomy): domain Eukaryota; kingdom Metazoa; phylum Arthropoda; class Insecta; order Diptera; family Culicidae; genus Topomyia; species Topomyia yanbarensis. The sequence goes on from NC_080672.1 coordinate 53,642,776, forward strand.
GAGTTTTGATTCGAGCCAATAATATGGGCCCGGCGTCACTGACATATGAATAGTATAAACACTCATAGTAATAGACTCGCGGATGTGAAAACCGCAAAACTGGCAACTAGAAAAACAAGCGAGTTAAACTGGCATCACCCAAAAGTGTGCAAGCTCGAACGTGCTCGACTGTATTCGATCACCTTTTTTTTATTAAAATAATTTTTCAAGTGGTTCAATATGTGAATCAAAAGAGAAGTTATACGTTTGATACTGAGCAACAAAAAATTAAGAAAAGCAAAAAAAATCCAGTTTCTTTAAAAAAACACAAATTTGATGAAAAAGAGCATAAGTAAAATGTTTTTTATTCTTTTATATAGAAAACAATAAATATCTTTCTGAATAACATTGTAAAATACTAACACGAACATGAAAAGTGAAGCCTACTGTGAATAACAAAATATTTTTTTTTATATAAAATCGCAATACTTGTTCTGCTTATTTGCATTGTATGACGTCATGCTCGTTTGGCTCCGAATTTTGACAGTTTGTTTGGCTCGATAAAAGTACCTCCGCTGGTCTATTACTATGAGTGTCTATAATGAATAGTGATGTCTGATTTTTGCAAATAATCGATTATCCGTTAATCGAATAATATTTGAGAGATTGATTAATTCATTCGATTAATCGACAAAAATAATCGATTAAAATCAATAATCGATTACTTAGTAAATCCTAGTTTGTCAACCAAAAAAAAAGGTCGCTCGACACATTTTGAAAAATTTGGAGAATTCTGGTCATATTTTTTTTGCTCTGCGACTTTCGTTTTCAATGTCACCCTTCATTAATTATGCTCTCGATTAATTGATATCAGCTACTCGATTTGCTCGATTATACCGAAAGCTTGTAATCGATTATTGATTTTTCGATCATTTTGGAAATTAATTATTTGCGTTAATCGAGTAAAAAAGACATCACTACATATGAACAAGCATGCGAGAAACAGACCCCTAGCGTTCCCAAGCCTGATGGGTAACCCACCAGCAAATTATTGGGACCATGTATAGAGTGGAGCTGGTGTTCTTGGAGGATTAGCGGATTGATATTTTGGACAAATTTCTTCATAATGATATGTCTGTTATTTCGGGGTGTACCTAACAGACTGTTTTACTTAACAAATACAAAACGATTGTCTGAAAATGGATGTTTATTGTTATTCCAATAGATTGAATCATAAAGATAAAGAATCCCACCAACCCTAAGCCGTATCCATACTCTCCACACCGCCAACCGGAATCAGCGTGCGCACACATTCCTCGGTAACATCTATCTTGAAATACTTGCTCTCAAGAACGGCCGTAGTTCCTGGCTTGAAATCGTAAGCCAACGAACGTGTACCCTTCTTATTGGCTTCCTCGTACGTTCGCAGATACTGCGCACCATCCTTACGGATCACACACAGATCGATGTTTGAGCCGGATCCCAGATCGTTGAAAACGCCAGCAGCAATAGCATCGCGTACCAATTTCTTGCCTTCCTCCTCTTCCATATCTGGCCTCCAGCGGGACTCGAATACGGACATCGCCGCTAGACTACCCGATCCCATCGTAGCGTACGGCAGCTTGTCGGTCGAACCGTGTGGATAGATGCAATAAATGTACGACCCAGTATTGTCAACACCGCCCAGAACAAGCGCAGCACTGATGTGCCCCTGGTAGCGAAACAAGAACTGCTTCAACATGACGTTAGCAACCACTACGGGTACCGTTCGTCCCGTATTCAACCGGTGCAACTCCAAATTCGACGATATCATCTGGGTGGTCATTTCCGTGTCAGCAGCCGTACCTGCTCCACAGCAGTACATATTCTTGGCCAGGTAGTGGATTTTCTCGCAGTTCTTATCAGCAACAATGGGTCCCTCGGTAGCTCGAGTATCGGCTCCCAGGATTACACCATCTTTGTAAACAATCCCAACAATGGTTGTTCCGGTTTTTATAGCCTTCGGTGGAACGAATCCTTGCTTCACCAGTTCGGCATTTCTGGAACAAAAACACAAGGTTATGGAAGCGCTGTGACGGTTGTGACTCAACACAAATTTTAAGCCAAACACTAACCTGCGACAATTTTCGAAACTGAACCCGGGCGCCTCAAGATCGCGAGCATTATCGGTAGTCATACTGAGGCTGAGTTCCGCTTGGATTAATCACGACAAACTAACAAATTCAGTAACGAACAGACTAATCCGGAATGTGTACGCTGATTTTCTGCTGTTTCACGAAAGCCGACAGCAAAATTTGACATTTCTAGATCGATGAAAAGCAAAAAATCGATTAAACTATTTGACAAAGATGTGAGTCGTGCTTTCAGAGTTTCGCGCAAAATAAATCAAGATTTCTGACAGCTGATTTACAACCACAGATGCAATGTCCCCATTCGGCATTTGATTCGGAATCCTAACTGGAGTCAGTATGGATTCCAGCTCAAATGCAACAACCGATTCCGAAACCGATTGAGTCGGAATCGGTTGTTGCATTTGAGTTGGAATCCATTTCGACTCCATTCAGAAATCCGAACCGGTTCCAGAATGGGTTTAACTGGGGTATCGCCAAAGAATTTTTATTTGTTTGCCTCACGAACCCAGTTAAACTCATTCCGGAACCGGTTCGGATTTCTGAATGGATTCATTATGGATTCCAAATCAAATGCAACAACCGATTCCGACTCAATCGATTTCAGAATCGGTTGTTGCATTTGATTTGGAATCCATAATGACTTCATTCAGGATTCCGAATCAAATTCCGATTGGTTTGACCGGGAAATACCTAACCTCAACCGGTTTTTGCAATGCAAAATGTTTTGTTTTCCTCACGAAATAATTCAGCACCGTTTCTTCTTTAACGGGAATAGAAAGGCTTATTGATTAATCCATGTGCAGTGTTAGTGTGAGATTGAGGTTAAATCGAGTGGAATTTTTGCCAAATGAGGTTAAATCAGATGACGAAATGAAAACATAGCGTTATATGTATGTTGTCTATACACATTACAAATGTATTGGTGTCCAACACACCTAGACATTAAATAAGCTAATGCTTTGAATAAAGAAACGCGGAAAGAAAACTACTGCAATTACTGGTTGTAAAGTACCTACTCTATAATTTCTTCACACAGAAAAAAGATTTATAGGTTCAATAAAAATATAGATCAAATTCAATAAATAAAATTATTGGTCGGGAGATACTCAATTTCTTTATTGAATGCAATAAAATTTATTTATTGTTTTAATAATAAGATTTATTGTTTTCCTTTTTAATAATAATTTTACTGAAATTAAAACTAGTTTTATTGAAAGCAAATGTTTATTGTTGTTCTTACAAAAAAAAAATCTCAAACCAATAAGTTTTTTAGTTGAAGTAAAAAACAAAAAATGATTGGATTTAATAACACTTATGTTTGGTTTAAATATGCTTAATGACTGAGTGTAATCAAAACTATTTTCGCCTGAATATGCCCGGATAGAATTTTACAATATCATTTACCCTACTAACAATCATAAAACAATAAATATTATAGTTATTACTGTTTCAACATTGTTCGATGCAAAGTTCTCGCAGTAGATTTACAATCAAATTTCATGTAACAATATAACACTAAAATTTAATGTAAATGATTGTAAAATTACTGTACTGTCACAGTGAAAATCATGGTTTTGTTACTGTACATTTCTGTTTGGGTGTGGTCATGTTGTCCAGACTTTCGCTAGAGGACATCAAACCAACTCACTGAATATCGCCTCACACCTCTCCAAACGTCAAAATCAAATCGATGAAGAGAATGTCACGATTCGAAACGACAAAGACTCTTCAAACAATCCCGTTTCAAGTTCTCCGACAGGGCTTCACTGGCGAAACGTGAAGAGGTCGCCGTTTAGTTTACAGCTGGATTCCGTCGTAGTTTGTTGTTTATTTTCTTGGTCGCGCCCGCGATGTGTGTATACATCTATTTACCTTTCTAGCGGATACACATTTCTCGGTCCATACTGGGCTCAGCCGGATGTGTATTTATGCTGAACGGATAGTGATTCTGTACACTTTGTAAAATATTATCTGCACTTGTCCGGTGTGTTAATTACCCGTAACCAGACCGCGGTTTTCATTGAATTATATCTACCCCAGTAATACCAACAGCAAGCAGCCCTTCTACGTGTTTTACCATTCCTGTTCCGGCTTCACCATGAGAAAGGCCCGAAATCGTACGTTTCACATTGGCCCCCGTCCCCAATGTTATCTTTAGTCAGATACTTGGATGAGTGTATTTGTGTACGCGACACGCGAAGCTTGCATCACCTTCAGCTTTATTTTCTCGTCCCAACAAGGCAACTAGCGACGGCCAAGCAGCAGCAGTAGAAAGTGTTGAGTTTCCACGTCTGTTCAACTTTTACTCTCAAAACTCAAACCGGCCCGTGACGAACAGGGCTGCCGGAATTTCCAAGACCGAATTTCAGTTACTCGGTTCATTAGTCTAGTAGATAAGATTTTTTTAACATTCGGTACTTATAAATCGAGCAATCGTATTGAATTGGGTTAACGTTCTAATTGGAAGGTAAAATTATAAGTGCGATTCGGAATTCATAACTGTGATGGACACATTTGTATGAGAAAATTATTATGATACCTACAAATACCGTGGGTTGACACGGAATGCAGTACCATCGCGAAAACATACTCAACGTTGAAGTCTTTGCTAGAAAAACTGCTTGGCAGAAAAAAAATAAACTAGTTGGTGGCAACATTGAGACGAAAGTTGATGTGTTGGAAACTTCAACCGTGTACGTATACAGCTACAACTCACAACAAGTTTTCGACGACAGAGTTGATGTTGACTAATACTACAGCGTACGATGACTGGTCGAGAGCTGGCTGGCTTACTGGATGTGTTGTGTTGATTGACAGAGGCCATCTTTCGACAAAGTGAGACGTTTTTTGTGCTGCTCAAACATTTTTGCGTTATTTTCTGTGAGTTATTTCGGTTTCTTTGTGAAGCATACCAAGAAATCGACAGCAAAGAAAGCTGTCAGTTGAGAAGTGATAGGATAAGAAGGAAAAACCAATTGAAAGAAGCAAATATTGCGTGCTGTTTCCCAACTTTTGTCCGAGTTTGTGGCGAATGTGAATTTATTCGTCGAAATTTATCGGGTTCAGTGTGTGCATAAGCGAGCGCGTTTAAGTTTACGTACACCGAAGCAACATCAAAAAGAATAAGCAAAAATAAGAAATATACTACGAAGTGTGACAGTGGAAAAAGGTGTATTTCTTGTACGGTTCGCGTTTTTCTATCGCAGTTTTTTGCAACTGGAGTTTTATTTATTTAAATTTCTTCCTCGTTATATTTTTATTTCAATTCATGTGGGTTTTCTCTAGTGTAGTGTGAAGTGCCCTAAAAATTCATTTGTGTAGTTTTTTATTGCCTGACCTGGCCACAACGGAGAAAGAGAGAAAAGGAATAAGTGTATGGAGAGTCCGAACGTCGGAAAATAAATTTGAAACAAACAAAAACACTGGAAGCTCACAGTGCACGTAGTGTGCTGTTCCGGTGAACGAACGGTACGACGGTGGGGGCGGCTTTGTTACCAATAAAGGCCACCTCAGTAACCTGCGACTGCGGAGTACAGCAAATTTCCAGGAGGGAGCGTCCAGAAGCCAATGTTTAAATGGACGCAACATCCATCATTACGCAGGTTTCGCGCGATGACGAGCAGCAACTTAACAGCAGCTACCCAGGCGAAAAAGGTGAACATATTACTGAACTAGCTTGACCGTTACCAGAAAAGGGGCGGTTGTCGTACTTCCGGACTGTATTATAGCCAGGGGGAGAAAGTTTGAATGTTTAGCAATCAGTTTTGGTAGATTGACCAGCGGGAAAGTGTGTATGATTGATATACAATGACACGCTCTTTCGACTGTGTTAAACGAAAATAATTGAAGTTTGATGAAGAACTAGATTAAAACGATTTGAGAAGATAGAGTGGCAGTTTTTAGTATGCGATTAAAAACTGATTCTCGATAAACGTATGCGTAGTGGATTTAATGGTAAACTCCATGATCGTAGCGTTGTATTAGGGGTATGACACAGATGGTATGATAATTTATTACATTCAATAAGGGTTTTATAGTGAATTTCTCGCTTGAGCGGAGATTGACGTAGTCAACACTTCGCAATGTACAACTATTTCAAATGAGTTCGTGAACAACTAAATACCAATATAAAATATAAAAAGTTACTTTTCAATTGAACCGTAGAAAAATGATTTATCTGTGCAATATTTTCATACCGCCTGTTCACAATCAAATCATCTACACATTTTCATGATCAATCAGTGCAATACATTCCAACACGTCAACCTGTAATATTTAAAGCGCCCAACACAATGACACATACCCCGCTTGCCTTTCTATGACCCTTATTCGGTGCGCTGCGAATTTAATAATCCAGCTGGTTGAGCTTGGATAGAAACTGCACTGGCCAGTATCAGCATCGCAGTTGTAGGGCCCAGGGGTGCACATTCCGGCTTGTCTTGGGGTGGTAGGCAGCATGCGAGACGAAAGTTGTCGCCGATTTCCAACTTGATTTCAATCGGAACAGAGTAAATATTTCTGCAGTGAAGTAATAAGGGAGCAGCAACACATCAAATTACTATTCGATACGAAACAATCACAAGCACAACGATTGGACTGCGCCCATCTCACGAAGAGAAGTCACTAATACCAGTTTAGCGTTTTGTCTGCTTGACAGTTGCACAAATTTACTATCAATAGCTAGTTGTATACTCTCTAAGTGTGTGTCTGTTTGTGTTGTATGTAACTCTATACACACAACCACATACACACTAGATGGTATTTCATGACGGCTACAAAATCAGAGGGAAACGTATCAAAATTAGCTGTATGTGTATTAGTTAAAAAAAAATCAGACAGTATTTCACGGACGTCAACATAGTATTACAGCGAGCGGCTTATTTATATTTATGCCGACTGCTCCGACACCACCCTCCCCGGATGCGGCCTTCGCAATGGTCAACGCATATCAAACATCTAGCTTTTCATAGACTAGACTGCTTTTCGTGTGACCAATCCGGCATAATGGAATAGAATACAACTGACAACCGCTTTGCACCAGTCACTATTTTTTATTGATAAGTAGCTCGAGTAGTACTAGAGCAGACCGTCGGCAGAGTGTAGTGAGTGAACAAATTCGACTGTGAATTGAAAAAGAAAGCGTTGAAAACGATTTTCAGTTTTCTCCTTATGGTTGAATTAATTGACCTGGTCTGCGTTTCATTGAATGACTTTTGAGATGAACGAAAAAAGACGAAATTGAACAATTGTTCAAAGAAAAAATTGCCTTTCTTTGGGCACCTGTTTTTAGTCCGGTCTCAGATAACCTGAGAATAAAAACTAGTATTGATATTTACGCTACTCGATTGCACCGCTGTCTACCGTATAAAAAGTTAATCATTAAAAAATAGCATCACTGAATAGGTGTGGCTCATCAAGCTGAGGCACTCCAGGAACAGTTGAGTTAGTCAGCGGCTTTAAACATCCACACCTTTATCCACTTTTTAGATAGCTAGATTCGAGATGCGAGAAGATAACACTTTTTTATCGTCAAGATAAAAAGACACCGAATACGACCAACCACCGAAACACTTATCGGTTCCGCACGCCACACCATTCAAATAAAAGTAAATGTTTGCGGCATGCTTGTTAAAATTCAAATGATTTTTTTTATCGAACATGGTGACGCACATTTATTTATGAAAGCAATCTTTGACATCGGTTGGGTTGTGCTATCTTGATATCTTGACACTTGACCGGTTGTACGTGTAACTCTGTCCGTAACGAAACGATGAATAGGGAAGGTATCGCAATGAAACAAGCAAGATTAACTGTCATCTGCATTCCTGATGCCACAACGTCTCATAACCTGAGACTCGCGTATAAATGTTATTACTTTTTTTCATTCTGGCGTACACTGGTTTAAACTGGCATTATTTGTGTGCTGGATCAATTTGACACTTGTTTTGTTTCCATTCGCGAGTTCCGTCCAACTATACATTGTGCGATCCCATTTTTCATCTTTGACTGCTTCACACTAGCAGATAAAAAACCTTTATCGTTTTTCAGCCGCACTTTTCGGGGAATCTAATTTTAACTCTTAGCCTTTTAGCGCTTTTAGCACAAACATCAAACCGCTCCAACCGGTGCGGGCAGCGAGAAAACTCATGCAGTTCAAATTTATTTTTCGTTCAAATTTTGGTCTATGTCTGTCGAGATGCGAGACAGGCTGTGGAGTGCAAATGCGCCCGTTGCGTGCGGACTTTTAATTACATCCAGTTTGTTTGCCGATAAATATTTGGAAATGAAATTGTGCTTCTGCACAAACATTACTTAATTGGACAGTTTACCAGGGTTAGTGGGATGAGATGAGCCCAACATTTTGGGTTGAACAATTGGATTATTTGTAATTGAGTGATCGAAAGTAAACATCGGAAGGAAAGATCGTCTTTCATAAAACCCTTTAGTACAGGTGTAAATGTGGATAAAGCAAATGATTCGGTCATAGGCTGTATCTGAACATGCCAACCATCGCATACAAACTTGCATTCAAACAGACACACTTGTGCTGGATATGAGTCCGGAAATGTGAAAGAATTTGTTGCATTTTTCCAAGCATAATTGCAGTACTCTACTCAAGGCACCGACCGGACGTTGCAAACTCAATTATCACATGGCCACGATTCTGCGTGTAGAGTATTATTCGTGTGATCTTTGTTAATCCGATTACGGAACCTCATATAATTTGATATGTAACTGACCTGTAGTAATGCAATTGTGTATCCGGATTTTTGGTTCCCCATACAAAGATGAACCCATGCACAGGGAGCTAAAACTTAAGGATATGTTATTGTTCCTATCCCAGCGTGGTATAGAGCTACAGGCGAAATATCCATTAGTGTGCAGTAGACCTATCCACATTTTGAAAAAGTTTTGAAATATACATGGGTCAGCTCAGATTTTTGTTCTATGTGTGAATTTAAGAACTGTCGTCAAAAATTACTTAATTTGGACATGATTTAGAGGTGTTTCCTATCAAAAATCGTGTATTTGCTATGTTTCCATAGGAAGATCACTTATACAGTCGTGATTCGCTGGTTGGGCCACACCTCTGTCCAACTAACGAATTTGATTCGTGACTTGGACCGACTGACAGATGTTAAAAACTTTCTAAAGGAGACGTTAGTAGTGTAATTGCATCTATTCACATCTCTAATAATTGTCAGATTGATTGTTAAAGTAAATTTGACATAAGATTTTGACATTCAGATGCTTTTTAGTTGAACAATGGTCCAACTAGCGGAGGTCCAACTAAAAAGCAGTCAATTTAAAAAGTGTCCAACCAGCGAATCACGACTGTATCTTTGCATTTGCATGTAATAGGATAATCAGCCGATTTTGCCATATTTCTATTATCACCCTACCCATTTGAAGCCGTTGGTTAGAGCAGCGTCTGCCATCTTTGTTCAACGCATTGAGTCAAATGGTAGGGCAATACTAGGGGCACTCGATCCGAGTTTTCGTTCCACTCAAACACGAGCATTTCACCGTTTTGAGGGTATTTGTGTTGCTGTCTTGGTTCTTAAGGCTATTTTACAGTTTGGAAAACTTGTCCCGAGATTTTGGTCTCTGTGTATTTTGAATGGAACGCGAGATTTCAAATCTCGTGAGTCTACCCAAAAATGACAGTTTCATGAAGTGTAAAACCCAACTGCGGAAAACATCGTGGGATTTAAAAACTCTCCACACAAAAATACGGCCGGGAACAAATCAACATAAATTGTTTCCGACGGGGAAAATAGTATTTTCATTAGGTTTAAAATTCGTTGCTTTTTTGATATTGTTAGCATTTTTTAGAAGCAACAATTTTTTTTTGACAGTTTGGAGGATATCGGCGGAAAAATATTCGGCACAAATCCCGTGACTTATTTTGCGAACTGTAAACTAGCCTTAACGAATTTGATTCGCTAGTTGGACCGACTAACAGATGTCAAAAATTCTCCAAAAGAGACGCTAGCAGTCAAAATAAATCGGTTCACATCTCTAAATGTTGTCAGATTGGTTGTCAAAGCAAATTTGACATAAGATTTTGGCATTCAGATGCTTTTTAGTTGGACAATGGTCCAACTAGCGGAGGTCCAACTAAGTCCAGTTAGAAAGTAAGCAACCAGCGAATCACCACTGTAATAACATTTTTGTAATATTTTCTGGATTTTGCAATTGTTCAAAAATTAAAGGGTTGTGTACAGTCGTGATTCGCTGGTTGGACAATCTTTAACTGGACCGCTTTTTAGTTGGACCTCCGCTAGTTGGACCATTGTCCAATTAAAAAGCATCTGAACGCCAAAATCTCACGTAAAATTTACTTTGACAACCAATCTGACAATATTTAGAGATGTGAACAGATGTATTTACACTGCCAACATCTTCTTTGGAGAGTTTTTGACATTTGTCAGTCGGTCCAACCTAGGATAGGATCCGCCAGCTCTGTCTTCTGTTTTTGAACCAATTCTGAACCAGCTCGTGATTGGACGAAAGTGACATAGGCAAACCTTCGGCTTGGAAACTAAAAGTACCAAAGGGCTGCTTGGAAGTGTTGTCATATTGTGATATCAAACATAAAACGACGATTGTTAACCGTGTTGATTTTTTTGTTTTCTCGAGATACCGCTTTCTTTCTATAACTTCCGTCTGTAATTATGAAGTGCAGGCATTATTTGGCAGACGAAATCAAACATATTATCCAGAACTGAAATTCCCGAGAGATCCGGTAGCGCGGTTATCGTGGATTCTGTTCTGTGTGCGGAGTAATGCGGAAATGCCTCTTTTCGAAATCAACAGGCTGTGTAGCGTAAGTATGAAAATATTTTGAACATCATGTAAAAATTGTCTTTGTTCCAGTACCGAGTAAATTGGAAGTACTGAGCAAACAGGGAGAAAGTTATCCCGGAAGTCGCTTCTTGTTCTTCCTTTGGTATTATCGATACAGTTGAATTTTACAGTTTTCAACTGAATCGATCATCGGTGTAAATAGGAGAGTGTATTTTCTACTGCTGTTTTCTCCGAAACAATCACATGTAAAAACCTATACATTCCTCCAAAACAAAAATTAAACCTTGCAGAAAAGTAGTTTTAGAATATTTAAAATAAATCCGAACAGAGAAAATTATTCTTGTGACAGAGGTTGCTTGACTCAGAAAGCAACTTACAAAAATGAAGAGGCGTGAAGATATTTTTCGTAATGTCCAACAACGAATATATATTATTTTGTTTTGCTGTATTCCGATGGAAAAAACGTTATGATCGTTTAAATGCGGATATAAAGACTAAATCTTTGATTTTTCCATGAAATTGGTACATAATATAGAATATTTTAATCAGAACAAATATACGACCGAAACAAAACAAATATTTTGGCAACATTGGTCGAGTGGGGGTATGTCGTTTTCAACAGGGATTAGTAAAATATAAGAAGAAGCCAGCTGGCGGATCCTATCCTAGGGTCCAACTAGCGAATCAAATTCGTTAGTTGGACAAGGCTGTGGCCCAACCAGCGCATCACGACTGTACAGGACACGATCATGATTTTACGTGAGAAATAATGTTAACCAGGCAAGTCCTGCAATGGGTCGATAGTTTCGATTCGCCCACGAACTATATTGCACGCTCGCAAAAATAATTGAATTTTCAATGGGATCGTGATTGTGTCTTGTGGGCAGCTCCTTTTTTATTCTTAGATTTCCTCCCATGTGACACATATTTCTTTATCGTTTATTTTGTTTGATTTGGTTGAATACGTTTGGCCTCTTATCTTGTGACTTGCTTTTTGATTACTTTTTCGATACCTAGGGCGGGTGCATATTGTGTCAAAACGCTATAAAAGTTACCTAATACACCTTGATAAATAACCCCTAGATTATTGTATTTAATTATTTCGCACACATTTTCGCAACTTTCATACCTCTTACAGGATTATTTTCCCATTGCAAATTACCAGACTATTCTTTAAATATTATTCTTCGGTATATTTTACGAGCAGCAATGCATTAACGCCGATAGCGGGTCTCTACTGGGTGTCAGCCAAACCCCACTAGGCATATATAACGAGAAATCAATAAAACTGGCAGTGACAATCAGTAGCTGCTGCATCGTTGAGCAAACACTATTTATTAATCATTGGCCGCAATCAGATTGACGATGACGGATGATTGCACAAATAAATTGAATCGCATACTTCATCGAAGAGTGCCGCCGCTTGTTTTTTTTCCTAGCGTTTCAGTTTGTAGATATCATGAAAAATTATAATACTGAAAATTATGGTTGTGCATCTCATTAAATGTTAAAACAACTATAAAAGATTATGATTAATTATCATATAATCAAGGTTTGGGACCGTTGGACACGAGTCGATAGAAATGATGTGTACATTGGGGTTCCAATATTTATAATTATCCTGAAAAGTTTACATATACAAATAAAAATACTATACTGGAAATTTTTTGAGATGAGATAGACTTGAGTTTGGAAATACAGTTTTTAATTTTTTTTTGTATGCAAATACCTAAACTTATAACTTAGTTAGTTTTGGAATGTATTTCTACATTGTCTCATCAATACATGTATTGCACAACCTTGAAAGTTTTTTTCTAATTAGACATTTCTATTTGTCATCATGTTTACGACATGTATTTTAACGTTTATCGGCAGAACATCGAAGTTGTATTTGGCCCAACAGTTACACTAAGCATGGTAAAAACAGCAAAGAAAAATGAACGATTGAATTACTTGTCAATTAAACTATAAAATGTCAAACTAACATTAAATGGAACGCTCGCTGCCGTGTAAGACAAAACCGTTGTCCGGGACTGGCATAGCGCAGTTGGTAAATCGATTGCTTTATATGCTGTTCACCTGGGTTCGATTCCCAACCCAGCACAGGGTCAGAGATTTTTTCTAAAAGAAATTTTTCTAACTCGAAGAAAAGGCGAATAACCCAAAGGTTTGAAAATCTCTTTAATCGAAACATAACAATATCTTTCTCCATTAGTTCAATATGTTGGAATGCAAAAAAATGTCAAATATTTCTAAGAGGGCAATGTAGCCAAGCTGCTGCCAATGACCATACAGTCGTGATTCGCTGGTTGGACGCTCTTTAACTGCACCGCTTTTTAGTTTGACCTCCGCTAGTTGGACCATTTTAATGCCAAAGTCTCTTCTCAAATCTACTTTGACAATCTATCAATTTTTTACAGTCGTGATTCGCTGGTTGGACACTTTTTAACTGGACCGCTTTTTAGTTGGACCTCCGCTAGTTGGACCATTGTCCAATTAAAAATCATCTGAACGCCAAAATCTCATGTCAAATTTTCTTTGACAATCAATCTGACAATATTTAGAGATGTGAACAGATGCATTTACACTGCCAACATCTTCTTTGGAGAGTTTTTGACATTTGTCAGGCGGTCCAACTAGCGAATCAAATTTGTTAGTTGGACAAGGCTGTGGCCCCACCAGCGAATCACTTCTCTAGAACATTGCATGAACTTGTTTAACCTCACTTTTCTGACAGTTCAGAGAGCTTCTTTACATGGCATGGACAAATTTTGAATTCATCAATTACAAGAACCTGGGTTCGAATTGTTTTTGATTTTAACACCATGTAAACAAGCTCGCTGAACTGTAATTTTACGAGCTTTTTAATTCAGATGACATAATCTTTTAGTGTTGTTCTATTGTTAAAGTAAGGAAATTTGTTTTTCCAAAATTCGACATTCCATGTAATTGCTCAAAATTAAGCCAATCGTTTCGGGGAAAAATATACTCGACTATCCGCTATCATAGCAAGAGTATATTTGTGGCTAGCAAACTTTCTAGATTTAAAACAAAAAACCAAATGCGCAAAGGAATAAAAAATATCTATTCTCTGACAGCAATCAAGTTCACTACAATAGCTATCAAAAACGGTGCTTCTTGGCTGTCACAACTCATGCCGCACTTGGTTTCACGTTTCGTTCGCTCGCTCACCCGCTTGCTTGGCCTACGTGCGTGCGAAGGTATAATTTTAGGCCGAGCTCCAACACACCTCAACCGCATGCATGATTCCGCCGATTTATTTTAACGAGGGGATGGGTGGAGTGCGCCTAAAAATGGCACATTCATACGGCAAACCGGAAAGCGGGATGAACAAAGATGTTTAATATTTCGCACAGCCTGCCGACATACACGACGCACGCAACGGAATCAATATCCCCCGCTCCGCATCTATTTGAGACTGTCTTGGCTCTGGTGTTTTGCGAACTAGAGCTAAACAGATGATAGCGGGCTGACACGTGAAAGCCATTTGGATCTTTTGGGAATTAGCGCGATTCTGGTGGGATGCGAGAGATGTTGTGGGAAATAGGGTTAATGTTTCATTCCACCAAATTCAATTTGCATGACTATGGGATGTTGAAGTTGTCATGCTTGAAAGTGTTTGTGGAGTTTTGCAACCCATCTAGTCTAGATTCGCTGGTTGGAATACCACTTCTGTCCAACTGACGAATAAGATTCTCTAGTTGGAATAACTGGCAAATGTCAAATAGAAAGGTAATAATAGTAAAGCATAATGAATCTGTTCACATCTCTAATTATTGTCCGTATGCAATCGTGATTCGCTGGTTGGTCAATTTTTAACTGGATCGCTTTTTAGTTGGACCATTACCCAATTAAAGAAGCATTTGAATGCTAAAATCTCATGTCAAATTTGACAATTAATCTGGAAATATTTAGAGATGTGAGCAGATGTAACTGCTACAGTCGTGATTCACTGGTTAGACACTTTCCAACTGCTTTTTAGTTGAACCTCCGCTAGTTGGACCATTGTCCAACTAAAAAGCATCTGAATGCCAAAATCTCATGTCAAATTTACTTTGCAAATAAATCTGACGACATTTAGAGATGTGAACAGATGCATTTACACTGCCAACATCTCCTTTGGAGAGTTTTTGACATTTATCAGTCGGTCCAACTAGCGAAACAAATTCGTTAGTTGGACAAGGATGTGGCCCAACCAGCGAATCACGACTGTAGCGCTAGCTTTTGACATGTGTCAGTCGGACTAACTAGCGAATTAAATTCGTTGGGGGGTGGCCCAACCAATGAATCACGACTGTATTATCTAATTCTAATGTGCGCATATTCATCAACGACAGAAGTAATTAAATATATATTAATGATGAACAGTACTTTAAATGTTTCATGTTCTAACAGACATAGCACTACAGTCATGATTCGCTGGTTGGACACTTTTTAACTGGACCGATTTTAGGTGGACCTCCGCTAGTTAGACCATTGTCCAACTAAACAGTATCTGAATGTCTGACTGTATAAGGAAATTCTTCAAAAAATATTGATCAACCAATTTTGCCAGAACACTAGCTCCATCTTTTATTCACAGTCCTAAACACTCATTTGCAAGTGTTTTATAGCTCTCAGGTTTGGGAACAATTTTTCGCTAGTGGTCTATCTTTCGTATACATTCCCATGTGCCAGTGGCGCTATCATTGCAGATGCTTTTATAGTCCCAACTACAGACACTTTTATACAGACTAGCGAAGTGTCAAAAATTGCAGCCAAACGGACTCTAAAAAAATGTAGCTAAACGAGTATAGGACGGTTTCGGGAGGGGTAGCATGGATGGAAGCCCATGCAAAGCTTTTGGGATCTACCGTGATTGTCAGTTTACATTCATGATTGCTAGTTTTACTGTTTTTGTCTTCGCAAGTCTGTGTACAGTCGTGATTCGCTGGTTGGGCCACACCTTTGTCCAACTAACGAATTTGATTCGTTAGTTGGACCGACTGACAGATGTTAAAAACTTTCTAAAGGAGACGTTAGTAGTGTAATTGCATCTATTCACATCTCTAATAATTGTCAGATTGATTGTTAAAGTAAATTTGACATAAGATTTTGACATTCAGATGCTTTTTAGTTGGACAATGGTCTAACTAAAAAGTGGTCCAGTTAAAAAGTGTCCAACCAGCGAATCACGACAGTATAGAGTGTCTGTAGTCCCAACTAAAATATATTGAAAAGAACTTTAAAGGCCAACTAAGAATTGTATTCGAGTGTTATGTTTGTTAGTCTGTGATTAAAGCATTGTGATGAATTCTGTTCCAAATAGCGCACTAAAAGATAATATAATTCAGTCTCGTTTGAAGCAGCACGGGTAATAAAAAGCATATGTTGTTTTTCTATTCGTTGGCCCTACAGGTTGTGATGTAACGTGGCATCATCTCCCCGTGCTACAACTGGCTACAACGTACAGACACAGACATATGTTAGCGAATGTTGAATGGAATATGAAAATAATTGATTAGGTGAGCTATTTCGGGATGGTTGATGGCATGTATGCTTTTAATAAATGATTGGTGTATTTGGCGAAAAAACTTCCTATTGAAGTCAGTTCAAACTCTTGACCTTTGCGTTACGTGTACTAATGAGACTCAACTGGGAGTGTCCTTCTGTAATATTGTTACTGATAATTTTACCCCAATAAGCATGAATTCGTACGTATCTGCTACCGAAGCACGTTCGGCTGTCGAACTGGTCTACAGGGTGATTCAACATGAGTTTTTTTAACAGAGCATTTTCTATAGATTTTTCTACGGCTCTTATACAACAATTTGGCATATTTTACAGAAGGATCGTAGTTATCGTGCCATATTAACATACTGGTTACTGATGGAACTTGAAGCCCGTAGTTTTGACAACATTTGGTTGCAATAGCACTGTGCCCCGTGCCACGCAAGCAATGTAACAGGAATAATTGCTTGAGAAATTCGGTGAACGTTTAGTTTCTCGCCGTCGACCTGTCAATTGGCGGTGTAAATTGTACGACATCACATCTCTAGACTATGTGGGTGAGCCTGCAACGATGGAAGCATTGGGAGCCAACATTACTCGTGAAATTTGCCAGATACCACTTGAAATGCTCGAACGCGTCATCAAAAATTGGACCTTCGAATGCACTTCCTCAAAAAAAAACTCATCTTGAATCACCCTGTGGTTACGGCTCACAGTACAAATCGTGGCGTCTATTTCCTAGGGTTCTAGTTGGACTTATATTTGCTTCTATGATACTGCTATATTAAGCTGGATATCAACCTGATATATCCAAATGCATTAAACTGGCAATTTTAAACATTCCATTTCTATTATTATAGTAAATGTAAAACTTCAAAATAACTTCTTTTATTTTGAGTAAAAAAAACTCATGATCCTATTTAAATCGTACCCGGATAGAAATCTACAATACAACACTTAATCTGTGATTAAAGACTTATATTTTGTTTACCATTCATCTTCATTTGGTTCACATACCTTCAATTTCATAAAAAATGTGTCGAAGGTTGTGGCAATCGCAAAATCGTTGCTTGAAATGCTTTTGAACACATTTTGAAAACATCTTAAGTATAAAATTTCATACACTCAAAAATAAACAGCAAATTTAATGTTGCTTTGCATATTTCTTCGGATTTTCTAATAGATAAAATTTCTTTTACAGCTCTGGTAACGTTTAGTCACATAATGGAATTATTAAAGGGTGTCATGATTAAAAATTTATCAAACTGGAATGTTTGTAAATCGGTCAAACTTTGTATTAAAAAATCAAATCATGTTTGTTTTGCCAATCAAATTCATACATAGTAAAGAAAAAATATTGACTCAAGCTTTTTTAGCGGATGCGAATTTCCGGACCAGCGATGCCAAGTGTTTTTCCAAAAAATCTGTAATATTTTTTGAAAAAATCTGGAATTGTGTGGATGGCCTAATTTTTTGGAGAGAGTTATGAATGCTGCAATTTAATTATGAAACATTTGTGTATGTTAATAAATATATCACAGATTACTGAAAATTCGCTAATTTCAGTATCTTGGATTGGTAAAACTTCCAGCTGATGAAAATTTGATATTTTTTTAACTTTTAGCGAAAAAACAAGGGGATGTTGTGCTTCCAGCTTTTCCAAAAAGTTTTGTTTTGAAAAGTTGTAGCTCAGAAGGTGGTTTAAAAATCAACCATGCAGTCTTGTAACTTATTTTCTCATTTTTCAAATCGTCTGAATAAATCTGGATAATTTATTTGAAGTCTGGATCAGACAAACATAAATCTGTATGTCTGGACGACACTTAAAAATCTGGATAAATCTGGAAGGTTGGCACCCCTGTTTAGGACCATTCATTTGAATCTTACCATCATGCTTTACGTAGCCTGCATGATCCCTTTTCTCAACGCAGAACGTCAGTTCACCATGAACTGCAGCTCGCTCACAGCTGTCTTTTACGTCTTCTTGAGGTTCCGCTTGACTAATTGCCTAATATTTTCCATTGAATGGAGCTCTGGCGTGTTGGAATGGTTCATGTTCTTAGGCACTATACCTGGACTATGTTCGCGGCATACCACTGCATGGCCTTTTTACGCAAGGACAAAATGACAAATCCGACTAAAAATGAACGGTACAATTGTGTCGCTTGCGAAAGGGGTTAATAGTGTCGGTTGAGATATATTTGTCGCTCTACAAACCACATGACCAGATGGCTTGCCAGACGAGATATTTCTTTGCGAACTTCAACGGTTTAATATATTTGAAAAACTCTGCCACCTCTTCTCTTCCACTCGACCTATAATATTTCTTTCCTGGAATTTGTTAAAAGTCTACCTTGACGTAGGTATCGTCATCTTGTACCTCCCAATGATACTTGATCAGCATCATCATGTACAGCTTCCGCGATCGTTCTCTGGTCGACCTGTTTTGTTTATCGTTATAATTAGGAGTCACCATCTTCTTGTTAGTCGATAGTTCGACTTGTTTTTTAGCTCGATGCGATGGTTGTAGATGACACTCCTACAACATCCTGGGCGGATAGGTTGGAGTTTTGCTTAAAGCAGATGGCCACGTTTTTGTCGTTTTTGAAACGTCCGGTTTTCGCTTTCACCCCGATCCAGTCTTCCAGTTTTCCTAACACTTTCAATTTGATTGTGCTACACCCTTTATCTAATTAACGAATTTGATTCGCTAGTCGAACCAACGTAAAGATGTCAAAAACACTCTAAAAGAGACGCAAGCCGTCTAAATCTGTTCACATCTCTAAATGTTGTCAGATTGATTGTCAAAGTAATTTGGATATAAGATTTTTACATTCAGATGCTTTTTAGTCGGATAATGGTCCAACTAGAGCTTCGAATGGACAATATATCCAGACAATCATAACACTCTTTTTTCATCGTCCGCTTAAAACCATGAAATTGGAGGAGCTGGATTTGAATATTTCTAGTTCCACTCGTCAGTAACTGACACCAACTTGCTGCCAGTTAGACGATATAACCAATACCAGAAATTCGCGGCCAGAATTCCTGCCTTGCAGCCAGTTTGACGATATATCCAATATCAGAAATTCACTGGTTGGAATAAACTCTACTCTGCGTCGCGATCACTTAATGGTAAAAGATAGTGAATAATTATTGTACACATACGAAAACTGTGAATTCGAACCAAAGTTAATATATATTATCAGATGCGGCACTATATGCGGTGTGCAAATCAACATCTAGATTTCTCGCGTGTTTTTTTCGTAAACGGCCAATAAGCATACCACAGAGAACAGACGTCCATCTTCAGCATTCAACTTGTGTAAAATCTCTAACGGTTTCGAAGGTAGTTGGGATATCCAAACCAGGTGCGCTACTGTCGTCATGTTTTTTTGTGGCTGAGTTCGACAGATTTGACAGCGGTTATTCCTCTACCCAGTCAAACTAGTCCGGAACCGGTTCGGACTTCCAGCACGAATTCCAGCTCAAATGCATCATGCATGAAGTCGGAATCGGTTGTTTTCTTTGAGCAAGATTCCATACTGAATCCATTCAGGATTTCAAACCGGTTCCGGAATAGATTTAACGGATAGTTGGGATAGGTTGGTGTGGCGGCGCTAGTGTTTATTGTATATTAATTTAAATGTTTACACACGTTTTTTTAAATTTTTTTTGTTCGATCATGGATGTCTGTTCTCTGTGAGCATAATGTCAAAATTCACATTGAGAGAAAATTCCGGACAAACCGAAACTTGCTGAGAATGAATGTTAACATTTTACGAAAGAGAAAAGTTTTCTCTTTCGTCTGCTGCTATGATTTATAATCGGCAATTAATAGTTTATCCAGAATTTCCTCTCAAAGTGAATTTTGACAGCACACCTTTTAGCCCTTTTCAAAAAACATGCGAGATTTGAACGATGAAAAACGAGAAATTTCTATGTCTATTAGTCTATGGCACATCGATGAGAATTCATGACTGTCCAAAAACATCCCACCTTAAATATGGTCAAGGTCACGCGGAGATGGGATATTTTTGTTTATGTCGGAGGTCGTAACCCGCCCCCGAAAGGAGAGAGCTTGAAACGAAAATCGGACGAGGGTGCAAAACGTATAACATAAATGGATATTACAGTTGTTGTGCTGTCTGAAGTGAGGCTTCAATTAGGCTAGCACGAAGGCAATAAAGGCAATGTTTTCTGTTTTGTTGCTCGTTAATTTTACAAAAGCAATGGAGGTCTCGAGCGTTAGCAAGTAGCAGCTTTTGACAAGATTTGTCATCTGTCAAGTGCTATTTGGGTAACCTTGAGCGAGGATAAATTTATCTTTGCTTTTGACGAACAAGTGTAAAGTGTATTTTAATTAATCTCATAGCTCAAGTGATAAACGAGATATTCAAAAGTGTGTTTTGCGTATGCAGCGCTCTACCATGTGGAGCTGAGGCCATGTAGCAGAACATCGGCCGACTTTCTGTCTAAACGAAGTTGGTTCTGTTTTAAGGTAGACTTTGATCTGATCAAATAACAAGTAGAGCAAGCCAATCGCCGAACCAAAGTTACGGTTACGATGCTACTTATACATAAATGAAAAGGGCATAAAAAGTTTTACCAGTTTTGACACTCAGCATGACACGTGGTTTTAAGAGAGCAGTGTAATTTGCACAGATATCCCCTCCGTTTCGGAACCCATCAAACTTGGCGGGGCATTATTTTATAGCACTTCTCATCATGTATGCGCCACACGGGTATCCTTATCTGTTCATTTTATGTACGTACGTACCTACTTCAGGGACAGAAACCAATCAGCTAATGAACAAGCTGAGTGACGGGACGAAGAATTTTGGAATAGGAAAGATATAACAAAATTGAACCAAACACCGTAAAGCCTTTCAGATATTTTAGGCTACAGTGCAGTATGATGATAATGTATTATTTAAAACACATGATCTTAGAATGATTATTTTTCTCTTAGCGTTCTTTTTCCCCCTCTCTAAAAATAATGGGGTGTGTACCCTAAAAAAATAAATAACTTCAATTTAACATGATTTTACACATACAGTTGGTCACTTTTTAACTGGACCGCTTTTTAGTTGAACCTCCAATGTTCAACTAAAAAGCATCTTAATGTCAAAGTCTTTTGTCATATTTACTTTGACAATAAATCTAACAATTTATAGAGATGTGAGCAGAATTTAGACTGCTAGCGTCTCTTTTGGAGAGTTTTTGACATCTGCAAGTCAGACCAACTGTAGCGAATCAAATTCGTTAGTTGGACAGAGGGTGTGGCCCAACCAGCGAACCACGACTGTATATGATTACATATCTATCTATATATAAGTCAATGTTTGAATGTATATGATTTATGGACTCCCAAACGGCCTAACCGATTGCCGTCAAAATTTATACATAGTAGGCATTTGTTATGGAGCGTGTTTGTGTGCTATTGGTTGGGGATTATCTGCCCGCCAGATGGCACTTCGGAACAAATTGTGTTTCCTCCTATTTCGTTGAAAGACGCAGCCACGCGCGATGGGCATTAGCTAGTGTGTTATATAAATGCATGCTTTCCGGAATTTCATCGCGTAGCGAATGCGTGGTGTTGCTTCGACATGCACCCTCTAGCAATATAATTGCTTTTGGTAATATCTTTCCAGGACCCGACATTGTCAGCTATGCTGCGCTACTTCTTTCGGGATCCTACATAATGAATAACAATTCGTAACGCATTAAAGTTATGAAAATCATGAAAATAGATTAAACCGCAACAGCTATACTGTTGCTTGAACCATTCTATTGTGTCTATCGGATAGAAGCAAAACAGACAAGATTGCCTTGAGTTAATCAATCAATGTTCTAATTAGTGACCAATAAAATAAAACAAAACGTCTATAATTGATCGATGATTGCTAACTTATTGCTTTCACGCTACGCTAGGAAGACCATGTGCTTCCGGGCGGTTGGAAGCGGAAATGAAGAAACCGAATACGTTGCTCCATGACATAATTGTACTAACAAGTGGAAGGAAAGAACCTGCGTCCGTAGAGATATGTATAGACAGTAACATCTCCCGGCCGTCTGTCACCGGTCAGGCATCTTACGATATAACCTGTGGGACTTAAATATAGGATTAGACGTCACAGTGAGGTATAGCAGCTCGTCGTGCAGCCAGACAGTGTGCTCGTTAAACTATGTATACACCTACATCTTCAACGTCTGCTTCTGGTCCCATCACACACTTTACTGTCGCCTTCGTTCTTCTTTACCGGATAAGGATGAGTAAGATTGGAATAACGAGGTTGAGTTGCTTTTGATGTCACAGAAAACATGACACCAAGACCGGTGAGATCCTTTCCCTCTTTATCTAATTCTAGATTCATGGCTAAGAAAGGATATGTTTTGATAGGCATAAGAAATGCACGGAGGTTTGGCGCCTTTGAACGAGCTGCAAGCTCTGGAATTCCATATATTTTACACGTTGTCACCTTTCGTGAACGTATTGGAATGAGTGATACCTGCGAAAGCACATTGGAACGAGTAATAAAAAATACGAGTTTAAAAATAGCTTCCAGAAATAGACATTTGTTTTGCTGTCAATTACTGAACAGTAAGGAGAGGGTAAGGTAATTTGAGTAAAAAAGAACATATTTTTTAAAAAAAAATATGGCGATACAGAGAACGCTAGTATATCCTTTCAATTTTCATATAGTAATGTCACAATTTAACAATATTTTCAAAGAATTTCACCGCAAAATACTGAGAATTGAACGAGTGACAGTAAATTCACAGACTAACAGACTTAACACTCGAAAACAATTATTCACCCACTTTAACGGTCATTTTAAATATATTTTTAGTTGGGACTGTGGCCGCATAAGTGACTATGGCGCCACTGACATGTACGCAAGTTTACGGATGTAGATCACAAGTGGAAAATTGCTACCGATCCTGAGGGAAAACATAATTTCCAAATGAGTTGTTGGGACTGTGTATGAAAGATGGAGCTAGTGTTCTGGAAAAATTGGCGTATATGTAGTAAATCTTAGTTGTTTTGCGGTGTACATCCTAACTCGAAATCTACTGCACCAATCAGTTTGAAATTTTGCACAGTTTTTCTTTACATAATCCTCATAATCAGATACCACACTCATACATTCATGATTCATACAGATTGCTAAAGTCGTGATTCGCTGGTTGGACACTTTTTAAATGGACCACTTTTTAGTTGTTTTTTGGGGAGTTTTTGACATCTGTAGTCGGTCCAACTAGCGAATCAGTTTCCCAACCAGCGAATCACGATTGTATTTGTCACTGTACTTACTGTGCGGCGACCCTCTTTTTGTCAAATCAGCAATAAAGCTGTTCACAACTCTGTTTTATCGCATTTTATGCATTATTCGCAACTACCGAAGTTATCGCATGGTGGTAAATTTTACAATAAATGTTTCAATTTACGATACATTTACGCATTCGGAAATATGTAAGTGAAATATTTTCTCGTTGCTCGAGATTTTAATAATATCTTTGATGCTTGAAAATTTACACACCTTTTTATAATATTATTTTTTGCAAAACTTGGGAAATGACAACCTAGCACCCCTCTTCTTGGTTGATGGGTTTGACGCTATGTCGAACATCATCAAGTATATTTCGTGCATCAGTGCTAAAGATATTTATTGCATTACACCTCGATAGTAGTGTATCGAAGAAACCGAGAGGCCCTAGGGGTCTTTTTATGTTTTGTGTTTTTCATACTCGGCATCAGCCCCAGCTAATGATCAACAGTTAGCCTGTGCAAGCTGCCGTGGCTGACTGGCGGATCGACGTGGATTGGCTTTAACTGTTGCTGGGCCACATTGGACTGTGGAACAGAGTTGGTAAAGACGAAACCATGTTCCACAGTTTATTTGCAGTGTTGGTGGACTCGCAGTGAGTTACATACCTTTTTTGTAGAAAAAGTATCAAGAAAGTTTGAATTGACGTGGAGGCATAAAGCCATGATTTTATTACATCAAACTTTTTGTATTTTGGTAGCACATTTTTCAGTGAAATAATCAAGCGTAATTTTATAAAAATGTATTGATAATTGGCGGAGTTATGGCTTTTTCCCCGAAACCCTTTTTTATTTAAGAGGTTTGCGGTGATCACGATTGAAGTCCAATAGATCAACTGAAATCCCAAAACTCAAAAAAAATCATTAGTATATGAGTATTCCTCGTACTTTAACGAATAGTTGAATAAATAATATTTTTTTCCTATATTCGAGAAAACAGAAATCGTTGTTTTAAGCTCTAAAAATAGTATTAAAAAAATCTTATCTACAAAACAAAAATTTATGCATAAAAAAAGGAATGGTTAAGATACGAGAAAAATTAATTACGATCAATTGGAAAAAAAAATGAAAACCGGTTGAGTAGCTTTTCGGCAATCGTGATCACGGAAAAATCATTTTTGGAAAAACGGCCATCCTAGATAATAGAGGTTGAAATTTCAAATTACCATTCTTGGTAGACGAAGCGCGCTTGGAAGCGCTTTAACTTTCGAACTATTTCTCGGATCTCTATAAAAATTTGGGAATACATTCTCAATGAGTTGTACTTTCAGAAACAGTAATAAAAATTCTGTTTTTTTTTTTTAAAAAAATAACAAGGTATGTAACCCCTTAATAGGTCGATTTCGTCATCATGCACAGATTAATTAAAGAAATGTTATAGCAGAAACCTATTGGTGTTTGTGTAGTTTTTAGTACTAGTGTACAATTGTTATGTGCTAGTCGTATGTCTATCTGCGTATGTTTTCGTCTATTTCGATTTATTCGGAAAGATCGGATTGGATAAATTAAAGTACGATGAATTTACCTACGCCAATGAATCATCCATTCCCACTCAGCATAGCTTGAGAAGATTCTAACAGAATGCAATTGTCGTTAATGGTAAATAAATTATGTGTGTGTGTTTTTTTTTTTAAATTAATTGGTCTGTTTTTGTTGTACTTCTATTAGTTTACTTTTCCACTTCTCGTGTGTACCAAAATGATGTCGGTCATTTTATGCACTTCTACTTAATCTCTTTGCATCATTTTTTCTTTATTGAGCATGTCATGTTTCCTTTTATTACTATATCCTAAATTTGATTCATATTAACACTCACTAACACAATCAATTGTATATTTTCTAACATACATTTACAATCTCTCCCATTCCAAACGTGCAAATGCTCGTGGCCTTCGCGATAACACAAACCTGGTCACGCGAACATGCAATTGTACTTATCCACACACCCACGATCTCGCCAACATTAAACGACTCAGTGATGTTTTAGCACCTATAAATTTACATACGCGGTCTCAAGCATTAGCTCCAGCCTAGATTCTTGCCTTCCGGGAGCTCTAGTGACATGGAAGAACTCACTCTCTTCTAGCATCTGAACCGTACACCGAAAATTAAGTATCAGATTCACCATCAGCGCACGATCATCCAAGAACACACGCGAATATGCGAATGGAGACACGGTTATAAAATCGAATTTATCCACGCGAAGTTACGTACACGCTAGCACACGCGACATACAAAGCCCTTCGCGATGATTCACGTGATCGCGAAGTCCCTACGCACGGACATATCTGAACCGTACAATGAATATCGCGTTCAGAATCACTGACCGCTGTAATTGGCCTTGAGCAGTGTTTTAGTGGATGACATTTCCCGTCTCGTCTGCAATTATAGTAAGTGATTCTGATGGGGAGCCCTTCCGGGGCCCTAGTTCTACAGCTTCAGAAAAACAACTCGCGAAATTGAAGAAAACTATGGAAGTTTTCCCTTTCTACACAAGGCGGGATAGATTCATAGCTGTTGTACGTTTATGCCTCTCCTTTGCACTCCATGGCGTTTTCCTCCTATGTACAGGGTGCGCCAGCTAGTTGTATCCTTTTTCAACATTGAACAACTCCGCCATTTTTCAGCAGATTTTCTCAACTAAATAAGTTATTTTAGGATATTTTATGCCATTTATTTTAAACCAGGTTTAGAATACAACGTCGATTAAATGACCACCCCATTTGATACACAAAAAGCAGTTCTTTTGCGGGCATTTTGCATGACATTGGACAGCATTTCTGGCTCAATCGCAACAATTTCAGCTAATATATTAGCTTCGTCAAGGTTCTTAGGTTTGCTAGAATAAACTTTACTTTTAAAGCAACTTCACAGAAAAAAGTCTGGTATCATTAAATCCGGAGAACGAGGAGGCCATTTCAAATCATCATTTTTTGAAACAACGCGTCCTAGGTATTTGCGCTCTAAGAACTTGATTGTAGCGGCTGTGGTGTGGCAAGGTTCCCCGTTTTGTTGAGAATAGAAGTTTTTCAGACCTTTTTTCTGCATTTATGGACAGACAAAGTACACCAAAATCCAACGATAGTGTGCGCCGTCGATGGTTTCTCCTTTTTTGAAAACCGAACGCTACTCTTTCAGCGCATTCTTTTGGCGCAAATCTCATAGCTAAAATAGCACTAAATGACGTTTGTGTTTATCTATCAAAATCGACTGAAAAATGGCGAAGCTGCTCAATGTTGAAATAGAATACATCCAGATGGCGCATCCTCTACGTCCTCCCTAACAAAAGAAGTATAACAAAACAGTCGACAATGTAGCAGATTAAATGACCCTCAGGGGCTGCCTGGCGTTACCGACAATGCTCCACCGCTTAGGAAAGGAATCTCCTCTCGCAAAGGTAAATTGCTCGCGAAAGATTCGATGGAAACACATAAAAAGACGATTTTTAATATTCATTTTCATGTAAATATATAAAAGACCCACAGCCCTTCTAAGCTCACGCAACGAGCTGTGTCAAATAAACGAATTAAAAATAAATAAATCGGTGTTCATGTTTTAAACATAAGAATAAAACAGAAAATCGAATACAAACGCGTCTTTGGCCACAAACTAAGTACGTCGGCACATAACGAATAATGGGAACTAATCAAAACTCAGTTTATTAAAATATGCAAAAACCAGCATATTTTCTGTTTGTTCCACTCGTTGAAAATAATTTGAAACTTAATATAACATCGTAATTATTTTCAACCAAATATTTTAAACGTTCCATTCGCTATGTCTAGTACCGAAAATACCGGTACTTATTTTTATTCAGTATCGGTATTTCGGAGGCAAAAATGGATCTGTTTTCCCAGAATTTTCGGTACCGGTCGCACTAACTAACCAGATACATTTACGCTCGCGTTTGCTCATTTACAGGAATAATTCTACGAACTGAATCTGAAAATTTCCATCTATCCATAAACGCTGTTCAGTACTAGGATATCAAATTAGCAAACCCAAAACTACCATTATTAAAGCGTAATTATTTCCTTGTGCAACGAACGTTCATTCAATTTATTCAATGTTCATTAAGCATTTTTGTTCATGATCTGAGATGTTATTTGAGTATGCATTCGGCATTCCATTCCGTCCGATTGTGTACTGAACGTCTCTGGTTTTTGTTCAATTTACTTCATCACGTGTCACTGGTTTCCCATAAAGCAACAGCCTATACCAAAGGTTTGTGTCTGTTCATATTTAGTATCGATATATGTTCATCTTTTATATTTATTGCACACTTCCTTTCACGTCGTGTAAATGGCAATACATTTCGAAGCGACTGCTACCCATACTAGTCGTACATACTTATAAAACACACTCCGAAAAATTCGAGACGTTGGTTGAGTCGAACGTGATATAAAAATTTTCTATGTGTGTACAAACACAATATCGTTTGGACAATATCTATCATCATCATCAGCAGGCGATCGGAAATGGAAATCGAAACGTGCAGTGTTGCATTTGCGACTGATGGTAGCGATATCGGTTACTATAACTGGTAATTGTACTTACAGCTGTAGAAGCAATTTATAGCTTCGATGACATCAACCAATATAGAGACACTAGTCCGGCTCATACTAAACATCAAAACATAACACTAATTTATGTATAATAAAAAATTAAAATTATCTTTATTTAGAAAATTACGCAGCAAAATCAAAATGTGATTGTCTCATCTTAACACTAAATGATAAATACACATCTTGCACTATTTCTCTCTATGCTCCCTTTTCCCCTAAAGAAAAACATTCTTTACTCTTTTTCTCTTGGCTATATTCCATTATAGGACTGATAGAGAAGCAAGTAAAAGATTTTATAGTGTACTAGTAACCAGCTGTCTAAATGGCACAACTTTGTAACGCGACGAAGTATGCCAAATTTCGTTGCGGTCCAATGGGAATTGTGTTTTGGCGTCTGAGTCGAGGTTCGAAATTGCTATTTTTGTATGGATTTGGTAAACATTGGAGCGACACTGCTTTGCGCCGGATACTAAAATGAACTCAGCATAGGAATTAAAATTATACTGATTACTGCTTTGTTGTATTGTACGACTAAGTAGAAAGTCATAAGAATAAACAGATTTAAGTATATACTGTTCATTAAAGCATAAAAGTCCTATATTGGAAAACTGCAAGCCGAGAAAAAACGCTGTTCAAGATTTGCATTTTGATTGATAACCATGTTTTGGGGTTGTTTACGATATTTGTTTGGTTCAGTGTAGAAACATCACAGTATCTGCCCTGGTGTAATTTTTAGACAGCATGGCAGCCATATATATTTTATTTCCCACCAGTGTCGCCTGCAGTATATAAATCTTGGGCAGCATGATTTATGCTGCTTTGTTTATATTACGGAAACAGTTCGCTTTCTTGCTAAGTAAAATTATTATATTTCGACTGTTTCCGAGTAATAAGCGCATAAATAGTAGCGGGAAGAAGAATCCCAGCACAGCACATTTTCACAGTTCAAATTTAATAAACCCGCTAGACGAACATCACAACGTTTTGTACCGATTCTTGCAAGTTTAGTTTTAAACCCGTACGTAATAAACTAATTTTGAGACATGCAGTCAAGTGACAGTAATCGTACCGAATCGAAATAAGTGCAGAAATCCCTAAAGATAAATTTGTAGTGATATTTATCGCCCCATACTGCATACTTACCCGTGCCAGTGCTCTGCGCTGGAAGACCGTAATGTTACTTACCCGTTTGCTGCTCCCGTTGATGATCCGTTGTTCCTGAAAAGAAGTGCTGCTAAACGAAGAAAGTTGGCTACTCCCGTCCCGTCATTGACCGCTGTTCCTGAAAGAAGAAAGGTTACTTACTCAGTGATAGCTACTTTTGATGATCCGCTGTTCCTGAAAAAAATAGGCTGCTAAAGGTAGAAGAAAGTTGAGTGCTCCCGTCCCGCCGATGATTCTCTGTTCCCGAAAACGAGATCTGCAAAATAAGAAGGTAATTCCGTCCCAAACAGAAATCCTGCGCCAACAATATTTTCTAAACAAACCTGGTATGCTTATTTGTGCATTGTGTTTCAGTGGTGATAGAGAACACAATCCAACAGATAACTCATTATCGACAAAAATCCATATTCTGTCAGAAATTAGTCAGAAATCTGGATAAGTTTGCCCTCAAAATGAAAGACACTTCTTGTGAATATTTGAAATGTTTTCAAAATGGAGACATGTCTTCACATCTGGCGTCGCTGCTTGGAAGAGCAGATCCGGCGAAAGGCTCGAATTGAGGATGGAAAATAAGTTTTCCTGTGCTCCTCGATTTTTACTGACCGCAATTGCTTGCAAACTAGGACTTGTCCATACTACGCAATGAAGGTCCCTGTCGGAGACTACACCATCAATCTCTAATTCGCGGGCGGGTACGTAGACAAGATACATCTTCGTACACGGCCAAGTGTTAGATCATGCATACATCGATGATGTTAAATAGCTTATCTTTGGTCCGGAAGTAAACCATCCAGGGGCCGTTTGTTATAGATGGATATAACTTGTATCAAAAAGAGACTTATCGGCATTATTTTTGCCTTCGACGCCCGTTAACAAAGGGTGTTTCCAAATAGCCACCAGCTATTATCCAGGAATTTTCATTTGCACACACCATTTTTCGTCACTGCGGGTAAAAATCACTCCGAATCTAAACACCCACTCCGGAAAAAAGTATTTCACCGGACCTGGTCTGCGCTTCCGACTTTTATGTTTGGACGGACCTTGAAGCTTAAACACGCGCCACTTTTGACAATTCGAGCAATTTGATTCGTGATCTTTGGAAAATGTTTCCTATAACCAGATTTGCTATGATGTTATCATTTATTGTCCCGTCATACACACATTGGAGTGAAGTGGAAGTTCGAGTTTTATATCCGTCAGCAGCCGCCCCGCGTTTAGTCTCACTGACTGGTTCCACCAATCCAATCAAGCAACTAACTAACCTAGCCATAGTCTATCGTCGCACCAACCTACAACCGGTCGCCAGCACTCAGCAGCCGTAGAGCTACTAACAAGGAGGAGGGGGATAAATAATTCAATGCATTCTATTGACACACTTACCGGGCATGTCGTGTCGCACTCAGTGAGCGGCAAAGTCTGCAGTCGCCAGCAATGCAATGGCTTTTGGGCTGTGTCTCTCGAAGATCTTTCAAATCCGATGGAGCGAAGCTGGAGAACAAGAAAAACTGGCTTCGGCGTCTTGATCGGTCTGCTGCATACGACTATCGTTCCGTCGAAAGTGAATGAAAATGACCAGCGTGAATATGAGGAAGCAAATCTGTCCCGACACACACCGCTCGTGTGCTGTTGACACTTTTGGTACTAAATAGTTGCGTCTATGATGATGTCGGAATGGGAGTAGGAAAGTGCAATGTAAACAGAAAAGTGAAATATGCGATAATTGCTGGCATGACTCAATCATTAGTACACTATAAAAGTAGATTTCTATAACATCCATTGCACGCTTCGGTTCGGTTGGGGGTTTCTTTCCATTCATCACGACACGTTGATTGGTTTGTGCCAATCAATTGAAGTTGATGATGTGATATTTCGAGAGTTCCCTTTCCTCTATGCATTCATAAAAAAGATCATTCGTGAAAAGCTGATAACAATCATGTTTTGTATACACTATTATCGCCAGAATGTGCCATTCTGAATCTGACTACAAAAAGTTAGGAGTAATTGGTAGGCGTTAAGTCACACCGGTTAAGGTGACATTTTATTGATATCTAGGACCACTGATAATTCCAAACTTCGGCGTTAAAATGCTTTCGCAAATGCCGTGTCAAATGAACATTTTGGAAAAAAAACCTGACACCTCTTCCATGCCAAGAACCTATTTTTGTGATCCCCTTCACGGCGTGACAATTTTTTCGCATAAAAGTAGTAGGTTTTATGAGCTTGCAAACAGCGGACACAAATTGAACCTAATATTCGAGCCGTTACACTTGTAATCGGCGTTTCGGATTTAGGGCTGACTATAGTGCGTAACGTGGCAATTATCGGTTTAATAGCAGTCATGCCATGGACTTCTTTTATAGCCTGCATTAGGTTGTTATTAGATTGTTCGCGGTTTTACTACGATCAACTTAGTACATGTGTCGCTGTCGTTCTCGGTTAAATGAATATTATGACATTAACACAAATTGAAAGCTAATTTCTATTATTATTGAGCGAAAAGAGAATAGAAGTAGCAGCTACTTGACATTTATATTGTTACAAAATCATTGATATTGAAGTTTTATTACAATCAGAAGCTATCCAAAATGGTTATCGACTCATTCGATAACAAACAAGCATTTTCAAAAATAAAGTTGCTCTCTATTATAGGGTTTTGTACAAACTTATTTTTGCCCACTTCCTCCAATATGCAAGAACATCAGAAAGTTCAAATGTGTCCGAAAAACGTTATCTTTGCCAAAATTGATCTAATTAGGCAATCCCCAAGACATTTGTTTGACAAGTTAATGGGTTTGTTTGACAAACGCGGTCCCAGGAGTGAACCTACAAACGCCTATCTTCGCTCGATCATGAACCTGTTACGTCCCGAAGTCCCTATGCTCGGCCCTAGTAGCATAGGTCCAATGCCTTCAGGTGAACTAAACAAAAAAATGACGCTCGTATCAATTAAACAACACGTTTCATGGTGGCATGACCGGGAACTCAAATTATATGGGAGAACTCACTCTCTTCTAGCATCTGGACCGTGCACTGAAAATTTACTATCACATTAACGGTCCGTGCAATCATCTGAAAACACACGCGAATGTGCGCATGGATACACGGTTATAAAATCGAATTTATACACTCGACAAACACGTTAACATACAAATGTTTGAGCCCTTCGCGACCATTCACATAACCTCAGCACTTAAAAATTTTCAAACGCGGTCTCAATCGTGAACCTATAAACTCCCGAGCTTGCGCGGTCACTAAATATGAAGAACACTCGCGAATATGTGAAAAGTAGGTTACAAAATGCAGAAAATAGAATTTATGCAGAAAAAGACACAAATACGCGAGCACTAGCGACAAATACATTAACATACGAACGCTTAAGCCTTTCGCGATCATCTACGCACACACTGGATAACATCCCGGTAATAAGATTTTTAGTGCTTACGAAGTTACAAACGCGGTCCAAAACGCGTACCCACAAGCATCCGAGCTCGCGCCATAATGAATCAATCACGTCTGGAAATCTTTACCCTCCGTCCAAGCCCGGCCCGTACACAGAAAATTCTCAAGGGAAGGGTTTTGATTTTTTACGTTTTTTATAAAAGATTAGTATAGAACCCCTCAAACTTTGAAATTTTTTGCCGAAGCCTGCAGCGCCCACTGCTCAACAAATTGAGTAAATGTCTATTATCGTAAAGGTATCTTCAACAGACACCGCTGCCTTCTGGCTCGTAGTAGTGACGGATTGGTTTGTAGTATTTAAGCCTACCGACTACACCATAATCTCTTGTATCTTGTTTGTTCATTGCTGCTTTTTCCAACCTTCGAGGTATATCGTACTTGCTTAGGTCTGCTGCAAATACCGTCACCTGTTGAGACACAAACCAATCCGGAAGTGTCGATCATAATGATTTATATCTCTACACTTTC
The DNA here is from genome assembly GCF_030247195.1 of Topomyia yanbarensis. Lineage (NCBI taxonomy): Eukaryota > Metazoa > Arthropoda > Insecta > Diptera > Culicidae > Topomyia > Topomyia yanbarensis. The sequence continues at coordinate 53,676,195 of NC_080672.1, forward strand.
GTATGGTTTCTTGCCCTTCTTGGCACTACTCGTTCCTATGTATCTGCTAGCTGGTGCTGAGAGTTCTTCGGCTGCGGTTTTTCTTCCGATACCGACGTCGAATTTCGCAAGCCATTTAGCTGCCAGCGACTCCGACGGAGAGATAATCGGCAATGAAATTTTTCCGGACAATGATATCCCGATTTTGTCCGACTTTGTGTTGATCCTGCTTAGCTCCTGCTGACCAACTTTGCTGTGTAACTAGTCTACTAATATAAAAACTTGTCGAAACGTGAACCAATCCAAATAAGCCGACCAACTTGACTTACAGCCCTTTCCAGCCACCCTCGCAAGGTTGATGTCTTCAACGACTTGTTTCTAGAGTAACCGAACTCAAATGACATTTTTTGTGTCAACACAGCTCGCAGCATATTTTTCTCCTGAACAGGAAGTTAATACATTTTTAAAAATAATTCAAAACCCTCGTGGGAGGGGTTTGAGCCCCTAAAACCCTCCCCTTGCGCACGGGCCTGGTCCAAGCAACTTTGACCCATACATCAGTTGGACCAATCAAAAAACAAAGCTCATATCCACTAGACAACACGTTTCTTGGCGACATAACCGGGAACTCTAGTGATATGGAAGAATTCACTTTCTTCTAGCATCTGAACCATACACCGAAAATCGAGTATCAGTTTTAGAAAAACTCTAGTAAGAGAACTGCGGAGAGAAAAACAGCATTTTTGGCAACGTATGCCCCGGCATTGTATGGCAACACGTCCAATGTTATAAGGATACGCAATGTTCGATTGGATTCGTTTTTTGACAGCTAAACGCGAATCCAATCGATCCAAAATGGAGTCTCCGCAGTTCTCTTTCTAGAGTTTTTCTAATCAGTTTAACGGTCCGCACGCGATCATCTTACAGCACACGCAAATATGCGAAAGGGCACACGGTTATAAAATAGAATTTATACACGCGAAGTTATATACACGCTAGTATACGCGACATACAAACGCACACGCGATCGAACATGTTAACGTGCAAACGCTCCAGCCCTTTGCCATGATACACGCGATCGTGAAGTCGCATGTATTCTCACATATCAAAACCGTACATTGAATTGATATTCAGAATCACGTTCCGCTGGAATTGGCCTAAGGCAGTGTTTTAGCGGATGACATTTCCCGTCTTGTCTGCAATTGCAGTGAGTGATTATGATGGGGAGCGTAGCTCTACAGTTCCAGTAGGATAACCCTCGAAAAAAATTGTTTTTATTTTTGTTGTCTTCATTTTCAGGAACCTGATAGCTTTCAAAAACAACATTTTTTCAGTGATTGGAGACGCAAAAATCAACAAAATAGTTAGCCTATTTTAGTTTAAATAGTCAAGACAATAATGTTAATATTCATTTTTTGCGTGGTTTCCCGTGTAGAGTAGAATGGGGTCAAGTAGGTCAGTTTTTTGGTGAGCTTGTGCGATAGTATTTTTGCACTGGTTTTGACAAATAAGCCCTCATTGGAAAGGTTATACATCTGGCAACGTTTTGGCAATAATGTTTTTATGCATGTTTAAATATTTTTCACGCTAAATCTAATAAGGGGAAGGGATTTTTTCGATGTCTTTTAAATCTGGGGATACGGGTAAATAAAACAATGTAAAACAGCACATCTTCTGATTAAATAATTTTGGTGGTTAATCCTCCTAGAAGTAATTATAGAACTTTTAATCTTCAAGAAAATTCATCTCGAGACTCAATGTCTTCACCAAAGTTTACAAAAAATGCTATTTCAAACAACTTTGTTGAAGATATGAATATTTGATATATAAAGAGCATCGAAATATAGTAGACTATATGTAAGTCAAAACTTTTTAAACAAGTTATTCTGATATTACTGCATTGGATAAATCTCTTCTGCGGCTTATAAACAATAAAATTCACATTGCATTCAAGGTATGAGTCTCTGAAGCTTTCAAAGTTATATTGAAGAGAGCTGGCTTAAAAAAAATAATAAATATTGTTTTATATCCCGATATGCTACATTCATGTAGCCTTCATATTTTCAACAAAATTGTTTAAAACGATATTATCAACAACTTTGTTGAAGACACCAAGTCGCTTGCCATTTTTGCAGAGTTTTCCATGTTTATTTCTAGGAGAATCAATCACTAGAATTTATATATTGCAAGATGCGCTGTTTTATGTTGGAAAACTTCTTCGAAATTGTTAAACCTTCAAAGTTGATGATTCGTAAAATTATGTGATCTTGACTGTTGAGAAAGTTTGCGAAAATTTGTCCCACTTTAGAAGTACACATTCTTTGACTTCATTGACATATTGTACAAGAAAATAATCTACAGAAGTTTGAACACTATTCTCCTTGTTTGTAGACTGGAATGACATCTGTTAGACTACTTATGTTTCAGAATTTGCAATAATTGATGAAACTCTTATTAAATTTAGGCATTTTCAAAAAATCGACAATTTTCATCAAAACTCCTCCCAAACCAAATTTCTGGCTACGCCACTGCAATAGTGCGATAGATTGCTAAGTGCGGTTATCGATGTGCACTTCTTATGTAAAAATATCTGGGCAATCGATTGCAAATATTTAAAATGACCGCAAGGTACGCTATCATGCTTGTTTTGCCCTGGTTCCCCCTTTTGTTAGTTAATATTTTCTACTGGCTATATAACATGGAAGAAAACGGAATGCGGGTTACCATAGTTAGTTCAATGATTCTATAGAAATTGTATAGAATTGTCTGCGTAATACATTTTAATCCGTTTTACACCAGCTCTCCCCAAATGTAGGGTTTTTAGTTTAACTTTACTCAATATCTTGGAAGCAGACTCAATGCCGCTGATCAAAAGTAATGTTTCTTAAACGAAAAAGTTCAAGAAATCGAGCGAAGATAGATAGAATGACTGTACGGTACATGTGAACCCGTTTTACTCAAATTTTCCCTAAACTCTAGAGGGAAATCAAACATGGCAATATATTTAGGAAAGAGTCTGAATGCAGTTGATCAACAGTTGAATTGATTATCTGAAAAGGTCCAGGAAATCAGATTGCAGATTGTCAGAATGTCGGCATGAAATGCGTGAACCCATTTTACCCCGTAATCTTCTTATAATTAAACATTGAAGATAAACTAGGTTCTACATTTTGGGTAGAGATAGAATACGGCTCCTCCAAAGAAGTTATTCTTATGAATAAAAATCCGGGGAATCAATTGAAGAATGTTAGAAGGACCGCACGAATCGTGTGAATCCGTTTTACCCCAATTCTTCTCATTACTCAGGTGTGAAGTTTAATCTGGCCCTTCATTTCAGAAAAAGGCTGAATGCGACTGATTAAATGTATTAATTCTTATATGAAAAAGTCCGCGCAATCGGTTGAAGTTAACTAAAATGACCGCACGAAACATGTGTACCCGTTTTACCCTAGTTTTCAGAACTCAAGTTTGAAGCAAATTTTTACTTAACATTTTCAAAAACGGCTGAGCGTGAGATAACATAAGTAATATCTTTATTTCATGAAAACCCGAGAAATCGGTTATAGATGGTTAGAATGGCCATACGTAATACGGGGTAAAACGGGTATACGCGTTTCTAGTAGTCATTCCAACTATCTTCAGTCGAGTTACGGAATTTTTTACATAAGAACTGCTGCTTTTCATCAGCCACATTCAGCCTCTTTCGGGGAAGCCCATTCAGGTTTAACTTCCCACTTAAGTTGTGGGAAGAATTGGGGTAGAACGGGTACACACGTTTTGTGAGATTATTCTAACTATCTTCAATAGATTTCCCTGATTTTTTTACATAAGAATTACTATTATTTAGTGCAGGACAATTTATTATCAATATTTAGTTTTGTTTAAATTAGTATCTTCCTGGTGGTGACAATAGATATAAAATCTAGTAGCTCAAAGCACATGGAAACTTTTTTACCCCTTTTGGTAACGTTGTATCTTCTAAGTATTCCCATTTGTTAACCAAAACGACTATTTAAAGAATGATGTGAAATAAATACACCGAATCATAATCTTGAACGACAATCGACAGCAATAAATCTATCGAGCGATTACGTTCGACTCGAGTTCGATTATTTCGGTTCCATAATGCCAACACTTGTCGATAATCTAGTACTGTTAAAGCGAAATTCGAATCAAAATTAACTTTCGCGCTCAGCTCGAAATCCATAGGATGAAATAGGTTCGATTCGATAGAATTTTGGTCGAATCGAGATGCGGAATGCCACCCCTGGTTTGATATTGGTTCAACAGCAGGGATGAAGCTGACGAATCTTGTCCTAGGTCTCATGGGAAGGCTAATGCCGTTTATGTGTGGGGCGAAGCTGAGTCAGATTCTAACCTCAACTGCTGTCAAAATGTGTGAACTGAACTGACAGCGCACAGAGGAGTAACTGAGTTCGAATCCTGGCCAAAATTATTTAATGCTGTTATTGCTGTTGTTATGCCTTAATATGAACAAAAAATAAACAATAACTAGTTTTTGGAACAATTTGGCATCTATCCACCTATCGGTGCAGAGGTCAATTTTCTATATCCTTTCGAATACTAGTAATCTCGAGAAGATCTTTGTGAATACATTTGTTTTTTCTAGTTGCATAAACAAATGATCAGTGGAAAAGGAAGAGGGGAAGGGACGTATTTGGACGTATTCATAGAGATACATTTTTACAAACAGCATTTCGGTGTATTCCAAATTACCAAAAATTTCAATATTTTCAAATCGCTTGGAATTTGTGGATCGGACAAGTCTGGAAGAGTTCTTGTTTTTTTGATAACTGGAATCTTGTTTTGTAATACTGCTTCAGCAACTTTGCCTGATCTTGCCGTTTAATATAACTTTTTTATCGTTCAAATTTGGAATAAAATGTTCAAAAAACGTATTTTTTAAAGTTGGTGCAATGCACAGCAACACTGCTATTTTCGGTTAGTTTTAGGCTGAAGTTATACAAATGGTTATGTTCAACTACTTTTGCAAAAATATTGTCTTACTTAATACAGCCATCATCACTATAAAGCGATATTGCTGGATACATAAAGAAAATGATTAAAAACCCCCTTAAAATATTGCTATTTTGCATCCATGCACAAATGCTTTAACAATTTCCCACATATTCATAATGTTGCCTCGTTATACAGTAGGCTTCTAGATATGTAAAAAAAAATATAACGAAATAAAAAATCGAAAAAAAATATTTTGGTTATTGGCCAAGAATTTATTCTAGTTACGCCTTTGTGCAGCGGTTGGGGAAAAGACAATGTTTTAAATATAAAGACACGCGGAGAGAAAAACATTGAATTTGGCTGCACGGTTTACCAAATTCTATTAGCTGCTAGATTTGGCAACCAGCAGTTTTATGTAAACAGCGATTGATTTGTAGTTTTAATGATTGTTTGACGAATTTCTTTTGAGAAATACTTCGCAAAATACTTAATCATGCAACTCGAAAACGCATTGATTCACGTAACTGAGCCTGTGTAAATGTTAATCGTTGCACATATCGTAAATACAGTTGATGAGAAACAGTAATATTGTCGCAATATTGGCACTTTGCTGATACCATTCAAAATTAATATTTATGACGAATATCACGATAATAGGAGAATACTGGTCGATAAATTTATAATGTTCAGACTTTGCATCTACTAGTTATATAAAATGAGGGACTAGACAAGCGATCAATGGCTTTGTTATGTTTGAAATGTGTTTAAATTTACTCGTACTTTATTTGTATCAAAAAAGTTATTTTGTATGTGTGTATATAAAGTTCACACTCTTAGTATGTAAACATAGTTACATGCATTTATTTTTATTTCAATCTCAATACTCCCCACAAGTTACTTCCTAAATCCACCATATTTGTTTACATTGCTAGTTTGGAACCATTGTTTTGGGTTCGATTGGATCTTTTGGCTTCCGTCTTTGCGCATCTCTATACAATCATCTCTGGGTTGGGGTTGCAACCAGATTGAGTTTCGTGGAGAAACAAAAACGACATAAAAGAAGAATTGTGAAGAGAAAATGTATTTCAACATGAAGACAAACTCAGAAGAATCAACTCTAGAGAAAATTTAGAATAGGACGTAAGTAACAATGAGAGAATCTCTTTGGGGTCTTTCTCTTCTGTTCATTACTCGGCCATTTCAACATTTACTACTCTAATTGTTATAATGACGTCGTAATAAACGAAAGAGAAAGTAAACAAAGAGAGGCTCTCAATGTTACTTACGTCCTATTGAAAATTTTCTCTAGAACTGATTAGAATAGCCACTGGCGTTTGTGAAATACAGTTCCTCGGGCCAAAAAAAAAATACTAACAACAACAACTGATTAGAATTTAGAAGTGTTGTAAAAATAACAATAAATATAGGTATTTTTTGGAAACACCGTTGACAATCCGATTACATTTCGAAATTTAGTATAGATTTAGAGCATGACATGAAGATGCTAACCATTTGGTAGTCACAGTACTTCATCTTTTTATTTATATTCAATAGTGACAGAGCTGCGAATTAGGGAAGCAAAAATTTTCGAACGTGGCATACGATTTTACGACTATGGATTTATACCCTACAAAACCAGCATATTTGAAGAACGATCAATAAATCTCAACTTCAAATGGAATACGACACCACTTTACGCCTTTTCCAAGTGCATAACAATGGACACATCTGTAGGAAGCCTTTTCCGAGCCTACATACCACCAGTTCTACAGACGACAGCTCAAATCGTCTGTAAATAATGTATGTTTGTCATAAAGAGTACCGAGCTGATTTGTTGTTGACACCGTGAAAGCTTTGTGTTAGACGTGAAATGTATAGTGTACGATAGAGCAGTGTCGTTTGCTAGGACTGGTAACACCTCCGCCTAAGAGGAATATGCATGGTAGAATCAGATAGGTAGTCAAGATAATGACGAAGTTTCGGTCTGGAAATGTTTCCTGAGACCCATGGTGCTAGTAGCTGATATTACGGAACAAAGCCTTCTCGATCAGAAAAAACATAGCAAAATTCTATTTTAACGTACGTTTTTGACGGAAGCAAGCCTGACTGGTTAGTTGGCACAATTGTGATTTCCATAATAAAAAATAGTTAGGGGGTAAAGTTTAAACGAATATGATTTTATAAAAAAAAAAAAACAGTACTGAATTAGGTACAATTTAACAAGCACAAAAAACACACTTTCAAAAGAATCATTGGAAGAAATAATATATAGGAATTCGTCACTGCACCCTTCCAATAATACAGTTTATGCAGAGAGTATTGACATCCATCTCAAGCATTTGAGTTATGTAAAAAATTAACAATCTATTTGTAGCTTGGTACATGCTTTTGACGTAGCTCGAAGTTACAGACAAAATACAAACTTCTAGTTTGAAATGTGTTGGTATGGCAGCGCTAGTGCTTTAACAATTTTTCTTTAAAATTTTTCGAAATTTGATTATTCATGTTTGGTTGACTTGGATTTTGCCTAATATTTTATATATTGATAAATATTATAACGGACTGTATTATAATTCTGATAGTGCGCAAAATTGTTTTGTTGAAAAATATATTAATATTACTAACTGTACTATAAATATTTGCTATGCACCTATGCTCGGGTTCAGCTTGCGCTATATTTTACACAGATTCATCAAATTAGTTCTCATTTTATTGACATAGAGCTATATACCTCGCAGTGTAATTCTAACGTTGCATCTCACTAATAGATTTTGTGAAGTTGAATTATAATTAAATTTAGCATTGGCAGTACACAGTTCAGAGCTAAAAGTACCTATCCCGTTTGCGACAAATTACCACTTGCATTATTCATCAAGAATTATTGCTCGACTGTGTTTGATTCAATTAGTTCGCTTGCTGCGACGAAAACCTATTTTTCTGCTCCGGGTGCTATATTTTACATTAGAGCATGTAGTCATACCCATAACAACCCATCGCATCGCAGCATTGACGGGCGGCGGCGTCACGTCGTCGTCGTTGTCAAGATTGTTTAGACTCTCTGTATACCTCTCTCGGTCGGAATGGAATAGGTCTGAACATGTAGGATGTAGCATGACGAGAACTGCCACAGTGCGAGTCAGTCCTGTAAATTGTGTAATAAATTATGAAATTTATTTAATGATAACCCTCGCTCTGTTTTGCTTTTCGGACCTGTGTCATAGTCAATGTGAGTATACAGCTGAACTCGGCCTGTTATCAGCCACGATATTGGTTTGCGCAAAAGCGAAAGAATTTGCGGAGTGCAGCGTGACTTGTGTGACTAAGAGCGGTTGCGTGATATTGCTATGTTTATTAATTTATAATTTTAGTGACAATAAGTTTAAATAATTTGTTACAAAGGAAATAGGTATTGCCAATTTAAATAATTTATTTAACACAGCTCAGTGGGTTAGCATAAGTGAGCAGTGAGAGGCGAATGACCCTAAGGTTAAAACCTCTATAATCAAAATAAAAAAGTGAGCAGTGTATCTATTATATTTTCACAAAAAGCAAAAAAAAATGACACAGGAATATCAGTCGGGTTTTATTATTGCAGTTTGCTGCTGCTTGATCATATCTATCTTGGTGATGAATCATTAAATATGGTGTCCGCCGAAGCTTGGGGTCATTCAGTCAGCCTTCTCTCGCGCTATCGTTCACGTCCATGTCGTCATTGGTGATTGAGTAATTTCATAGTTTTTCACTAATGTTTTTAAATTATCAGCAATAATAATATAAAATTGTTTTTTTTTTTTCGCTTAAGATGACTATTTTTGGGTGTATTAAGGGTGCACGATTGAGAAAGTTTGACCTCCACTATAAATATTTATGATGAATATTAATAGGTGTGATGTTGATGTGAATTTTATGTTTTAGCAAAACTATGGGTGTTTTCCCCATAAAGAAATTTTGTGATAAAAACTCTATAATAACTCAAAAATGGCCATTTTTGGCATTTTTTGACCATTGTGCTGATTATTATAATCTAGGTTAGCATTGAAAAAGTGTAAATTAACAAAACTCAATGTATAGCCAATAAGTACAACTTTTATTGACATATTTCGTCGAAATAAAACTTTTTAAATTCAAAAACACAGTGAAACACGGCACAGCAATATTTTCAAAATCCGGTTGAGGCATCATGGCACGAAATTTTTTTACCACTCTAATGTATACTTAATATGACAATAAATAGAAATATGAATGTGGGTTTTGGCAGTTCATTGACAGCTCGTGGATTCAAACAAAACAATACCTATTTTTGAATTTCAACAAAAAACAATCCTCTAATCACAATTTAACTTTTTTTTGTTACAGGTAAGCTATTCTGATCAGAGATTTTCCGGGACAACAACTGTCGATGTGAGTGTTATATTTCTGTTGAGAGCTCGACTTTTTGTAAGGTTTTGTATGTTGAGTATTTTCATTATAATACTATCCTACTGTCATACACAAACATTAAGTTGTGGTTTGATTTTTACATTTCTTACAAATTGAATATATAGGATTCGCTTAAACCTTGAAAAAATCTTTCGAGGCGCGGAGCGCGTTTACTTAAAAATAGTTTTTCCATTTTAGTATATAACGGAGTCACTCACGGAAACAAATTTAATATTACATCCTACTTGACAAAGGAAATATTTGTAGTCCTGCGAAAATTGGCAAAATGTTTGATTTACGAGAAAACTATAACTAATTAATGTTAAAACCCTGCTTTCCCCTGAAAATGGAGGGTAAAATCTCTCACCTCTTCGAAACGTTGCACTACGGGAAAGCATGTGAACAACACATCGAAAACTACGTCAACTCCAATTTAATTCGATTCTATACAGCGCGTTTATATACACAAGAATTAGGTAAATCTTTGCGAATCTCAGAAATTTTTTTGACTTAACTGGGTAATATAGATGTTTGAAGATAATAATTTTGAAAGAAAGCATTCCACGTGTGTTTTTTAAAAATTTTCGTATCTCTAATTAATTTTGAATGGAAAACGAATTCAAACATGTCATTGGAAAACAAAAATTACCTGTATTGTGATTTTGTGTTAGATCCAGCAAACAGTCTCCCAAAACCCCCCTGAATTCTTAACGCGGGATGCAAGTATAATGTTTCTTCTAACTTAGAGCGAATTCAATTGAACTTTAAATGGCAGTCACAATTTGCAATATTTTTTATGGTATTGGTTTGTATAGGACTCATCAAGTCACATCTTCGGAGCAAAAATTTCGAACGAAATAATAAGCAAACTATAAGCATAACAGGAAAGAGACTGCAGTGTAATCGACTAAATGCACGGCCTTTGTACTATCAATAATATAATCGCCAACATAGCGTAGACAGTGCACACTCCCTTCTTTTTATTTCAATGCAAATGAATACTTTGAAATATTTTCCAGTCTTATTTATGGATAGCAATCTCTCTTTCTTTCTCTCTCTCTCTCTCTCTCTCTCTCTCTCTCTGTCGCTCTCCTTGTAAGGGGCTTGAAAGCACATGTGACCTAATCTAAGTTTACTATTTCCTATTACGCTTTACAATACTGGACCTGAAAAATCTATTCTATGCAATATTCTTTTTTTAAGAAATCTGTGACCGCAATACATCTTTGAATTTCAAAACAAATTGATAGTTCAAATTTCCTGATTACTAATTACGGTTAATAAATAGAATAGAAATACTAGATTATCTTGAATGACACCGTCAAGAACCGAAAAACGAAAACGAAAAGATGAAGACAGAAAAGAGGCGAAACACTACAAAGTGTATTGTATTTTAATCAGCCATTTTTATTAAATGATGGGAATAACCAAACATTTCATTACTTTCTGAAATAATGATTCTCAAATTCGTACAATTCGTTTTATTCATTGACTTTGTTCTAATCTTTTTTAAATTTCATTATATACACTATTTTTTCAGTTTATTTATTTCATGGATTTTTTCATCTTGTTTATTTTATTCATTTTGAATATTTGAATATATGACTAATTTTAAATATATGAACATTTCATTCTTATTTATTTTTCAATCGGCATTCTTTTTATTCATTTTGTTAATTTGAGTTCATTTTATTCTATTTTGTTTATTTTATTCTTAGGATTCATTCTGAATATTTTAAACATTTCGTGCATTTTATCCATATCATTCATTTAATTTATTTCATTTACTATTTTCATTTTGTGCATTTTATTATTTTTTCAAGCTCATGCGTTTTTTTATTTTAATAATTTAACAAACAAATTTCAATCATTAATTTTATTCATTTCATCTAAATTATTTGATATTATAGGGTAAGGTGGGACAAATCCAACCTAGTAAATGGTTTTGGCTGTAAAATGCTCATTTTACATCGGATCAAGTCGTTTTATATATCAAATTAAAGGTTAGACTCCTGGGAAACTGTATATAGCATTTTATTTGGATCTTGGGAATGTCTTGTGATACAAGCGTTTTACGAAAATGTTCATTTTTGTTGTTTTCAAAAATGGTGGGGTAAACCCGACCCCCTATGTTTTTGGTTGATTTAGTGCAGCTATTATCCAAATTTATGGTTTTTCAATGATGAATCAATGAATGTTGTGTTATTAAATTGTAACATGAAGAAAATGGAGTTCAATGTCAATCTTGAAATGCTAAAATTACGAGCAGTAGCACGTAATGATATTCCCATTTTCATCGGAGCAATTGCTCGACGAATACTATAATCATCATGTTTTTGTGTCTTTCGTTTGTAATTATGAACCATTTTGCATAAAAATAATAAAAATATATTCCAATATGAAAAATAAAAATTTTCTTAGCAAAAAAGCGGTGGGATTTACCCCACTATTTAGTGGACGGATTTGCCCCACCGCGTCATTTTTCATTACGATGCAATTAAAAAAATATGAAACAGGTTAAACTAAATTCTTCTATGCACTTTGTAGGACTTTAATCAAAGAATTTAAATCCACTTACATTTATTGTGGAATCACTTTAACAATCAGAAATATCCTGTAGTCAATGATGCACAAAAGTCAAATCAAAAGTTCTAGAAACACACCTTTTGTCGTTTGAGCATCTCAATGTAGACTGATGAAAAGCTGTCATACCACCATTATGATTATTTTCGATGCTCTACACGACAACATTTATATTAGTTCGCGTAGTGCTTCTGATTTTCGGTAACAGAGGGGGGTCGGGTTTACCCAACGGTTGGATTTGCCCCACCTTACCCTAACATTTCATTAATTTTATAACCACTTGAATATCTCTTAAAATGAAAATTTTATTCATTGAATTCATTTTATTGTGCTTTTTCTTGTTCTTTTAATTTATTTTATCAATTCAATTTCTTTTGTTTATTTTATTTATTTGAATGATTTTGTTAATTTTATTTATACTATTTATTTCATGTTTTATTTATTTTATTCATTTCATTTATTTTTATTTCATTCATTTTATTCAATCCATTCACTATGAATTAAATTCATCCATTTTATTTATTTCATCCATTACATTAATTTTATTTACTTTAATTTTTTTCATTTTATCCATTTTATTCATTTAATTAATTAATTTATTTATTTAAATTAATTTTAATATATAAAAAAACTCATTTTATTCATTTTACTTATTTCATTCATTCTATTCGTTTTGTTCGTGTTATTCATTTTATGCATTCTATTCATTTTAATCATTTTATTTCTTTTTTCATCTATTCCTGCTATTAATTTTATTCATTCTAGTCATTCTATTTATTTTATTAATTTTATTTATTCTATTCATTCTAGTAATTTTATTAATGTTATTCATTTTATTCATTCTATTCAATCTATAATTTTGTTGATTTTTTTCATTCATTCTAGTCATTCTTTTCATTTTAGTCGTTTTATTCATGTTATTAATTTTATTCACTCTATTCCTTTTATTCATTCTATTCATTTTGTTCATTTTTTTCGTTTTATTGATTTAATTCAATTAATTTATTAATTTGATTCATTCTATTCTTTTTATTTATTTTATTCATATTATTCATCTTATTTAATTTTTTATTTTTATTTTGATTATATAGGTTTTTAACCATAGGGCCATTCGCCTCTTTTCGGGTTAGAGAAATCTCTTTTCAAAAAATCTAACCCTATGCGCGGTGCTGGGAATCGAACCCAGGTAAGCTGCGTACAAGGCATTCGATTTACCAACTACGCTATGCCCGTCCTCTCATTTTATTCATTTTTATTCATTTTGTTCATTTTATTCGTTTTATTCATTTATTCATTTTATTCATTTTATTCATTTTATTCATTTTATTCATTTTATTAATTTCATTCAATTTACTCTTTTTATACATTTTGTTCTTTTGAATCATTTCATTCATTTTATTTATTTCATTTCGTTTTATTCATTTTGCTCATTTTATTCATGTTATTCCTTTGATTTATTCATTTCATTCTATTCATTCTATTCGTTTTATTCATTCTATTCATTGTATTAATTTTATTAATTTTATTCATATTATTCACATTACTTTATTTTTTATTTTTATTTTGATTATAAAGGTTTTTAATCATAGGGTCATTCGTCTCCTTTCGGGTAAAGAAATCTCTTGGAAAAAATTCTAACCCTATGCGCGGAGCTGGGAATCGAACCCAGGTAAGCTGCGTAGGCAATCGATTTACCGACTACGCTATGCCCGTCCCTCATTTTATTTTTCTTTTATTCATTTTGTTCATTTTATTATTATTTTTTTTGCTATATTCATTTTCTCGTTTTCTCATTTTCTTCATTCTATTAATTTTATTAATTCAACTATTTTGAGAATATTGTTATTTTATCCGTTTTATTAATTTTATAGATTCTGTTCAATTATTTATCTTATTTGTTTGTTTGAATTAATTTAATTTATTCTATTAAATTTATAACTTTTTTCTATCGTCTAATTTAACGCTCACTGCACAGTGTTTTTTTCGCCAAAAACGTGTGATCTATTAATTACGCCTACATCGTTAGATTTGGGTCAGTTATGTCTTTGGAGGAATTTGTAAACATTACAAGCATTTAATTAAACATTTCATATGGTGTTGTTATTTTGATGATTAATTTCTCTAAAAGTAAGATTTATATGTACTTTCTTGCAAGTGCATATATTAAAATCATGTTTGGCAAAGTTGTAGAGCAAGCTTTTGCCAACAACTTTTCTGAAGACACAAGGTCTTCATCTTTAACATCTTCAACATTATTATTGGTTGTTTGTGGATGAACCCAAATTCAAGCAAATTAATTACCATAACTTTTAAATATCATTCTGACATGTTCGGTATGTTCTGTAAAAAGGTTTGAATTATGCAAATGGACAACTTTCTATATCACAACAACGGCTTATCTCGTGTATTTTCTAAATTATTTTCTAATTTTTGAAAACTATAGTGTTTCAAATGGTGATTGGTTGTTAGCGTCAATAGTGTTGTCGGACTACTTATCAAAAACTGCTAAGACTGTCATTTACTGCTATGATTTTCGTGATCAATCCTCCTATAAGTGAGACTTTTCAACTTATTCTTTTTGGTAAAAAAAATGAGCTGACGTCCTTGGAAGAGTTGTGGATATTTCATGAATATTTTTTCTGAATACATGAAGTCTCTTCTTGTAATGCTTAAGAAGTTATAGCTCGTTATATTTGGATGACCCCAAAAATATTTTTTTAAATATCTTTTCAATTATTATTCCTATGGGTTTCATGAATTCTACGAAGTTATTTCAATCGTCAAAATACACAATTTTTATTAACGAATAATTTTTCATATCCAGTATTTTCGAAGATATTGAACATTAAAAAGAACAATAGTTTTTTTCAAATCATCTGTAACTCTACTGGAGACAACGAGAGACAAGTAAGAGTTCACTTTGAGTTTTATAGTGTTGATGCAGCATTTCTAATTACAACCAGATTTGGTTGCTTGTTTATTATTTTGAAAACTTTTGCAAAATTCACCAAAAATTACCCAATTACTTCTAAGTTGCAAGAGATAGACCGATGATCTCTTCTAGAAAGATACGTATCTCGACAAGACGAACAACATTCTGGAACATGCAGAAGATTTATTAACGATATTTAAAAAGTTATGTTTAAAAAAAAATGTTTTAAGGGGTCATTCACAAACAACGGTCAATAACTTCCAGTGTGCTGTAAGAGATTTTTGGTCTTCAGTAAAGATTTTCACAAAAATAAGATCTTTAACATTTCTGAAGACTTCATCCCATTTTTCATACTTTGAAAAAAATTGTCTCACTTCGAGAGGAATTAATTACTATAATTGTAACACCAAAATGAAGGTCTTGGATCTTACAACACATCATTGCTGTCCGCTTTACTGCTTTCGCGTGAATAATTTTTCTTTTTTTTTGCGAAAAAAACACTGTGCCCTGAGCTGAACTAATTTGTTTTACTTATTCTATTAAATTAATTTGTATTAACAATTCTACTAATTTGTTTGAATTTGGTAACTTTTCATATTTTTATTGCATTATTAATTTTTTAATTGCATTTGTTTTTTTGATTGTCCATAACTTATTCAGCTTATTCGAGGTTTTATTCGTGCAGAACTCAAAACTGTGTGCATTTCACCTCTAGTTGGGTGCCTATTTCGCATGAGTTCTACAAGCTTATGAATGATCCGACAGTAATATGCGTAAGAAATGTTAGTTGGATTAAGTCGTTTTTAGCTATTTTCGAAGAAATGACTAAGCTTAGCTTCTATTGTAACGGAAAGATTGGCCTGGCAAAGTATGTACAACAACTTCTCTAAGAATATTTTAAAGCTAAGTTATTAAGTTTTCGCAAAAAGTTAATATTCTTGCTAAATTGTATATGCTTCAATGGTTTTGTAGTTCAAAGTTAAGAGGGAAGTCTGGAACTATTAAAGCAGCAAAGAATGGCTAGTCTGGCTATTTGCAGATGCAATAAAAGCGGTCTTCGCGAATCCCTTAGATGCAATATTAAACCTAGCACCATTCCATAGCCACATTGAAATGGAGGCATACCTAGTGACCTCGGATAATAATCTTTGCCAGTTTTACTGGATATTCTGACGGGGAAAATTAAAATACTTATCTCGGAACAGCTGAGCATTCACCGGTAGCATGCCTATTAGGTAGGCTTTTGATCTTTCATTGGAGCTTGTTATACCTAACTAAACCGAATGGATGAACGGAGTCTATCCGGTTTCGGAAGGCGTCCTTGTATATTGTATTGCTGACATGAAAGAAAGACTTTGGTGTGGGAGCAGAAGAATTTGAATATAGGTTCTACAAGGCTTTAGGTTCTACATCACGTCTCTCTATCAATTGGTCGGTGTTAAGTCAGACCGGACTAAGTGTCATTTTATTGATTTCGATCAAAACGAGTTTAAAGTTTGAATCGCAGCACCCTTTACGTTATAATTCGAAATTTATTTTTGTCATAATTTTTGTTTAATACAACATATTTATAATCTGGCAAAAGTAGAATATAGCTGAAGTAATTTTTTATTTAGTACTATCATTATCTTATTTTTTAAGATTTTCCGGTCTGACTTAATACTGACCAATTGGAGATTGCATTTGTGGCCTGTTCCAGAAAGCCTAAGGAAGTAAAGGAAACGCAGAAGTGGTCGATCTCAAATCCCAAATAAATTCGATTTCTTTCCCCCAGAAATATTTGATTTGGCAAGCAATTTGCAGTTACGAAGTGAAAAGCTAAGATTTAGTTATTCTTACTACAAGTAATCAGGATATTGTTCAAAACAAGTGTTTAATTATTATTGTTTGTTGCCTTTTCTAAAGAAGCATTAAGAGGTGGTCTACTTTACAAGATCGAAAAAATCAAGCTCACGTATTTTTTCAGTTATGTTAGGTTTATGTAGCAGATCTACTTATGCCCTTTTGGTTTCATTGTTTTGAACAAGAGGTAGGAGTTGCACATATTTGGTATTACCTTAACGAGTTGCTGCACTGAATGGCCCATAGATATACAAATATAGCTAAATTTTCAAAAAACTAGTTTTCCCTTCTATTCTATTCAATTCTATTCTAACCCTTACACAGCCAGTATTGAAAAGAACACTGCAGTTATTCTTTAGTGTCTTTCTTGTCAACATTAATATTTGAAGCATATTATAATATGTCGCCAGGCCTACTGTACAGAGTTGGGTTTGAAGATGTTTCAATATTATACGGGAATTGAATTAATCATTTAATGAACAATTCAACTAAAGAATCGTTTTGAAACTTGAATGTTGAAGAAATGAGGACAACCGTACCGATCGTTTTAGTTTGCTAAAAAGGTTGATGTCACTCCTTTGATCCTTTGGGAAAAAATCTCGAAAAACGGCTTCTTTTTTAACTCCCAAAGCAGATTATAAACGTATAGAGATTAAAACTACACCATAGAAAATATATTGCCTTAAAATAAAGCTAGTTTATGATGTTCGAGACAAAGCGTGTTCATCTTTTGGTATTTAATTTAATATGCCAAATATGGACTGTTATCTAGCTATTATTGCAACATTGCGCACCTCCATCCCCATCTTCCATGATTTCTTTTGTAAGAAAAACTTTTACTGATCTCAAACGCTGAGCTCAGTTTCCCATCCCGTACGCTGGAGCATTTTCATGTCCACATTGCCTCCAAGAATTCCCAGCTCTGTCATTACGTTTTCACCTAGCATTCCCGCGTCCCGTGGTTGGCGGCGATATCGTCGCCCTCTTAGTACACAATCACAAAGGAATTTCATTTCGTCCGTTTTCCTAATATTTCAACTTCTCACATTCTCTCAGGTAGTCACCGTCGTTGGTATTCCACCGACAGAAAATGGGAAGGTACAATTATGCGGACACATAAACACTGTCAACTCACGTTCGGTGAATCTGGTGCGGAGTTGGGAGAGAAACTGTACCGGTGGCGTAATGTCAGTGTACGGGGGAGGGGAGATCTGAAATATTGCACTTTTTAAAAATAAACTTCTGAGTGGTTTCAGTTGGGGAAACCTGCTGTGAGCTAGATTTTCCACCGTGGAAGTATATTTTGGCGCTGCCAACAGCGGCCTTTGGGCTCCTGGAAATATTCGCGCTTATAGTGATTTATGGGAAGCAGACTAAACCTTATCGCCCATGGGTGATCATTTCTTTTGAACTTGACAACGAAACTGTTTATGTTTATTTATGTTTCTTTCTAGCTTGATTCATGGCAAGCTGATCGATTACATGAATCCGTGTATGTTTGAACAAAGTAGTAGTTGGTGGTTGGGTAAGCTTTTTCTAGTCGAGTAATGACATTCTCGTTTTTGACGGTGCACTATACTACTCGATTGTACGCTCATTCAAATTTGGTTCTAGTAATTCTATCTTTTTTAAACACAATACTCGTTTGCATAGTGCAAAAACCAAAAATGTATAAGTTACTCCAAAAGTCAAAACTGAAACAATCACGGAATGCTATCTCAAGAGTTGTACGTTTCTGACTTTGCACCGTATACATAACACGAAAATACATCATAAAGCTTGTACAAATTGTTACACAATCCACTGGTTTGCCTGATGTAATTCAATCATTTATTATTTCACTTCGTCCATACCAAAGGCAGTTCACAGTGCACAAGTTCGTTTGTCGGCAAACATTACTGTCAACCATTCGCTGGACGATAGGCAGGCATTATTCTTACTACGTTTTGCTCTCTCCATCCCCTCGCCTAATAGTATTAGCAAAAAATTCCGAACGCAAGTCTAAAACTACCCAGTCGGAAATAACATTGACCATTACAAGCCATATGGTATAAATCGAATAGGTTACCTCCCTAACAGCAGGCAGGCAGTTACTCAAACAACGGTCTGAATGTGAATCAAGTAAAAGGTTAGAGGTCCTTTCTAAACTTGCATGCTTAAAACATTAGCTTGTAATTTACTGAATCACCCAACTCGTTTCGGTGCACAAGTAACTGTGGAATCTTTTCACTGACTGGTAGATTTTCAGAGAACCATGCGTTCCCATCAAAATTGCCAACTTTATGGAAACGCTTGGTCTTTAACGAATAGATACGAAGTAAATCAATTTTTTTCAATCTTCCAAAATTGTTCACAAAATCTTTCGATTGAAAAGATCCAATACCAATAAATCGAATTCACGTCAGTAAACACATCCACAACCTCAAGGAAAACGGATTCCAATAAGGAAATGGAAAGGTTATATTTTCTAATACCATGCATACTTCAACCCTCCAACCACAAACTCTGCTTCGGGGAGCTTTTAACAATATGCGCTTACATCAGAAATGGTTTTCCGAAAACAAAAGGAAGGTCAAACGAAACAGTATTTGGCTTGATGTGTGGTACCCCGACAAGGGAAGATAACAAGTCGTCGAGTCGTCAAATTTCAGTCGTTTTAACCTGAAGAAAACTCATACTTAGAATTGCAATTACCACGACGTGGGAAAATGGCACCGTGCGGGATGTGGAAATTACCTTCAAAACGTAGTGACACGCTGCTACGAAGTACCACCAGTTGGGAGAAGCTCACGTTTCCAGGCCAACAACACCACAAGGCACCATGATACCCTCGTTGTGAAGGGAAGGATAAAACAGCTTGCGATGATGGTGTCCTTTTTCTTAGCGGGTGCCGTGTACAGATCTGGAAATGTTTGTCGAGAAACAATGCAAGGCGATGTCGCTGTCTGCAGTGATGATGTGTAGCAGAAACAGGAAAAATGTTTCCTTGTAACTGAAGAAGCAGGGTTGTTTGTAAATCATGCTAGATTGAAGCATAAAGACCAGAGAAGAGTGCTCTATCACAAACAGAATGTTGAAACCAATTTTAAAACGTTTAAATTTTTTATCTGACAACCTATCACACCTTGGGAAAAGGTAATACGCGGAAGAATTCAATATCTCCGAACGGATATAGAAATATATACCGATATAACCGTTGATACAACGTTTTTATATATCCGAAGTGAGCAAGAGCGCCCGACCAATAGTTAGCTATTATACGCCATAGCTGCTAATTTTCGGCAATTTTGTTTGAACTTGAAGGACGAACAACTCTAGTACGCATAAAAATCAACCTTTTTGGCATTTTGTTGTCGGATATCTATTGTGTCCACCTCTAGTGCATGATGGCTCGTGCTAGATCCGCAGTAATTATATGCCAAAACTTATTAGAAAAAGTTGAATTTAACCTGGATAATGCTTACTTGAAAAGAAATATAATAAACTACTGGCTCGGTTTTCTCAGTGGACGACTTGATACTCAGCCTTACAGTCCAAGGTCTAAGGTATTTTGTTGAAAAATTGTAAAACTTGAGCTCTGCGTCCTGAGACAGAAACCACGTAGCTTGCACGAGATGATAAGTCATAGAGTCACAGTCTCCCTAATATTTTCACTTTTTCTGCAACTTGAAGCATCCTCGTGTGCCCTCCCCAAGGTTAAGGGATTTGACGGTATTGCAAACATCATCAGGCATATTGTGCGCATCAGCACTAAAGAAGAACTGCTTTAAGATTGTTATTGCATTACGCCTCGATAGTGGTGCATCGAGGAGACCGAGAGGGCTTATGCGCCTTTTTTATGTTCTATGTTTCTTCATACTCTGCATCAGCGTATACAAACGCTCAACCACTGGTCTGTGCGCGGTGATGTGGCCGACTGGCGGGTCGTCGAGCATTGACTTTTGCTGTGTGCCGTGTTTGCAAATATTGTTCCACAATTTGAAGGCGGTATTCGTGCACGGGGCTCACAGCGGGAGTCATTGTTATCGGTGGAATTCGTCATCGTGCATATACTAATTAAATTAATTTAATAATTGAATTAATTTAATAAATATATAAGTAGAAACCTATTAGTTGTCGCTTTGTAATAATCGTAGTTTTTCGTACTAGTGTACAATTGTTATGTGGTAGTCGTATGTCTATCTATGTATGTGTTCGTCTGAGTATTTGTTACAGTTGGGTCAGGGAATGGATGCAGAACTGGCATGTATGATAGAATAGTGGCTAATACTTCTGGTGATCGATTTGTGCATTTGGTTCTATTCATTCGGGAAAGTCGGATTGGATAAATTAGGATACAATGAATTTACCGACGCACATGAGTCATCCATTCCCGGCCAGCATAGCATGATGAAAGTCTAACAGCATGCAATTGTCGTTAATGGTAAATATACAACATTTGCTGCATTTAGACGAGTTTGATTGCATGTTACATGTGTTTTTCTATTCTACTTCGCTAGTCTGTTTCTTTCGTACATCTATTAGTTTGCTTTTCTATTACTGATGTATACCAACATAGCATTGGACAATTTATACACTTCTAATCAAGCTCTTTGCATCTTTTTTTTCTCTATTCGGCATGTTATGATTCCTTTTATTAGTATATCTCTACTATACGCTATCTATACTCATATAGGTATAAACGCTCGGGGCCTTCGCGATAACACAAACCTGGCCACAAATGCGACCATGCAATTGCAATAATCCACACATACTTACGCCCGCGATTTCGCCTATATGAAAAAACTCCGGTAGTTAAGTAAACGTAGCATCTTTAAACTTCTAAACGCGGTCTCAAACATAAATCCACCACTCGCGCGATCATGAAACGGTCACGTCCGGAAGTCTTACCTCGGTCCTAGCAGTCTGGACTAATGTTTTCAGTTGAACGAATCAAAAAAGTGACGCTCACATTCATTAAACAACACGTACAATGGTGACATGACCTGACAACTCTAGTGATATGGGGAAACGGATTCTCTTCTACCATCTGTACCATACACTAAAAATTAAGCATCAGACTCACGGTTCGCGTGCGATCAAACAAGAATACACACTACATCATTATAAAATCGAAATTATACCCGCGAAGTCACATACACCTGACAAACACGTTAATATACAAATACTTGAGCCTTTCGCGACCATCTACGGCACCTACACCCGCGATCTCGTAAACATGATAACATCCCGATGATAAAGTGAATGTCTCAGCTCCTATAAATTTTCAAACGCGGTCTCAAGCGTGAACCCAAAAACTCCCTCGGTCGCACGAACATGGATCGGTCACTTTCGGATGTTTCTATCCTTGATATCAGCAGACTAGGTCCATGCCTTCAATTGGATCAATTAAAAAAAGAAAGCTCTCATATCCACTGGACACCACGTTACATGGCAACATGACCGAGGACTCTAGTGATATGGGGTAACTTACTCCCTGTTAGAATGTGAATTGTACACCGAAAATTAACGCACGCGTATATAGGAAAGGCCACACGGTTACAAAATCCAGTCTTGTACACGCGAAGTCACATGAACGCGAGCACATGTGACAAACACGTTAACATACGAACGCTTAACGCGATTAACAACGCACACCTACGTTCGCGATCGCGCAAGCTTAATAACACCCCGGTAAAAAAAAGAACGTTTTAGCACTTACGTAGTTTCAAACGCTGTCTCAAACGCGAACCTACAAACGTCCGTTTTCGCGCGCTCATGAATCATTCACGTCCGGAAACCATTACTATCTGTCCTAATAACTTAGGTCCATACATTCAGTAGGACCAATCGAAAAATAAAGCTCATATCCACTAGACAACACCGGGAACTCTAGTGATATGGAAGATCTCACTCTTTTTTAGCATCTTAGTCGTACACCAAAAATAAAGTATTAGATTCACAGTCCGCGCGATTATCCAAGAACACGCAAATATGCGAAAGGCACACGGTTATAAAATAGAATTTATACACGCGAAGTTACATACACGTTAGCACACGCGACATACAAAAACGCACACGCAATCGAACACGTTAACGCACAAATGCTCGAGCTCTTCGCGATGATACACGCGATCACGAGTCCCTACGCTCGCATATACCTGAACTGTACAATGAATATCACATTCAGAATCACGGCCCGCTACAATTTGCCTAAAGTAGTGTTTTAGTGGGCGACATTGCCTGTCTGTCATTGCAAATTGTAGTATGTGATTCTGACGGGGAGCCCTTCCGAGAACCTAGCTCTACAACTCCTGTAGGACAACTCTCGAAGCATCCTCGTGTGCTTGTCCTAAAAGTATGCAATTGAAACTATTTTTAGTTCTATTTTCGGAAAGATTATTATTCTGTTTTTGATCCCATCTCAACTTGTGCTTGACCCTCATCTTACGGTAGTGCATTACCTACAACTAAAGATGAGAGCGTGTTATGTATGGGAACACTCAAATCAGCTAAAAATCCTCAATCAAATAGGTTTAGAAACCAAACAATTTTTAGCATCCATCATTCAACCATAGTATTTTTTCGAAAAACTATTTAGAGTCGATTAGACCACTGCGTCATTTACGAACGAACGTCAGAATCCGCGTCATACCTATCCATACTGCATTAGCAATGACCTTAACCATCTGTTTGTGTGTACACTGCGACATGAAGCTCAGTTTGTTTAGCTCCTCTTCACCTAAAGGCAGATGGGGTGGATAAACAAACAGACAGTGGCGCCATTTGTACATACACGCCCATACAAATATGTAGGATGTAGAACCCATTTTCATCTTATTCCATAGAGTAATTCATTTGAAATCCTTGGTTCGAGCAGTGTCTGCTATCTTTGTTATACGCATTTTTGATTTTTGTTTTATTCAAACACAAGTCTCTCATAACTTATGAGAGACTTGTGTTTGAATAAAACAAAAATCAAAAATGCGTATAACAAATTATGACACTTCTGTTATTATTCAGTTTCTAATTTTTACTCAACGGTAGAGTGTAATAGGATCGACACAGTTGAATCACACTACTTTACATGCTGTTGGCAGATTTACCGCCAACAGAAGAAAAGTAGCAATCTAAATGGGTGAACAACAGAATGCGTTTCTAAATTTAAACGGGTTATTGTTGAAAATAAAATCGTTTTTAATTTCCTCTATCTCCGCCAGTTAAACTACTGTTTTATACCGTCATGCCTTCGTACCGGAATCCCGAGAGTGATAAAATAGGAGGTGATTTATCCAATGATGAAACGCATCCCGGTCCCATTCGATTTACCACGATCATTTCTTTCAGAGATATACAAGACTCAAGATGGGCCATATGTTCCCGATTTATTTTCCTTTCCAATGAAATCGACACTGTGTTGTTTATTTTTTCAACAGTCGGAGCACGTCAGCTATGCAGCCAGTTAGTCATTTCGATCATGACCTGCGGGGATTGTCTATGTGTGTAAGAATAAATACAAGTATTTTTAACTGCAGAATGGGGAACTTGGTTGGGGTTGTAACATGAGCATCCGCGGTTGAGTATGTTTTCCTGGCGAACCGTGACCGTGAGGGAATCGCTTCTATTAATATGTCTTACATTGCACAAGGCAGTAACAGTAACATCATTGAAACCAGAATTTAGATTGTTTTTGCATGAAAAACAATATTTGATTCAGAACATCATCGTTTAGCTTTTATTTCCTCTGTTAGGCGAATTGGATTGTTAATATTGCTCACATCTGTAAACAACATAACTTCTATCAGTTTGAATAATTTTAGTGCATCAATTACAATATGAAACGAATTTACGAAAAATATTGCGCTCAACACAAAATCAAAAATCACCCGAAATTTAGGGTTCCTAGCAACCTATGGAGAAGAAATTTTGGAAAAAAAATTGAAACGTGCCTTTGAACTTTAAAACTAAAGTTTGTATGGAGGACTTGAGATGTTCTATAAGGAAGATTTCAATGAAAATGGTCATCTTAAATTTTTGCATTAAGCCATATAAAGTATAAGAACAGAAAAATCTAGTCATCGTTTATGAGACACATCATTTTTATTTGTCGATATAAAGATGTAACCAACACCACCAAAGAAATGTCATAGCGTGTGTGAACGCTTTGACTTACAGCTTGCTGACACATGAACGTTGTTTTGAAAATGGAGTCGAAAGAACAAATTTTGCACATAAGTATGGAGAATGTTATAGCCAAATCAATCGGAATTCCTTGTTCGGCAGGAGGTAGCATTCTGAATAGCTTTCGGGATCGGTTGGCTGTTAATCGGAAACTAGGATCTGGCGGAAAGTGGAACGACAACTTCATATCGCAGCGGAATGCAGTGCTTAGGATGATTGAGCGAAACTCCAACTTTTCCATCCAAGATGTAGCTAAAAATGTCAAAATGTCGAATCAATCGTTTAGAAAGAGAAAAAAAGTGGTAGGATATAAGTCGCTCAAGGTAATATAAATCTCAAATTGGAACGAAAAGCAGGATTCCATGTTGAAAACACGAGCAGGAAAGCTGTACGACAAATCGCTGACAAAATTCGACTGCGTGGTTATGGATGATGAAACAAACATCAACGCATCTTCCTGGTATTTAATTTTACACAGCTTTACAACGTGGGAAGGTCGACGATCATTTCAAGACCAAAAAGTTGTCAAAGTTCTCTAAGAAGTACATGGTTTGGCAGGCTATATGTAGTTGAGTTGAGAACAATTTCATATCTACAGATCCAGAAGCTCTGTATTGTATTAGACTGATTTGGCGTCTTGTAGTTATGGAATAAACGGCGCTGGAGTGGTATGTAAGAAATAACAGTAACTTTATATCATGTTGTATGTATGTAGAAATCAATGTACGTAAGTTTGTCAGCTAACTACTTCTTAACGGCGTAAGGTTTGTAATCCGTAGCACTCCAGACCTCGTTCGATAGAAAGATATTGGGCTATTATGAAGCGAAACCTTGGAAAATCGTAAGGACGAGTAGAAAATGGGAAAGATTTTACATAAAAGTGTAAAAATGCTTACTGTCTGATGATTGATGATATTGTGCAAAACTTAATGGGTGGAATCAAACACAATGTTCGTGCCTTCGCATACAGCAAGTAAAACTATTTTGATGGAAATGAGTTGTAAATTAATCCTTAATTACAATAAATTTCCTTAGAATTTATTTTAATTAAAAGTTATTTCATATTTCGAGTTCTCTTTGGCTAGATTCTGTTGTGCACCTCCTTTACATGTTTATTACATCGCGATAGGAATCTATGTAATTTTTAGCTAAATCAGACTTTGTTAAAGGGTGCTACGTTCAAAATTTCAATATTTAATACCCAAAAAACCCAAAGAGGGGGTGGGGTTCACTTATTTTTTCGACGTTCTGCACATGATTGTTACAATATACGTATACGAACCGTTGCCCCATCTAACCTTTACTGAATGTATGTCTAATTAATGTGTTGTTTCTTATTTTGTTGTTTCCTTCTTGCTGATTCTCAAATGAAATCGGAAATAGGTAAACGAAAAACAATTAAAATGCCCAAGAACGCGTACAGCAACGTACAATCGCTCGAACCTTTCGCGATAATACAGAATCGGTCATAAACGCGTTCATTCACGCATACCTACGCCTCGTATAAACGATCTGTCGATTAACTCCCACTCTCGCACGATCATGAAATATTACTTCTCCTGGAGGTCCCTTGCTAAAATACGGTTGTATACACTAGGCAATAAATCTTAGATTCAATTCACCTAAGAAGTGCAGTGTTGAGAAATTTAATAAATTTCTGTGAGTACTCTTCTATCTTAAAATCGTTCTAGTGCGTTTATAAAAAATCCTAGCTAGTTGCAGCTTTCGGCAAAGTTGTTAATCATATTCTAGACAAACTTTTTATTGAGTTGGTTTTTCAATTTGAGTGAAACAGCGATCCTAACGTGCAGAGATATAAAAAAGTAGTGTTTCCTATACTAATTTACATACATACAAACTTTGAACGCAATACGCAAATCGCAAATCGCAATCGCCCTCAAAATTTACGCATTTAGTTTAGACCACAAAAGAAACTCAAAAAATGCTGCGCTGGTAAATGGCATAAGTCGAGCCACTCTATTACATAGTCGAAATTATATATGTAAAGTTGTATACGTACACAGTAGACACAACATAAAAACTCCCACACGATCAAATACACTAACATACAATCGCTCGAATCCTTCGTGATTATCCTACCACATTTAGGCTCGCGGTCTCGAAAAATCGAAAACGCCCCGTTGATTACGATTTAGCGCTTACAAACCTATAAACGGCCTTGTTCGCGTGATCATAAATCGGTTGAGTTTGGAAGTCCCTACTAACGGTCCTAGGAGTCTAGGTCCATGCCTTCAGGTGGACTAATTAAAAAATAATTCTCATATTCACTAGAGAACATGTTCTATGGGACATGACCGGAAACTCTAACGATATGGGGGTACTAACTTCGGAATCGGCCACACGGTTATAAAATTCTACGCGAAGTTACATACACGCGATCGAGCACATTCACATACAAACGCTCAATCCATTCGCGATGATACCCAAAGGCGACATGCAATCATACACGTACAACTACGGTCAAGATTTTTCCAAAACAAAACCGTGCCGATGATCAAGTGAATAGCGAATATTCTGATCAACGCGCTCTCAAGTACGAATAAATAAATGCTCGTTCCCACGAGATCGTGATGTTTCTACGCCCGGGTATCTGATCGGTACACTCAATATCATCCTTCAATCAAACCCTTCTGAGAACCAAGCTCTATAGCTCCAGTTGGACCAGCTATTATGACCTGCTACCGATCCATCGATCAAACGCCTATCGTTCTTTTAATTTATCTAAACGGAGTCATGTGAATTGTTTGCCAGACACTTTGCTGGTATGTAAGCAGCAAAACACAAACTAAATAATTTTCAAACAAGTCAACGTTCATAGTCATTTAATGGCGGTAGCAACGTAATAATTCTGCTTTTGCTATTTATAGTAGCCCTTAAGTTTACGGAATTAACAGAAAATCGCTGTGCATATTTCCAAATGGATAGCATAAAATCTTTCAAAAACTGAGAAACTATTCCAGCAGAATATTTGGAACGGAGCCCCGGTATTCATACGTTTGAAACATTCTGCTTCAGATGATCATCCAAACTTGAAAGTATTAACTTGGTGTCTTTAGCAAAATCGCTCGCAAATGTATTTTTTTCAACTTTACCGAAGACCTTTCCTCAATATATTTTCATAAAATAGGCACAGTTTGATGTATCCTCAAGGATTTAAGAACACTGTAAAGATTTTCATAAGTCATAACATTGCTGAGCTGAATGTCTAGCAGGGTTCTCAAATCACAGATGTATGTTATCTACACTGATCTCAAAACAACAATATTGATGATAAAATACTTTTTGAAAGCTATCCCGGCTTATTATTTCTTTAAAACTAGCGTTTGGATTGAATTCGTAGAAATTATACAAATTATAATAGATAGCAGTATACAATTATCCAATTAATATGGTGTTCCACAAGGCTGTAACTTGGGTGATTTGCTATTCGTTTCGTTCATTAATGATATCACTTGCTTTCTGATATAATCTAATTCTTAATCAGGCAATCCTTTCAAAATTTTATCTTCTAGGAGTGTGTCTAGTTATTAGATCGGTGTATGTACTACGATCCCTTTTATCGGGACTTATTAGATTTTGAGAATGTTTTGGGTTTATGGTTACGAACAGTTGGCCAGTTCTGGACCAAACTCCAATATTTCTTTCAGTGACGATTTACACTGCTTCGCATTGTAATATGATTTTCAATGACCATACCGCAAGGACGCGATGCAAGTTCATGTAATCGGAACTCGATTTTGCGTCATCAATATAAACTTGATTCGAACGCTGTCACACTCCACCACATGGTTGGAGTTGTTATACAAAAGTACAACCCATTTGGTGAACTCTAACAGTATGTCCTGTGGTTGCAATGACAGAATTAGGGGCCAATCATATACCACGTGTACAATTCAGGGGAAGGTAGGGGTCACAAGAAAGTCCTCGCTTGTCCATGGAGAGGGGGGGGGGGGGGTATTGCGAATGTCCTCGTGGACTTTTCATTATATTTTTGTCTTTTATAAGAAAATGCATCGTCATTGGTGTGAGCGCTTATCTTCAATTTTTTTTCAAATTTTTGAAAAAGTATAGTGTGTGATGGCAACTATCATTAAAAAAAAAATCAGTAAATTGCGCGAACAAAATCTTAGAAAATTTTACTGTCTGAATCATTTGATTCAATCTTCTGTGACTTGGTCAAATACCATCAATTTTGGATTTGAAAGCTTATGGTTGGAATTATGAGCCAATTTAAGAATCCATAGGTATTCTGTGGTTAAAGTTTGAACGATTTTTATTGCCCTTTCTTCGCCATAGTAGTCTAACACGAAGGAATTTTTTTCTTGAAAACCCAGGTTTTATTAAATTTCTCGAAAAACATTGGAAATTCCACGTGGACATCGCAGGGAGGGGAGTAGGGGTACAGGAATCTCCCACGCTTGTCCACGGAGAAGTGGGGGTTAAAAGTGAAGGTTTTTTTGTCCACGTATGAATGGCTTCTTAGATAAAGGCGACTTCGGTAAGCATAAACTGAACTTTCACCTTCAGGATATGTTCGACATCTCGCCTACTTGGTTTAACTCGAAAGGTACAGCAAGCCGGAGCACCACGTTTTGCTGTTGAGATTCACTCATCTATTCGGATCACCACGGCAAGAATAAATGAAACGGCTTTCTTCGCTCTTCAGAAAATGTGCACTAGATGAAGTAATTGGTGTTTGTCGTTCGCTTTGCGCTGTCTCGTGAAAAATATATAGTAGTAGTATCATGACCGTTATTTTTGGGAGATGTAAACAAACCGACTTGTTCCTGAAAATACCTTAGTGATCTGCTTTTTTCGCTTTGTTTAAGAATTCTATTATGGTACGATACAGTAACTCTGCCATTATATTCGGATAGGCGTTGTCTACTGAGAATTGACACATTACAAAGCCGCAGGAAAATTTAAAAAATATAGTTATTGCATATTTTGCCAACGGGGAGATGAATTTCACAGGACTTTTTTCAAATTCCAGATTGAACACTGCGAAATACAACTCTGCTTCAAAAGGTTCCATCAGACTGTATTCCAATCCAGCGAATCGATTGTCGAATGCATTTCTGCATTATTTACAGTGGAAGAGTCCTTCGAGTTTATCGAGCCATCCAGTTGCCTTGCCAATAAAAAAGCAGATTTTATTATATCATATGGTACACATTTATAATGTATCGCTATTTTTTTGGTGAATTGTTCTCAAAATTATAATAGTTTTGCGCAGCTTTGAGAAAGGCATGAAGGTTATCCAACTAAAATGGTCTTTTTATGACCCCTTCGCTTCAGTAAACTGTGAAGTCCGATAGTGAATAGTTAATCACTGTTCAATGATTTGTTTTCTCAATATAAAGCCATATTTTAGTGAACTGTGTTGGTTCATGGCTAGGGCATGAATGAGGAACAAATCAATCACTTTGTAAACAGGTTTCGTTCCCCCACCCGTCAAGAGCAACAATTTAATTGAGAAAAGTATCTTTCGTTTGAAAAATATTCACAAAAAATAAAACAAACTAAAGTGCAACGAGGAAAACTGCCGGTGTACACCAGCATTCTCAAAAATAGTAATTATGCCTCGAAAAAGATCACGGCAGTGATAAAAATAAATTAACGTGTCGGATGAATGCCCCGTGTAGCCTTACTCCCCTGACGAAAGCTACTGTGTTCCGACAACGACAACGGTGATGGGCCACATAAATACCTACATCTTTTTAATAAAATGGGATTACGTACGAGACACAGCAAACACAAAGTTTTATCCAATGCTCAATTAAGAGTAGCGTCATTTGATGCTATCCGGCTCCATCTGCTCATCATTTTATGACGAAATCTCGCGGGATCGATGCTGACAGTATGGACGGAAATAGATAATCTTCTTCAATGAAAATATTCTCGGTTGCAGTCACAAACAACCAGACGAAGCATTTTTACTCGTTTCATGTTGATACTGATACAGCAAAACACGTTGTTTTTGTAGTCCAAAAATCTGTCATAAAACATGCCTTCCCAGGGACATCACTATTCAAACCGTTCGTTAATCGCGTTCATGAATTCGAATGACCTGTTCGTCTATATGGTTAAATCACGAATGGTCACTCAGTAAGGCTTATGCGAGTCCTTCAGACAGACGACAGCTGGTTGCTTCTGTCGATCGTGATCACTCGTTGTTCGGGTGCCAGTTGCTGGTCATAGGCAAAAACAAACTGCACCTCCTTGCGGTTTCGTGTTTGAAAACGTGACTAAATAGTCGGGTGGGTTATAACTGGATGCACAGTGATGGAGACATAAAAAACACAACTTAAATACTACGGAGCAGTAAGTTAATTTGCATAACCGAGCACAATGAGCAAGAATTGGAATGGCAGGAAGAATGCTTGCTTGGAAGAATGGGCTGAGGCGATGGTAGTTGTTGTTCTATACCGATACAACCGTTTCCTTCAGAATTAGCAGACGGGCGCATTGGGTGGTGAATGTTTTGATTTTAAATGCTGGCTTGAAACTCTGCATTTCCCGCTTGATAAATGAGTTGGTGGTCGTGTTGTGCGGTGCAACCGTTGCTCTGGTGGCATTCTGGCGCTAATCTGCATAATGCGGTATTAACTTTTCAATCTGACCAACAGATAGGCGGAGGGAAAGGAATGGTGAATTCGAGAGACCTTGAAAGGTGGATTATTATTTTTAAATGCCATTGAAACTAATCTGGCTGGAAATATGCATTTTTTTACACCTGCAAGACGCGCAGTGCCTTTTTTGGCATCATCAACAGAAATCGGTGGAACATTGATGATGGAATGCAGGAAATTTGGAGTTACTTTTAATTTACTTCCGGTACTAACAGTGAGTTTCAACTATGTACCACAAATCGGGGTTTTGATTTCTTCTAAACAAAGAATATATAAATCATTATGTCAGAGGAAGGATTGAATTACTATTAGTTATTTTGGTTCAAAGTTGTCTATTCTGAAAAGTATATATTTATGGTTTGTATCAAGCCGAATGGAACAAGCGACATTTTGGCGTGAAAATTCAACAGGTCTTGTATGATGTGTTCCGTAGCTACAGTTCGAGCGTACTGACTTCGATTTCATTTCATAGAATTGCCTAAAAATGTAACTGAAAAACTACACGAATCATTTCATCAGTACAAACATAGTTTCACACACATCCAGCATTATGTGTGGCCTACAACGAAGGCATCTAGTTACTGTAGTCAGTGTCTAGTGATTCGGCTTACATATTTCTTTGTTTCAGTTGAAATGTTCTAATATAGCAGGATAGTTTCAAATTAATTCTCCCTGTCCGTAGGGTGGCCATTTGGGACGATGCTGGGTCATTAGGTCGAAGGTCATTCGGCCGATGGGCATTAGGCCGAATGGTCATTAGGCCGAATGGTCATTCATCCGAATGCAAAAGGCTGAATGGCCATTAGAACAAATAAACCAAAGAGAGTGATAGATGAAGTGGTTGGAACGGAAAAGAATGATCAGTTTTCAATGAAGGGTGTTTTATTTAGATTTTTTAACTTAAAATTATAACGTTTACCATATTTACACCCCATTTCTCGCTACTGATTTATTGACTGCATGGAATAAAAAATAAAATGAACGCCTAATGTGGCTACGCCACATCGCTTCAATCCGGGTGATGTCCAACATCGCTACCGCTCCGTCGGACTTAAACTAATTGATAGCTCATATGTTTGAATATTCCGGGCAAACGAGTAGATCACAAGTTCGCTTGCGAGGGGCCGCCGCCTCCGACGGGGGGTCGGCACCCACCTCGTCCGGCAGATCCTCAGCAGCTTTACGCTGCTTCGGATCCTTGGCCTCGGTTATGCGGCAAAGCCGCATCACACAGGCTTCGCTGCATGCGGTAAAAAGTTCAAAAAATAAATAAATATAAATTCGTGTTTCTGGTGAAATATTTGACCCGACAGTGTTTTTGTTCATGCCTTCTAAAAAAAATTGCAACTTAGTGGCATGTACAATGACAACTTCTAGAATAAGTTATCCGCTTTAATTACCGTAATCGAATTAAAGAGATTGAACTTTAGTAAAAGTTGTATACAATGTTTTATAAATGTGAATTGTCATCTAGGTCAACTTCCGTAATTTGACAAGCTGGATAGAAGTAATGGAATGCACAGGATATAATTTGAAAGCACAGCTCATATTAAAAAGAAGGATAAAACATCAGTGATTTATATTAGTTGAGTTAGGGAAATAATTAGAGATTTTGAGAGAGAGAATGTAGAACAAAATAGAAAAGTAAGAGATAGTGGAAGAGGGTGAGACAAAATGCTAGAGAAGGAATATGAAAGAAGAAAATTGGATTGTTTCCATTCCACAAGACTTATTGATGCATTATTGATCAAATTTTCATAGAACAGACTATTTTAATTACAGACAGATTTTATGTGCTTAGCATTCTGCTGCCTAATGGCCGGACATTGTTGCCGACGTAATGTAAAAAATAAATTATAATAGCGCCTAACGTGGCTACCCCGCATCGCTTCAATGCGTGTGCTCGGACCTCAAATGAAAAAAAAAAATTATGATATCCAGACAATGAAAACACTACGAGATTAGTTCAATCGAGATACGAAAATTTAGGTCATACCGAGAAGCTCCAAAAGCTGTACGGGATAAGCTTCGGATCCCTTTTGTTCGGATCCCTTTCCCTCCTCTCTATTAAGCACCCGACCTAAAGTCTATTCGGCCTAATAACCATTCGGCCTAATGACCATTCGGCCTAATGACCATTCGGCCTAATGACTATTCGGCCTAATGCCCTTCGGCCTTACGGCCTAATGGCCGGACACCATTTGGGACCATCACATTTCTTGTTATATATGAACGATTTTATTCTTCCGAAAATGAATCAAAATTGTCATTAAACGTGCAAATACTAATCATCACCTATTTCAATTCATATACAAATATCAAAAGCATTCCTAATGCATCAAAATGCTATGTTATCTCGTGAAAATACAAAAATTCGTCTACTCTTTCCGTCTATTGACTAATCCATATGTAGTTGTGTTAGTGCGAGATTGAGGTTAAATCGGGTGAAATTTTTGCGAAATGAGGTTAAATCCGATAACGAATTGTAAACATCGCGTTATATGTATGTTGTCTATACACGTTGCAATTGTGTTGATGTCCTAGATGTCAAATAAGTCAATGCTGATGTTGGTAGCTATATTTAAAGGGACACATCCGTCAAAAAATTGGGCGATCTTCTCGATTCAAAGTTATGTAGCCTTATATATTTTTTTTTCAACTAATAACAATGCTAATTGCTTGCATGTCCTCTACAGGTCTCTAGTACACTCCACATTTGATTATTCATCGGCAGTTGAGGTGCCAAAACATTATTAATCGTTTGAAATTGTTTACAACAAATTTGAGTTTTGCGCTGCATCATTTACTTTGGAATGATTCCTCTTATTTGCCTAACAATCGGGACGATGACTATTTACGAAGGTGTAAATTGGTCGGTTTCGATCATTTTAGTTCCCACCAAAACGCCGCCAAGACATTGTTTGTCACGGTATCTTCTTCGTTGTCGTTACCTTCTTCGCTACACACTCATGTTATCTTCTTCGCTACACGTTCAAACGCAACAGAGAGTTTGCTGATCAATATTACACGGGGATTCATGGCTAGGAATTTGTTGGTGGGACAAAGAGGGAAAAATCGTTCTATATACAGTTCAAAAATTGTGCTTAGCTTTATCACTCTTTGAAATCACATTTGAAAGCTAAGAAAAATTTTCCATTTAACTCACATCTCTTTTTAATGGTAAAGGTTTTCATTCAATTTCTTAACAATTTATAAACATAACAATTATTATTATCCAAAGGATAAGTTTCAAAACGATCCAGAAATTGTTCTTAAATCATCATTTGATTTATTAACGTTTTCTGTAGTCGACTTGTAAGTGCTTAAAAGACTAGTAACCCAATAAATATACTACATATCCTTATTCCCGAACTTTCATTGGACAGATGGGAAATCTTCCTACTGAACCTAATACCTCTGAGTTAAGAGTAAGTACTAAGTAGCTTTTTACAAGTAAAATAAGAGCGAGAGAGAGCAAGAAAGAGAGAGCGGAGAGATTAAGAAATTAGTAATTTCATATTACAGCTGATCATAGCCGGTCTATAATTGCATATAAATTAAATGAAAAATATATGATGATACGGTTCGTAGCGGTAGCTTAACGGAGCCGTGCATCTTTTATATGTTTGCAATACTTAAAAAAAATAAAAAAGTAAGCAATTATTATTTATCCGTTGGATCTCGCGCGCGCGACTTTTTATTGCGATCGAGAACCTTCTTTCGTGGAGGCAAAATATTTGTCTGCTCTTGTATTGCATCAGGGGGATGGGGGTCATTTTATTCTCTTTTGTGTTTCACGACCAGGTCATCGTCGTCATTGTTTTTACCGTCCTTGTCGATGAAACTTACGATTAATTTTGGGGTGTAGGATGCTTCTGTTGCAGTTGTCATAACGTCCTGAACAGCTGCCACAAATTTGGCCACCGTCTGTGGTTCAGGCATAGTTATTGACAACTCTGCTTTGGACTGGTTTTCCGTAAATGAGTTGATGATCGGTTGAGATGCATTCTCCTCTATATCTTCCGCGGATTGCAGTACTTACAAGTAGGAGTTTGCACATAGCGTAGTTTATTATTATTATTATTATTATTATTTATTGGGCTTTAACCACACAGGGTCATTCGCCGCATAGCGTAGTTTGTTTAATTGTTGTTTCGGGAGTTTTGAGTTTTATAGTCAAGTAGGAGGGAACTGGCCTTTCGACCCGCATTCTCACTACAAAAACGCCGTTAGGAGTACCCGGAAAGTAGTTTCTCCTAGTATCAGATGTAACAGATTCGAGGTCATATAACCTTACATCTATATTGTCATTTTCTATGTACATGGGAATCTTAGTTCCAACGTTGTCACTTTCAACCACGTGTTTTAAGTTGATCTACAACACGAAACGCTTGGCTTGGGTTAACGTATTGAATGATATTAATACTGAATGGTATTAATACTGAAAATGATGATAAGGATTCAGGATCACGCAGCTGACGCAAAGAGGACATATGTCAACTCAGACTCCTATCGGGTGACCTTCGCTGGACCTGCCCTACTTAACTACCTCATCTTTGACAAGGTTCGTCTACCTGTTCACCTTTTTGTGCCACGCCAGCTTTACGTAAGCTTTATGAAGTAACTCGTATCATTAAATCATAATATCAGCATCCAATAAGCCAACACCATCTCCTTTACACAACAAAACAACCAGTGCTTATCAAATCGTCAATCGCACGTGCATTACCTCTTGCCAGAGGAAAACGAACCAAAGAGCACAAGCCAGTGCAGTGCACACTCTAATGTATACACCGCAGTGCACTCTGGAAGACGCACCGTGGTGAATTTATGTAAAAACGCTTGACGCCACACATAATTTAAAGAGCAAGAAAGTGTAGTTCTCTCGCACCGAACCACCCCATCGCCAGCGCACACGTGCAATCCGTTTATTCAGCTTCGAAAGAAAGAGCGTTCTATGCATGAAACTATGCGTGTGTAATACACACTGTGTATGCATGAAACTCGCACGCCAGTGCATTATTGCAATGAAATGCTATCCGTACCTGGCGGCTGTCATGGGCAGCTGCTACGCCTAGGACGTCAGGACGCAAACTTACAAATTTTTCTTATGTTTCGTTTTTATACGTGTGTCGCAGTTCGTTGGATGACAAAAGGCAGGCCAAGCAACGCTTGCTGTTTGGCCGAATTGAACGGACCAATCATAACTCAGATAATTACTGATTTCCCAGAATCCATTATTTTCGTTATTTTTAGTAATTGAATATTCTACGGAATTATTTACAAAATTGTTGTGCATATATACAATCAGATTACACTAAAATCATTTTTTTATTCTGCCCAACAGCAGATATTCTCTTTAAAAATTAGGTAAAATTCCGGCCGAAAATATTGAGATGGAAAATCTCAATTGAAACGTTAGAAGTATTCTACTTCAAAACCAGGATAAGAAGCAACCTATCTTCGCAAAAAAACATTTTCGCTGAAGCTATACACGTATTTCTCTACCAAATAGTATGTATTGTGATGGATGGCAAATTGAAGTTTACTGTTTCCAATGAAGAAAATGTCAAAATTTGACAAAAAAAATCCTGATTTGACAGGCGACTTGTGGCTGTGGTGGAATTACCATAAGTGGAAGTACCATAATTAACTATAGTTGATGAGTGATATAAATTCAAGAATGGGTGGCTCTCATAAGCTGCTCTTGTCATTTTTAATTCTTTGTCAAGTCAATCTTCTGGAGGTCAGAGAATTCTCTGAAACGCTGATCCATCCGCTGATCGCTGATGCATTACCTTTGATTAATTAAACGTCCAGCTAAATTCCGTCATATACCGTAATCCCAAATCTATGAACAGGAACATCTAATAGGTAGGATTGAGGACCAGATTTTTTGTGGGTATTTTCCAACGATACCAAAAGAATTGTGCGCTTCGAGGTGTGCGTGATTCTAATGGAACCCATTCCAAACTTTTCCGATTCAAAAGGAAATGTGAGAGAGCTTGGATTCGCAGACGTAGAAGGCTTGTAAGTCAGCTTGCATAGCTTACAGCGGTGTTGTTTGGTCTTATGAGCGAAATTGTTTGAAAAGCCTTTGCGCAAATGTCTAGAGTTTCAAAGTTTCTATTCAAATTGAATGATTTTTATTCCAGTTCAATTAGAATTGCTAATGGTGGATACTTGTCTGACCGAGATCAAGTACTCAACTGCCTTTTTGACAAACACTTTCCAAGCTGTACGAAGCCATCTACCCCCGAGTTTTGCCAGGTAGTTCATATTCCTGGGCATTTGCTTATAGAATTGTGAATATCGACTCTAATTTTGATCTGTATAAGTGTCCGGAAAAGGTTGTAATCATTCCAGTTCTGTTTCAAATAGGATATGAACATCTCAAGCATATTTACAAAAAAATATGGTCTTGCAACATGAGGCATTCCATCGGCATGACGGGAAATAATTGTAAATTTCATTCCCAGAGGTGGTTGCGTTACCTGTAAGAAAGCAACGAGCTTTA
This sequence comes from Topomyia yanbarensis, assembly GCF_030247195.1. NCBI lineage: Eukaryota > Metazoa > Arthropoda > Insecta > Diptera > Culicidae > Topomyia > Topomyia yanbarensis. The sequence goes on from NC_080672.1 coordinate 53,714,260, forward strand.
TACCGATTAGTCTGACCTCCTTACATCTCTAATCAGTGGAATAGTTAATCGACCGCTACACTCGGGTTGTTAGCTAAGAACACTCACTTCATGTAATGCAACATGGCATGTAAGCAGGGGAAATGTACTACCTCCTTGTTTTCTATACCAAACTATTTTTTTCGCAAAGCTATCACACTTGGGAGTTGTTCTGAATATTGAAGATTCTTGTGACAAGGTGTCTTTCGAATCCATTTTGGAAGCAGTGCTAGGTCATGGAGTACCTTTATATATCACAAACTGGATACACGCAATGCTTAGCAACCGACATCTCATCGTAAACGCATGTTGCGATTAGGAAACTGAGTGTCTCTTATATCCATTGTAAGACATTCATTTTTTAATTATTTTCCATTAGGACTTCAAATAGTTGAAATACCGGTCAAGGACTTCAGACAAATCAAGCCTCAATTTCTTCATGAACACACTATAAAAGAATTCAATTGAAAATTCTGCAAAAAATTATCTCTCCAATTACTTTAAAACTTGTAATGAAATTCATGGTCACTCTGATCAGTGCTGCGAAATTTCAAAATCAGTTACTTATTTCTGCTTGTATTTACCGAAACCAACATTCAGATTCACCGCCTCCCTCATTCATTTACATTCCAACTGATTTAAATTTCGTGCAGAATCGAATGCTTGAGTGCAGAGGAAATATAAATTCATTCACCAACCAAAGCATTCATTTGTTATTATGTGGACAGTTTGAAGACAGAAGTTGGCATCTTCTATATTTTCGAGCAGAAGTGAACTGCATAATCGATATCTGGTGCACTTTTGCTCAATAATCCCTCTCATAGGTAGAATAGAAACAAAATTCAACTTGCTTCTGAAACCGAACATGTCCGAACCCGAATGCACTGTGTCGGGAGAACGAATGACGAGGGAAATGAACCAAACATTTCATTCATTGCGGCTACCATAAATTGAATTTTGTTTTCTTTCAAGTTCACGCAGAGATGTCAATTTTTTCAAGCTCTGGATATATACCCCTGAGGAATACGCTGAGAGATTTGAGAAGATATTTCTGAACTTTGCCCTAGCAGTTTACAGTAAATTTTAATAAGAGGCTTTTTAATTCAAGTATCGAGCTCTTTTCCAAATGGGAAAAAAGTGTTAAATGTTAACTCACGGAATTTATGAATGATATATGGGCACAACATGTTCATATATTGTATGACATACATTTTACACATGATTCTCTTAAGTCATTGTCACTAGTAAGTAGTGATACCTGAACTAGAAACTCAGCTCTATTTATTAGTATGTTGATCATATTTATGACTTCTGATCTATGGAAAATTTCTAAACTACCATCTTAGTTCAACGACTTGTAAAATTGCTCCCGAAAAAAATCCCATAATTGTCCTTTTTTGACACACACGGTGGCCTCACGCCTTAATCCATTTCATTTACAACTAGTGTAATGGCATATTTACCCACCTTGCTCGTAGGTTGTTCCACAACCAATCCATAATGAAAAGACCGACACCTACTGACTAACTGTTGTGATAAATTACCAATTGCTGAATGGCAGGAATGAGAAAGCGAACGTTTCGCCCCCTCATCCCGCCACCCATGGTCGTTGGTTATTTTTACATCGAAATTAGCTTGTTTTCATTTCTGCGGCAGGTAAATAAGCACAAACATAAATAGCAAGTACAGATACTAAATATATGGTGTTAGACGTAGGATACCAATGACGATCTGTTCAATGCGATGGATGTTTATGGATGCATGAAATAGCGCGATACCGGAAGGCGCGGTAGCCATTAGGTGCCATCAATGACTGTTCTGGTGCAGAATCAGGCCTTTGTTCGGTGATTAATTAGCCTCACCTATCGGTGTTTTAATTATGGGGTGAATTATGGGGTTATGCATGCAAAATAGGTAGGGTTTGACAGGACACTATGTAATTTGAGTTCAGTGTCCGGTGATTGGTTTTCGATTAGTAACCATTAGATGCGTGCTAAAGGGAAATTACTGTTAATAGACGAAAATTCAAAATTTCAGTTCTCGAAATCAGGTTTTGTATATCCAACGAATGCTCTCGTTCAGGTCGTCCCGAAGTTCGCAAAAAATTAAATTAACACAACTATTGCAGACGATCGGATTCGAGCTGCAGATATTTTAAATCTGAGTGAGGGTCTCACACAAAAATTAAAAAGTTAATGAATGGTGTCCTCTGTTCAATCGATTCTAATCCGACAACAATTTCTCCGTATACAGCACGATGCTGTATGAGCCAGAGACAACGTCCATCGTCTGATTACATAGAAATAGCAACATGGTGACTCATATGAAATCCTGAGGGGTCAACCCCAACCAACAGTGCGAAAGAGTGAATCACGTTTACGCCGGTTCCCCTCTCGCTAAAGGCTCCGGAAGTGTCAGTGATTGTCCCTAAATGTTTAATAACATTTCTCTCAATAGCGAATCATCGGGTAGGGTGGTGATTGTCCTGATAGCCACTAGGACTGTTTTCCTTTGTAAGCTATTTTCAGCACTCCCCGGGTGAATCGGTACACAACTACCACTTTGTATCCTCTTGAACTTGAACTGATGAGGGAAGACAAGGCGCTCCGTAACCTTTGGGACCACGATGCGAGGAATGAAGCGACAGCTAATATTTATTCATCCATGTGACGGTCGGGATAGCTATTGGTATCGAAGCGATGAATCTGAATCGAACAGCGATGAAATGTTACGGGAATACCCATCCGTATGGGCTTAGGTCCTGAATGGAGCTGAACGCGCTCAATAAAAAATATAGGAGGATCATGATCGGCCAGTGAAGCCGTTCTACTCTTTCATCGCTATTTTTAAATCCAGTTGTATTCATCCTCCGGTTGCTGGCATACTGCAATCTGACCTTGTGAGTTTGCTGTTTGTGTTTGACTTTGTATTCGAGCCGGGGATAAATAAATTAATAGTATGAATCTGTTGACTTTGCGTTGCGGTTTGTAGCTTTACGCGGGTTCTGCTTATTAGACTGGCATTCTGCTTTTGGGATTCTGCATTATGACTCATTTGGCAGATGATGTATCAAATTTAGCTGTGATCTTGTGATTAACCTAACTGAAGTTTATTTACGGAAAACTTGAAGAATATTTTGTTTCATTTTTATTTCGACTAATATGTAGTTACACTTTTCTTTTTTTCCTTTTAACGCCATTCAAAGAGCTAGAGATTACCAAGTACGGAAGTTATGAAAATTTAGAGCTAAAGTACTCAAATGAGAGCACGAATGTGAAACATGCAGATCGGAAAACTAGAAATGGCAGAATCATAAGGGACAGCAAACAGACATAACGACACTGATTATCAATGCTGTGAACCGTCGACAGGCTTCTAGTGGCAATCTTACGAGACTTCCTTTTTGTCGATTCTCATGGAATAGAGGGATGAGTCTACCTTTGCCTTGAGACGTGATGGCGATTCGTAGTAACTCGGCCTAAGCTAGACTCCTACCAGCAGAAGACAAAAGATTAGTCCATAAAATTTACGCTACTTCCAGGACCGGTGGATAACATGAGTAGCATGGGTAGTCCTACACACTCGAAAATAACCGAGTGAATAATTACCCAGTTGAAATTTTTGAACAAATCTAAAATTTGAAATCAGCCACGCGCGTGTCTCGTGTATTTCAAATTTCCGACGTTTCACGATTTTATTTTTACAAACGAACCGTAAGTAAAGAAAAACAAGCGTTTTTATTACGGAAATGCGACAAAGACATTTCTCGCCTCGAAAAATTCTAGAATTTGAAATGTAGATTTTGGATCGTTTGGCTTCGGGCTTAGCTATCAAAACTGAATCAAATCGAATAAATGCCTATCTAAATTAGTCATGGAATTTGCGTTTAGACTTGGTCTCATCAGAATCCGACACTAACTTAGTGACAGGACTAAGCTAGCGCCGGATTGACGCTAACTTTACAAAAACGGAGACACAATTTGTGATCCTGAGCAAACCCCTAGTCAAACGTTGTGTCTTCGTTTTTTGGAGCTAGCGTCAATTCTGCGTTAGCTTAGTCTTGCCACTAAGTTAGTATCGGATTCTGATGAGACCAAGTCGAAACGCAAATTCTATAACTAATTTAATTCTAGCTTTTGTGCTCTTCACGCACAAAGATGGTTTTGAAACAATGTTCTCCTTAATAAAGAAAAAATAGTTTTCACCAAAATTGTTCTCCGCTAATGAGAAATATAGCATAGCGCATCTTGCATTGGCTTGTTAAGCCAAACCAAATGTTTCAATTTCATTAGTTCTAATCAGCTTAAAAATGAACTACTTGCGGGACATTTCGCGTGATTAGGGTTTTTTCAGGAACACAAACTGTGTCTCCGTTTTTTGGAACTAGCGTCAATTCGGCCCTAGTCCTGTTACTAAGTTAGTATCAGATTCTCGATTTGACACATCGCGCGGGTTTTGCGCGAATTCAATTTTGTTTTGTCTGAATCTTCTCCTGGTTATGAACATTTATCTGAATCTTCTCCTGGTTATGAAAGCTAATCTTGGGCTTCATTATACTGCTTTGTAACTATTTTAGGTAAACACAAATAATATAAACAAGGTTTCCAGTTATGACTTTTAAAATTAAAATTCATTTAAAAATGCTGCAACATGAATAACAAAATCAAACAGATGCATCATTATGGACAGCGAAACGTATGTCAAATTGGATTTCCAACAGATTCCGAGCCAGAAGTTTTATGTTGCCAGTGGTTGCTGAAATGTACTCAAAAAATATAAATTTGCTTTTGCGGATAACTTAGCCGGTAAGTTGTTGATCTGGCAGTGAATCTGCAGCTGTGGCCTGAAGACTTCGATTTTCATGGTAACTAACTAGAGTTTGAACTAAGCACTCGTTTTCACGACAAGCAGTTTATCGCACATATCTTCCATAGTATGCATATCATCCATATGTCTGTTCACGAAAGGTAAAATTTCAAACCATGCAACCAATAATAAAGGCAAAATTTTTAAAAATCTGGCACTTTCGTATACGTGTTTTTGCTAAGCAAAGGTAATTAAATTTTATTTTGCGAAAACAACTGAAACAGATTTGTTCATCGTTATTTTGAGAAAATCCATGAATTTTTTGTTGATACAGTATGCCTTCTTCAGTCACGGTCTTGACCTGCTGATTCCACCAATTCTTCATTCGACCAATGTCGCTGGAGATTGTGCTCTTCAACATCAGTTTCCGCTTCATTATCGTTCAATACTTCGCTATTATAGCAAATCCTTGCTCTAATGGCAGTTGGCTAAGTTGGGATTTCATGAAGACTAACATCCATTTGTTGAAAGACTTCCTTTACTTCTGAATTCGTAGTGTTATCTGTTACGAAAACTCAGGTTTTCTTGCCACAGGAACAGATCCCTTGCCAAATCATAATTTTTTGCGATCTGATATGCGAAAAAATTGAGCCACGGAATTTGTTTTAAATCGACTATCGCATTGGGGTTTGGGTTTGGGGAATATGGTCCACGTTTATTCTTATGTTCATATTCTTATGCTGTCACTACGACTTACCTTTCAATATAGAGGCTACTTTAAAAAATTCAGGAGCAACTGAAGGGAAAGTTTTCGAACGTTAGTAACTTGCATTATACTGAATGAAATTACATTAAATTTACAATAATCATTTGAAAATCTAGTCATCAATTTTTTATTAAATTTAAATTAAATTTCGAAAAAAATGATTTTTTAAGTTTGAAATTAAATATCTGGAAACTTATAAATGATGGAAACAATTCCTAGAAGACAATTGATGCTTCTAGCTATTCTGTATTAATCTCTCAAATATTATGAAGATTGGCTGACTATGTCGTGAGTTTTTGTCATTTATGTAATCAAAAGTCGCACTCACATGACATGACAAAATTTGTATGGCGTGTCATAATCACGCATGGAAAATTTTCCATGCAAATAAACCATCAATTATAAACTTTTATTCATATCTTCGGCTTAATTTAGTCTTGAAACAATCGGTTAGATGCAATTTTGAAGGAAATGAGTCAGGGAATCTATACAAGATAGTAATTTTTGGTTACAGTGTTGCCAAATATTCTATATTTCCAGTTTAAAATTTAAACTGCATTTTTCTCACAATTCGTGCATTTTTATTTTGAAAATGATTATGCCATTGTGTTTCTCAGATAGTTTTACCTAGAAAAACATTTAATACATCAAGATAACTTGAGCCAATCTCCAGACACAGTCATGTGAAGCCAAAACCTCACAATTTCTCAGCACATTTCTCGCAATATGTCAGTAACCAAGCAGAATGTCAATATTCTGAAAACGCCAGTTTGTAGAGATTTTTAAGGCTAATAATATGACGTATCTAACGTAGTTTACCACAAAATGGCGTTTGTCATAAGATAGCACAACAGCGACGATGTGTGATTTCAATGAATAACGAATAGCTCCAGAAAATGACGCAGAAAACCCGAAATTTGAAAGTTAGTCTATATCAGGCAGAGCTGTCAGTATGGTGCACCTAAGAGACCTAATCGAATATTGGGAAGTAATGTAAGTTCCGCATGCATTTTTGTGTTTAGTGCTTCATTCATCGTTCGATAGTTGAATATGAAGCCTGTGGATGCATAATCAGCTAGTGCGGTAAGAAGAAGCCAATCGAAATTTTCGTGGCCATTTTACATTCGAAAATATTTTCGAAAATTTTCTACCCCATAACATTTGAAAATTATTTGTGTTGTGACATTTCAAAAGAACCCCTAAAGCTAGGAATATTTCCAAGTAACAAGACACGATTTGTTTAGCCTATTAATAAATGATTCAGGTGGAGAATACATTAGAATTTTTAAACAAAAACCATTGGAAGTTTGTATAGACAATATTTATTTGGTTGCAGAACCGGCAATCTCAGGTAATATTTGGGGGTGTGAGCAAAATCTCGGGCGGATTTGGCGCATTTTTATTTTGTCGTCTTCCGTAACAACCCTGCATATGGGATAATGTTGATCTTATGACAGTTGCTCCAGAAAATGGTCGATAAGATGATTTCTTCTGATAGAGTCATCAAAGCAATAAATCAATTCCTGTCTGAACATGGTCATCTTCTATCAGCTATTTATGCATCGCATATGTTTTCAGTGTTGTTTCTGAACGAGGGACACACTTTTTTGGTGATCAGGAATGGAATGCACCTCAGAGCAAATAAAAAGATTTCACTTTTCATGCAATAAACTCCCCTGTGTGCATTCTACTCCATGGCCGCAATTATAAAAGAGTAGAAATAACAGGTTTCTAATTAGTAAATTATGGTTTTCATCCAATTGAAAATCATTTTTTTCGGACAGGATAATGATGATAAGCAATTTTCAGAAAGGGGTACATCATGGGGATTAATAATCAAAAAGGGGTACATGGAACGAAAAAGGTTGAAAACCACTGCGGTAGACCAACCCAAGCCCCTTCTACCTTACCCTGCAGTACAAATCAGAAGGGGGTGATACCATTACACAGCGAACTCTTCGTACATATCAAGAACAAACTAATACGTGCCAGTTCTATGAACAAACAGCAAATTGCTGACAACCCTGCCCAGATAACGGCAAGGAATGTTCATCTGCAGAAAGAAATTCCAACATCCAAGCTCCAATATCTTTAGCTGAATCATGAAAGCTTGCCAAATTTGTAGCTGCTGTTAAGGCAACAACTACAACTGTAAAAACTGCGCCAAGCACTTCAAACTCAACAACTAATAAAACCAGTGAAGATGACTAAAATTGGAGCGGTCGCGCTCGTGCCCGCAAGGGCAAGAAGCTAGGAAGAACATCTGATCGTGAGTAGCAAGGCAGTAATCAAGATGATGATGCGGACGTAAACTACAACGAGAGCGACATGAATAACTCCGAAGTTGGCGAGAAATCGAACATTTTTCCGTCGCGGAAAAAGGTCTCCGCTCGCAATAGCAAGTTGCTCGCACAGATTAAACTGTAAATAAAAGTACTTTTGTCGTGACTAACGACTTACCTTTCAATATAGGGACCCCTTTTCAAAATTTCCGAAGAAAAATGATGTAAGATTTTGAACACTTATATCTTTTGTTGTACTGAATGGATTTAATTAATTTCTTCGGCATTTTGTCGAAAATATTTGTACCAATGTTGTATTAAATTTTGGAATATGTAGGACATTCACTATCAACGGAAAAATATTGTTTTGTAAAATCTTTCGAAAACGACTCGGAAAAGTGAAAATTTTCAGCCCATCCCGCACAGAGCCGTCAATATAGTGCACCAACCGAACAATAAAATGATAAAAAGTTTTAAATATAGGTTCACTACATTTTTTTCCTATGATTATTCGTATTGGGTTGCTTGACGAGAGCAGTTGGTGGGGGAAAGCCGGCATATTAGTTTTGGTTATGCCATTAGAAGCCGGACGGATAGGAAAGGCTCATGCACGCCACGAGAACGAGCGAGAAAGCTATAGTAGTGCATATTAGCGAAAGCGTTACGTACATTTTGAACCTTAATAACTTTTCTTCTACTAAACGGATTGCTAATCTTGTTTCATAAATCGGAAGGAAAACGTTCAACGCTTGCTACCGATACGTTGTTTGCTATATAAAATTTGTTTAAACAGTTCAAAAACTACTTTAAATGAGAATCAACATTAATGATAAAACCTATAAATAGGGGTGTCGCAGCTTTTCTATAGGCCAGACGTGTGTAAGACGCAGTGCATAACAGACGTGCGTGGTCGTGAGAAGCTGCATCGGACGACCAATCAAATCGCCAAAGGCTAAGAAACGCAGTCACTGAAAAGGCGGTAGCAACTGCCACAAAAAATGCCACCAAAACATCGAAGGCAGAAGCGAACAAGCCGAAGACCCCAAAGCCAAAGAAGGCCGCCAAACCTGCCAAGAAAGCTGCCCGAAGAAGATGAGTAAATTCACGCGTCTAATGTTGCTAACAGTCCTTTTCAGGATTAACAAAATGCTTGTAAAGAATAAGTGGTGCTTATTTCGCGCTGTTAATTGTAGATGGATTTGTGTCATAGTTATATGCAAACCGTCCTTAGGATGAATATAAAATGGAAAAAAGAATTTTATTAGGAAGTTCCCTTATTAATTTGTATAATTAAAAATAATTATATAAGAAAATATTTTTCAAATTAATCTACAAACCTGAAGTCGTTCCAGGAAATGCAAAATGGAAAAAGAATTTAATTAGAAAGTTTCTTTTATTAACTAGTATTAAGTTTGCGCTTGTTAATTCTGTACTTTTACCAGTGAATCATAAGAAAATATTTTTCTAATCTACAAACCTGAAGATTTATGCAAATCCTTCCAAGAAAATCAATGAATGTGGCAACTCTGCCACTAAGCGAAAGCTACACCAAAACGAATGATAAAAATCTTTTCATTTATCGCACAAAAGGATGGCCTTCCATCTGCAACGAAAAATTAATAAATAGCAACGCCTTGGTGCAAAGCGTACTCATTCGGTGTGAGCTGCGAAAGGGGAATGTTCATATGTATGTACGCAGCAGAAACAAACCGTCAACAAGGTTTGAATCGTTTCAAAAGATTCTCGTCTTGTATCACCATAGTTATTCACAAAACGTCCTTATTAGGAGGAATGCAAAATGGAAAAGATGGGTTTGTAATGTATATGACATAACAGGGGTGTGATCACACTTCGAATTTATTTCAAATCTTGCAAAGCATGAATGAAATGACAAATTTTCAGGTTAACGCGGCAATAACTTTGCAATTTATAGAACAATTTTATATTTTTAGTTATCATATAATAACTGTCATCTCTTCCAAACAACTTAACCCTCCCCGTGGTTTCGCAGGGCGAAGGAAAATAATTGTAAAATGTCCAATACAGGATTTTATGTTGTTACCTCCGCTAAAACCACTTAAAACACTCCCACCTATCATACAAGTACATTGTTTGCTTTTTTTTTTTTTTTTATTCATTTCGTTTATTTGATAGGCACAAATGCGTTAGCTTGGCGGTGCCAAATACTTTTGTTTTTACATTTTGGATATCTTAAAACTAGGAGGTTACAATGTTGAAATATTTTTTTTTTTACAAAGGAAAAGAAAATTTACAGCTATCTTAAGACTAGAAATAAGATTCAATATACAAGAGAGGGCCAAAAGATTTTTTTATGAAAAAATTTAAAACAAGGGATTCACTTTGATATACAAGAGGGGGAGTAATAGTATTTTACGAAATATTTTACGGTTATTTTAAAACTAACAATATAGTTTAGTACACAAAAGGGGGAACAAATATTTATGAGAAACTTCACAGAAATCTTAAAACTAGGGATTCAATTCTATTTACAAGATGGAGGACAAGAGTTTCAATAAAGAGTAAAAATTATAGCTATCTTAAAACTAGGAATACAGAATACTAATTTGAATTTTTTAACTAAAACTTATGCTTGGTCAAGATATTCAGAGGGTGGCTTATTTCCGCATCAATGTAGCAGCAGTTGTATCAAGGACAGGGGAGAGACAGGGAAAGAAGAGCAAAACTTGCAACTTTCGCTCGAACCGGGGGGGGATCAGCGAAACAAATTTGCGCCTCAGTCTAGTAAGTCGTCGAGTACCGGATTGGCGGATGGTATTCTTCGGACCCGCGGGGAATCCTTCAAAAGTCATCGGACCTCGAGTCGCTCTCGCTTCAGTTTCCTTCTATGCAGGCGTAGTGGTAAGGGCGACGGCGGTTACATAGTGGCACTCTGGAGCTGATCGGTTCCGCAAGGCAGGAGGAAACTCTAAAAACGAGAAATAAAAGAGAGGGGCTAAATTGGGATATTTATCGTTTTTATGAAGGTATAAATAAGGGACATATAGGGGAAATCACGAGTTGCCAGCATATCTCGGACTGGTACATTGGGTGGTCTACCTCGGGCCCGAAGGGATTCCTTTAACTGAGACCTGGCGTCACAATACCCGGCGCATACCCAGACAACGTGTTCGATGTCGTGATAGCCCTCGTCACAAGCGCACAGACTACTCTCCGCAAGCCCAATACGCCGCAAATGCGCATCCATGGTGTAGTGATTGGACATAAGTCGGGACATTACGCGAATAAAATCCCGACCCACATCCATCCCCCCGAACCAAGGCTTCGTTGATACCTTTGGGATAATCGAATGTAGCCATCGTCCAAGTTCCCCATTGCTCCACGAGGTCTGCCAACTGTTGAGCGTCCTCTGACGACAAATACTAAAAAATTCGTTGAAGCAGATTGGTCTTTCGTATATGTCACCATTTAATGCGCCCACCTTTGCTAATGAGTCGGCCTTTTCATTGCCCGGGATAGAACAATGAGAGGGGACCCAAACAAAGGTAATCTGATAAGATTTTTCAGATAACGTACACAAGGACTCCTGTATCTTCCCCAGAAAATACGGGAATTGCTTTTTAGGCTTCACCCCACGAAGAGCCTCGATAGAGCTGAGGCTGTCCGAAACGATGAAGTAGTGATCTGTGGGCAGAGTGTCGATGATCCCAAGGGTGTACTGAATTGCAGCTAACTCTGCGACGTAAACTGAAGCGGGATCATTGAGCTTGAATGAAGCGGTGATAGTATTGTTGAAGATACCGAAGCCAGTGGACCCATCGAGATTTGATCCGTCAGTGTAAAACATTTTGTCGCAGTCGACTTCTCGGAATTTATTATAAAATATATTGGGGATCACCTGCGGGCGTATATGGTCCGGGATTCCACGAATCTCTTCCTTCATGGATGTGTCGAAGAATACAGTAGAATCAGAAGTATCTAGGAAACGGACACGGTTGGGAGTATATGAAGAAGGATTGATGCTCTGTGCCATGTAGTCGAAGTACAAGGCCATAAATCGGGTTTGAGAATTAAGCTCGACGAGCCTCTCGAAGTTTTCAATCACCAACGGGTTCATAATGTCGCATCGGATGAGCAATCGATATGAGAGTTCCCAAAATCGATTTTTTAGCGGAAGAACGCCCGCCAGCACTTCAAGACTCATCGTATGGGTCGAGTGCATGCAACCCAAGGCAATGCGCAAGCAACGATACTGGATTCTCTCCAGTTTGATGAAGTGTATGTTCGCAGCGGAGCGGAAACAGAAACACCCGTACTCCATCACCGACAATATCGTTGTTTGGTACAACCTGATCAGGTCTCCTGGGTGAGCACCCCACCATGTTCCAGTTATTGTTCGGAGAAAATTGATCCTTTGTTGGCATTTCTGTTTCAGATACCTAATGTGACATCCCCAGGTACCTTTAGAGTCGAACCAGACCCCGAGATATTTAAATGTGAAAACCTGGATGATTAATAAAAGCTGGAGTTGCGCCGGCTCACGCTTCCTAGAAAAAACAACCAACTCAGTTTTCTCCGTGGAGAACTCAATACCCAGCTGAAGAGCCCAAGCAGACAAATTGTCCAAGGTATTTTGTAATGGCCCTTGCAAGTCGGCAGCTTTGGGCCCTGTAACAGAGACCACCCCGTCGTCTGCAAGTTGCCTTAGCGTGCATGAATTGGCAAGACAATCGTCAATGTCATTCACGTAGAAATTGTAGAGCAGGGGACTTAGACATGAGCCCTGGGGAAGACCCATGTAGCTAAATCGCGATGTTGTTAAATCGCCATGCGAAAAGTGCATGTGCTTTTCAGACAACAGGTTTAGCAAAAAGTTATTTAAAATTGGCGAAAGACCATGCTGGTGCAGCTTCTCTGACAGAATGTTGATAGAAACTGAGTCAAAAGCCCCCTTAATATCCAAGAAGACTGATGCCATCTGCTCTTTGTTAGCATAGGCCATTTGGATTTCTGTAGAAAGCAACGCAAGGCAATCGTTCGTCCCTTTGCCTTTGCGGAAGCCAAATTGTGTATCTGACAGTAAGCTATTTGCTTCAACCCAATTGTCGAGGCGAAACAAGATCATTTTCTCGAATAACTTCCGAATACAGGACAGCATTGCAATCGGCCGATACGAGTTGTGGTCGGAGGCTGGTTTTCCTGGTTTTTGGATGGCGATGACCTTCACTTGCCTCCATTCATAAGGGACAATGTTACCCTCAAGAAACTTGTTAAATAAATTCAACAAGCGCCTTTTTGCAGTGTCAGGCAGATTCTTCAGCAAGTTGAATTTGATTCTGTCTAACCCTGGGGCGTTATTGTTGCACGATAAGAGAGCAAGTGAGAACTCCACCATCGAAAACGGTGTTTCGTTCGCGGTATCGTGAGGAGACGCGGCGCGGCACGTTTTCTGTACCGGGACAGAGTCCGGACAGATCTTCTTGGCGAAAGCGAATATCCAACGGTTTGAATATTCCACGTTCTCGTTGGTACTATTACGGTTACGCATACGTCGAGCCGTACCCCAAAGAGTGCTCATCGCTGTTTCTCTCGTTAACCCGTCGACGAACCGGCGCCAATAACTGCGTTTTTTGGCTTTCATTAGACTCTTCATTCGCCTTTCTAACGACGCGTACTGTTGATAGCTAGCGGGTAACCCGTCTTCCCGGAATGCCTTATATGCAGTGGACTTTTCCGCGTACAGCTCTGAGCACTCTTCATCCCACCACAGGGTGGGAGACCGTCCATGGGTATTCGCGCTGGGTACTGGTTTAGTCTGAGCTTGATTCGCACTGTCGAGAATCAAGCCAGCCAAAAACCTGTACTCTTCCTCCGGAGGAAGTTCTTGAGTGGATTCGATTTTAACGGATATCGCGGTCGCGTAACTCTTCCAATCAATGTTCCGTGTGAGGTCATATGAGACATTGATTGTTTCCGATGGTCTTGAACCGTTAGCAATTGAAATCACGATAGGCAAATGATCGCTACCGTGGGGATCAGGGATCACCTTCCACCTGCAATCTAACTGTAGCGATGTCGAGCAAAGCGATAAATCCAACGCGCTTGCGCGTGCTGGTGGTGTAGGAATCCGCGTCATTTCTCCCGTGTTTAAGATGGTCATGTTGAAATTATCGCAAAGATCTTGGATTAATGTTGATCTATTATCATCATGAAGACAGCCCCATACCGTACCGTGCGAGTTAAATTCTCCCAGAACTAGCCGCGGAGCCGGTAAGGATTCCGTGATATTACAAAGCGTTCGGTGCCCTACCGAGGCTCTAGGAGGAATGTAGATGGAAGCAATGCAAAGGTCTTTACCTTTGATTAAAACTTGACAAGCGACAATTTCAATGCCTGGTGTCGAAGGGAGGTTAATTCGGTTGAAAGAATAGCACTTTTTGATCCCCAAAAGTACTCCTCCATAGGGGTTTTCTCGATCCAGACGAATTATATTAAAGTCGTGGAAGTTGAGATTTATATCGGAAGTTAACCAAGTTTCACATAATGCGAAAGCATCACATTTTAAACTATTTAGTAAAAATTTAAAGGAATCGATTTTTGGGAGGATACTTCTGCTGTTCCACTGTAGAACAGTGATCGAATCGGTGACCTCGTTCGATGACTTAGCCATCGAAGGATACGATCGCTGCAAGGAGGGGCCATTTAGTAGTCAACTGCTTCAAAAATGTTTGCACTATAGGGAGAAAACGTATCAGAAGGCTTTTAAGAGGATCAGTAACATTGAAAGCTGTGAAAATTAAGTCCACTATGTCAGAAAATTTCATTAGTCCGCTACTAGACTGAGTATCTGTTTGAAAAAAGGGGACACTTGGGGTTTTGGATGTCCCTGGAAGTGGTGGGTACTCCTTGTTAGAATTAATATTTCCAAGTCCTGGAGCAAATTGCTTCGGCTTTTGTGCATCACTTCCGTTGGATTTATTGGTTGTAGATGGCGCACTCTGAGTGGACGACACCTTGGCACCCTTACGAGGCAATGTAGGGGAGGCTGGATTTCTCCTCTTCCTGGATTCCCCTGGGTTACCCAAAGATGTTCCCTCTCGTGGGTCGTCAGATTCTTGTTCAACGTTAGCCAAACCAGCATAGGGATTTTCGGACAGGACAGATGGCGAAGCATTCTTTAGCATTTCTGCATAAGAACGCCTTGAGCGTTCCTTAAGGGAGCGCTTAATTTTATCCCCGCGCTGCTTGTACGCAGGACATGATTTAAGAGCATGTGAAGGGCCCCCGCAGCAAATACACTTTTCAGTTTCTTTGTCGCAAGAGTCATCCTCATGCTCTCCTTCGCATTTGCCGCATCGTTTCTTATTTCCACAATATGTGGCTGTGTGGCCCAACTGCTTGCAATTGCTGCAGTTCATGACCCGCGGTACGAACAGGCGAACTGGTAGGCGAACCTTGTCAAGGAGGATGTAGTTGGGAAGAGAGGACCCGGCGAATGTCACCCGAATCGAGCCTGATAGAGAGTAGGTAGTCTTACCTCCCTCGGTGTTTGCGGTATACAATTGTTTGCATTCCAAGATCTTAATCTGTTCAAGTGAGGGGTCCTTAAAGCAGCCAACCCCGTGCTCCAACAGTTCTTCGCATTTCAGGCCCGGTTCGGACACTACCCCATCGATTTCACAGGCCACACAAGGCACGTACGCTTTAAATTCTCGCGTAAAGCGCTCACAGCAAGCAATCGCGTTTGCCTGGCCGAGATCACTCACTAGAACACGTATCTTGTTTGCCCGAACACGTGTTATCTGAGTTACGGCCGGGTAATTAGCAGTCAGATCTCGAGAAAGTTTTAATATATTAACCGGTTTCTCTCCGGTCCGAAAATATACCACCCATGGCCCAGAGGAACCTTCTGGGTACTGCTTTATACGGGGAGCAATGCGAGTATTAGGGGGATCAGGGACTTCCATGATTAAATCAGATGGTATTTCGCCCTCGGCCATTTAAGCACAAGGGCAGACCGTTATATAAACGGGAATGTGTCTTATTATTTGATTACAAGGTAGAGTAAAAGTAGGGAAAAGGAAAGAAAGCAAACGAGGAAAAAAAAATAAAGCAAAACTTATCTGCAAACAACGTCGATTGTTCCGCACCAGCGAAAACAATGTACTGGATTTACTGCCGGCACCAGCAGAATGGCAGCTAACGAACGAACAAAGGATGACCTTGAATCACTGAAATTTACACACACCGAACACCACTGTGAAATATAACGATCCGTTCCGTTCAAAGGTTGAGAGACGTATGACACATTGTTTGCTTGTTGACATCATATGAAATTATTGACCTGTATTCAATGCGGAGAACTCGGTAATAAAATTGTTTTACTGAATAGATCCCCAGGAAAATTTCGCTGAGCCCGGTGAATCGAACTTAATGCGTAAAATTTAGCCATTTGAAAGAGATACAAGCAGAATTTTAAGAATATGATCATCGGGTTATGTCCCGGACATTACCCGCCCCTAGTTTTTCGCTAAGCGTGATTCATTTCTGTACGCTAGGAAAAAAATTCCGATGGTTGTTTCGAGAGATTTTAACATTGAAAGCAAGAAAATATGAAATTTGTTCATTTCATGAATGAATGTCTCAATGAGCTTAGACTCCAGCGCATCCCCTATCAAAGCAGACGCCAACAACAAAGGTTCTTTTCAGAACCACCATAATTATTATAAAGAATAACTTGAAACATTCCCGCATATTTCATTGAGTATCATTCAATTTGAATTACAAGTCAAACGAGTAGTCACGACACTCCGGTTATGTCCTAGACATTACCCACCCATCTTTTTTATTTTTCACATCTTGTGAATATATGAAAGACCTACGGCTTGTCTTAGCTAACGCAATTTAAAAAACTAGTACATAGCAACTCTGCACCTAGTCGTAAAATTTTCACATGAACTAAATTTGTATTATTATTGATGGATTCAAGTTCAGTGTGATGTCCGGAGTGTCAACCAAAAGGGTACTGAGTGCCAAAATATATTATAGAGTCATTAATTATGTTCGTGAAGTATTTCACAAAACTATAAGATACCGCCACTCGACTACGCTTTCATGATCCAGTTCATATTGCCGCGTAATTCCGCGTAAAGAATTTGATAGTAAACACTTGAACAAAATATCACGGTAACGTACATAGAATCTATGAAACCCATGACTAATTTCCAAAAATCATAAACATCGTTCAATTCTCGGTTCATTTAGTCGTTATAGTTAAATCAGTGATCCTTACATTACGAACTATTATCCTAATAAAAAACTTAACGTATTCAGGACACAGTAACCTTATCAAGCGTTTGAGTATAACGCGATAGTTTTTTTGAGTGATTTTTGTTTCATGAATTTATGAACAGATTTTTTTCCGTTGTTGAAAACAACCATACTGGCAACACTACAAATGAAGGTGACAGCGAGAGTTGTCATTTCTCAAAGCTAGCAAAGGGAAAAATGAGAACAATGAAAATTGTGCCAAAAATAGTTGTTTTTTCGTGCAGGAGGGCACAATACCTAACTTAAAATTAGTTTTTAGCGTTTCGCATTCTCCTCATCAGTAACTAGCACCATCTTGGTACCAAATATATGATAAATCTAAACTAGCATCAAAATTGCAAAATTTTCGTCTTTGCCCAACGAAGTCGCCGCAAACATTGAACCCAGGTCAGATGAACCGTTAGCGGACTCAGCCATCAATTATTTCACAAAGCAAAGGAAAAATAAAACATTGAAGCCAAGCGAACGGTGTATGGTTGTACAATAGACTGGTTCAATTTTTGACTTTTTGCTCCACCAGGCTCTACTGATTCCCTTTATGGCCCCTAGTAATTGTGCAAATTTTGGTACATATTGGTTGTGTCTACGGACCCTCCAAAAATTTCAAAGTTTATATGGAAGTGTATACAAGTGCACTAGACTTGCCACCCGCCGCTCGCGTAATGTAGATGCAGCTATTCAAATAAAGTTGCTATAATTAATAATAAAATCCGCTTGTTTGAAGTCATGCTGACTTCAATGATGCAACTCTCCTGCATCGCTTCAATCTGTTAAAACAATCCCTTGTATATTAATGAAATAAATCAACTACCGTAAATATTTCTGTCCGAAAATTCATTCTGAAAATCCGAATTTTTTTTGTTATTAACTATTTCGACTATTTCTTGAAAAAGTTCGATAAAAGTCAGCTGTATCCTCTCTAGGCAATTTTGTTTTCTTTCGAGACGTCACAATATCGGGCCATGAAATTGCCTACAGATATGCAATTTTCACAACATTTCAAGCGTTATCTTTCATTTCGATAGACATATTTTGCTGATCAAAGTTACCCCGAAAACAATGAAAATTTATAACAGAGTAATTTTATTGTTATAGTAAAACGAAATAAAATACCCAACAATTTGAACATTTTCAATATATGGGTAGAAGTACTTGGTTTAAAAATGCAAACAATTACATCTATTTGATTTGAAGCTAGTTATTCAGAAAAGTGATCAATGTTCTCCCAAAATACGGTACACAACATGTATGCTTGAAACGAGCACAGCACAAGGGAAAGCATGATGCTTAATCGGACAAGCTCGCTCGCCTGTTGAACGGCACTACGTGGCATACTTCCACAGCCCATGTAGCGGACTTGTCTGCTCTCCGTTCCACAGGCAACTGAGCTTGTCCGACCAAATCTGTTTCTTAAATAGTCGGTGATGCCGTCATTCATAGAAGCGTAGCGCAATAGGTACACAAATTTGTCGTGCTGGGCTTGGGAAGCGCTACCTTCTGTGTGCAAATAAGTAGTATTTTGACTATGTTATACATTATTTAAATTATTAATGCCATGATATAAAAAAATCTATGGGTTTATCCATTTGAGTTTGTTATTAGAAGTATTTTTGAGCGATATGTGTAAAAATTTCGAAAATTTATCGTGAAATGGTTGAATTATAAGCGTTTAAAATTGGACCACTTTTCGTTACATACCATTTTTGTTCAATTTACAAAGTGTACCCCCGCATCGAAAACAAAAACGTAGTCCTACGTCAAAAATAGTTGTTTTTTCGTGCAGGAGGGCACAATACCGAGACATCACTCGGAAGTTGCCAGTTGCTTAGTTCATGCAAGACGTATGACTTTTTGGATTTAGGATTAAGCGTCTAACTAGTGCTAGTTTTGGTGCGAGTTTAGATTTATCATCTCATTGGCATCAAGATGATGCTAGTTACTGATGAGGAGAATCCGAAACGCTAAAAACTAATTTTATAGATAATTGTTTTATGTGTTGGGCATGCGAACGTAGTTTAGAACTAAGTTTAACTTAAAAAAGCCATTTATTGTGGTGGTTTACACGGCTCAGGGAGAGTTTTTTCAAACTAACCTAGTTATGATATGAACTGTATGTGGATACAGCTGAAAAAATACTGAATGTAAGGTAGATTAATGAACTTTGCATTAAACTGCTTATACCTCTGATTTGCTGCAAGATTCTGTTTATTTGCTTCACTTTAACCTGACAGTTTGAATATTTGTGAGTTATTATTATGTGCGACTATTAAGTAATATAGTTTTGGCTCATTATTCACCAGTGCTAGAATTTTTCAAATTCCAAGCTTCTACTGAGCGTGAATTTCCCTATTCACTGATATATTTTTTTTACTAAAAATGGTGCGGGTTAGAAGACAGGAATGTGTGGACGTGTTTATGGCGCAAATAGACTATACTAAAGCTTTGATCATAACAGGATAAATTGTTAATCCTTCATTCCAGAGCTGCACAAATAGAAAAAACTATAAGTGAAACATATGATGACATACCTTCGAAGCTGTAGCTCGAGTGTTCGATCCTCATCTGATCGAGGTTTTTTTTAAATCTTTGTTTTTCAATGATACCAACCAATAACATGTGTGAAACATGGTAATATCGCTAGAAGAAGACCAAGTTTAGTTTTAGTTGAAAGACTATATTGGTCAACACTTTTATTGCCCTACATGGCATGATGGATTTATCGCTATACCTAGGAGGAAATAACGGAAAACACACGACAATTAAAACTTTTTTTTTCTCGTTGAAGGGCGTCACGCCCAGCCAAGTCATCCAATCTGTTTACGTGTTTAATTTGTTCCCTCGTGGTAAACACTTTCCACAGCAAAACCCTTGGAATGTATGTTAGGGTGAGATACACTCCCTAGGCTGCTACTAGAACGACGAAGGTGATATTTCTGGAATGTCACGGCATGCTTCCAACGCTTATTCCAACTTCTGAACAATTAATCTGATTTGATTTGGTGACAGTTGGATTACACGATCTCGTGTTAAGATAAACGATGGTGTTGTGTGTTGGTTAATTAGCTGGAATTAATTATGTTAAAGTAAGAAGATCTGAAACCCGCCTCAATTTCTATAATTGATCAAATTTCAACTTTTGTTTTTATATGTTCAGTAATATGATAACAATGTAGACATAACCTCACCGAACTTTAAGCAATTAACATAAAAAGAAACATGGAAACACGGAGCCTGGGGACACCACTCACTGTTGGCAACTCGCCGAAGTATCGCGTTATTTATACTGGCAATATTAGCAATCTCGCACAGTCTGTTGGAAAAGGATCCAATACGATAATTACTCTTCTCAGCTCGGCGGGCGGTCCCCGTAGTCCGGGAGCCTTGAAACTGTTTGGAAAAATTTCCATTAGATTAAACTCTGCCTCTCCACACCGCCGCCGCTCTGCTGCGCGTATATCCTAGTGCCTTTTACACCATCCGGGGATGCACCGTTTTTCCAGTGCGCTACAATATAATTTATGAAAATTATATTCATAGCGTGCGCGTAAAAGTGAAATCACCTCCAGGCATTTCACACTACATAATACCGGCGAGTGTTGTCCCGCCCACTCCTTTGTCGGCAGCAAGTCGCTTATATGCTCGCGAATCCTAAAGTGGATTTACTAGGCGTCTCCAGGCTCGCGAGTCTTTATCTTGTTCTTTTTTTTACCCATCATTATACCAAAACAGCCATTACCGGGAAAATGGAATACAAAAAACTGGCATATTTTTTTGCGTTTTAGCAAAGTTCACGAAATCATCACGTCCGGTGCTTTATCCTATAGCAATTAAGCAAAAATAAACCTAGACCGACCGTGTTGACTAACCGTTCTTTATTTCTCATTTTCCGTCTCGTTTCAGGTTGGTTTGCTCCCGGATGAATATGGGTCCCCCAAGGCTCCAGACTTTTGATGACAAAACTTTCCAAGTAGAAAGATACACAAGGGTAACGTAAGACGAAGTAATGATGGACCGAGGGTTGTTTGTTGAGGTTACAATAAGCGGACACAATCGTTTCCTAATGACTAATTATGCTTCGACCTGAGTTGCTGTGGGTTGTGTCTTTCTCGAAAACTGCGATGATACCTATTTGCTCTACAACTTCAATTCGATATCTTCATTTAAGCTAACTTGAATGAGAAATTTTTTAGTGTTTATATATCGCACATATAAAGTTTTTTGACATACGCTAGCTCATTTGGAGGCATTCCACAGGGTGTTTTGGTTTATTTGGTAGCATTTTAGTAAATCGGTTATTAGGAATTTTTCAAGTTCAAGTCACTCTGGAAAACAAATATTATTTTCAATTTTGTTTAACTAAAATTAAGCAATTATTACTTCGACAAAAACGTTTTTTTTATGCTTCTCATATCACCAGTTGCTGAAAATGGAATGTCACCACTTTGGGATTTTCCAGGTGCAGTCGTGCCGAGCTTTTAATGTCAATAAAGTACACAGCTCGCAATACGATTCCATTCATCCATATGCCATCAGTCTAGACATTGGATATTTGGAGCATATCTACAATACTTGCCAATTGCTAATTATTACACATTAGCAAGTTGGCACCCAGTCCGTCTCCATTCCTCCATCACACCAACCGAAAGCTGAAACATAGGAAATAGGTGCACTACAGAATCACAGCGCTCGTTTCCAAACATGACACACCATTTCGGTGACTAAGCTAGGTCATAACACTCCGGGGCGAACCCCGGTAACAGGCTGTAGCCAATGTTGAACTGCGATGAAAATAGCACGTAACCCTCCAGGAACCCTCCCCGGTCACAAATTGTGCGGGACAGAATCAATGACAGCAATTGCAAAATTGAACCGGCTCCAAATTTACCGAGATTGTATGACATCATGCCATGGCAAAGGTCCTTGGCCTGCTCCTCACTGCTGCTTGTTGATTGTCATAGCCAGAATTTTCAGACTTGGTGACTCCTCGCTGCTGCTGCTGCCGCCGAAAGGGTGAACTGAAAAATACAAAGGGGACAATTTGTCAAACATGTAGAACTTGTCGGGAAACTCGTTGCGGGTTTATTTCCTTCTTCTCACTACTTCCCGGTTGAAACTGGGCCACTGTTGTTTTCCGCCTAGTGAACCATACGGCGCTAAAGGGCACTGAACTGTTTCCACGCTGTACTCCGCACACTCGGACGGAGTGGGGTAGTAGGCAAACCGGAGCCTACGGGAAAGAAGGAAGCATTATCAGTAGAGCATGCCTTCACATGCAAGCAGACTTCGCTGTTGAAGTGTGGCAGGAGATGGCTAAATTTAGCATTATTCTATATGGGGGATCGTGGTCTACCAAAAACCAATACAGTGTGATACGATTAAGCTATGGTTCTATAATAGCTCCGATAAGATTTTATGATTTGCTATTCATATAGAGGCGAATGAAAAAGCTAATTTCAGACACTTCTATGCTATAGACTTCTTTTTATATCTGGGTGAACGTAAATGACACTGCGTCGAACGAATTACGTATCTATCTGCTTAGTGCGATAACATGTATATACTTTTTATCGAATCATTTTCCAAGAGTGTGTAATTGAAACACAAAAACAATAAATCATCGATGTTTAAGGCACTGTTGATAAAATCATCAATAACATTGAGAATTAGCTTTGAGGCAGCCAAAACGGATGTTAAAATGTCGCCAATCCCAGATCTAAAATTAAGGCATTTCGAATTCCACAAACTATAAGCAATGACAAAATGGATGTCTGATACCATCATACATCAGCTTTAATTTAATGGAAACATCTACTTGTCTATGATATCGAGCCATTGCATTATTGTCTAAGGAAAAATTGGCGGAAAAACATTCCTCCGGGAGAGTCATTGCCAACATTAAGATTAGAAATGTCGGGAAAGGGAGCGTTGGAGCGTAAGGATGTTATACTTTGCCGTGATACCTCTATGCTTTATTGAAGTAAATAAATTTCAGAAACCCATTATAATGGTTTTGGGTATAGGATGTATACGTAAAAAATACCACATAGCTCGCCAAAATGTTTAATGCCTTTTATAAGATTGCATTGAAACATTCAGGTACTGAAGAATTACTAGTTCATTGCGATTTTCTTAATTTATTAGATTTTTCTTTCTTTTCCCATTCCGAACGCGGAACTTTCCATCCAATTAAATTTAATGCAACTTATTTTCCCATTTTTTTAAATTGTTCTCATCCAATGTTTCTTGAACTGCAACTTACTATTAATAATGTCGAGACACTTATGAATTGCTTTCTTCATAATATCTCAAAAAATTTCAATTGGGCGAAGCTTTGGCGCGCTTGGTATGTTCATCGCTTTTTGCACAATATTCACTTTGTCAGCGTCGTACCATTCCAATACATCTTAGGGGTTGTGGCAGAACCGCTATGCTTTTTTTGTAAATGGCTAGAATAGCCCTCGAAGATATATTTTCTTGTTAAGCTCACCGTATCTTGATTCAGAAACCAAGTAGTGAGTGCCAATTACCGCGCATCTGCAAATTGCCTGCCAGATCTATAGGCTGTTCTAGCCGGCATGCCTTCATCGCAAAATCTCTCCGATTTAGGAGGTGTACCACATTGTGGCTCGCAGTCTAAAGGCAGTATGGTATCCGGCGGGTTGAAGTATCTTATCCAATAAGGCGACTGAAAACAGGAGTCCTCTAATCAAGCTGTTACTCCTTGCCGAGGACTGAATGGTTGGCAGGAAAAAATATGCCAGTCGCACATGGAGTGTCGTGGTCCTTTGCTATGTTAAGCGACTCTCTGACAGAGCGGACGTTTATTTCTTCGCAAATCTAGTCATGTCCCTAATACCCATTTCGGGGGTTCGCTATAAACGATTACACGTGTCTGGTATCTTCTTGCTGTAGATTTGCACAAATTACAGCCACTATGAATCTATCCCGCCTTGTGCAGGAAGGAAAAGTTTCCTTAGCTTTGGTTCAAGAACCGTATTTCTATAAAGGAAACTTCTATGTTGGAAACCCCGTCGTAGCTTTCAATAAAAATGACATGAAAAATCCATGTGAATTGCCACGTGCTTCTATACTTGCGAATAGTGCTATTGACGTATGTCTCATAACTCGCGATATTTGTGCTGTTGTGGTCAATATGACCGTTGATAACTTAAGCAAGAAATACGTCTATTGTTCGACATATTTGCCGTATAAAAGGGTTGTATCATACCGTGGTAGAAATGGGTTTGCCCTTATACTCGGCGATGACGCAAATGCCCACCACATAATAAGGGGTAGCTCCGATAAAACTTGATGGGCCCAACATTTGTTCGAGTTGACAGTAAAGAGGTGTTAGATGTGATTTTATACTCTGACGGTATTACGCATGATATCATCACATATCGTAATCCCAAATCTACGAGCTGAGACCTTTCCGGGGTATCTTCCCACGATTGAATCTCCAAGTGATTAGGATGAGACCGTGGATAAAACAAACTCACTCATAGTAGCAGCCAGCATACCAAGAGGCTTGTTCACTTTGAGTTATGCCCTAGGTAGAATACCCAACTTGATCGACTCAAAAAGTTATGTAGAAGAGCTTGGAAACGTATACCCGGACAGGTCGAAGGCATTGAGTTTGTCTCGCAAAGTATAGGGGGAACTAGACCAATTCGACCTAGTAAGAGTTATTTAGCTATAGAATGGAACCTTGACGACCGATTTACAAAAAGATATCTTTTTCTGAAAGCCTGAGCGATTGCGCACATTTTGTTCTCAGATGACTTTTAACTATCTCTTATCAGAGTGTGTCTATGCACTCTTGAACAAAAGATTGCAAAAGGTCCTAATTACCCCAACCCTGGTCTAATTCGGACTCCCCATGGTCCAATTCGGACTAGACTTTTATTTCACAATAGAAGTAATGAAAAGTCATCCCGGTATGCTTCAATATAAATTAATCAGCTTTTAAGAAAATTTCGATTCAAACTATACTAAATAAATTAATTGGAATTCGAGTCTGGTTCGAAGTAATTTATTTGTTGTCCTCGTATGCGTTTACTAGATCGCGTTGGAAAGCTATTCTGTGGTAATACATGAGATTCAATCTGAGCTACTTCCATTGTTCCTGCCTTCTTCGGAAGTCGATCGCGTCTCTTTGGTTTATGCGCCGCTGCCTCTTTGTTTCATTTTCAACCATGACAATAACGAAATCATCATTGGTCAAAATAGAGATTTTTGTGGACTCCTACCACGACGCGGTTCACTTTTCCGCGGCGGTGTTCTTGGAATGTCTGACAACGTGCCACCTAAATGCGAAGATTCAATTTCCGGCAATCGATATGGTTCCGGTCTGTCTGTGACTGAAGATAGCCGGTAGGCGACATCTTGAAATAAATCAGCATCAAGTGGCCAAATTCCGCACTTCGTGAATTCGCTTTTAATATTTCACCTCACAGCTCAAAGCTCTATACTTCTGGTAATTATTTGAGGAAGTTCGAAGATTGTCATCGGTTGACCAGGATTCATTAACATCCAATTCGAACAATGAGCGTTAACACACATTTGGACATGGACTGAATACAGAGACATTCAATGGCTGTCATCGATGGCTGCAGTGTGAAGGGAACGACAGAACAAATATGCCGTTAGCCCGGCGGAATTCGAGCGCAGCCAATGATCAATGCGAATGACAATTATCTAGCAAGAGGAGCACTGGCGAATCTTCTGATGTTCGAGTGAATTTTTTGAAATGTGTCAGGAATTGAACGAATATTTCGGCATTCATCCATCTACAATTTTTTCAGATTTCTTTCCGCTCATACTGCCCAGATCTTGTTTTTCGTTCTAAATTTATAACTAATTGGCTCTACAATATCCATCAATTTTTCAGTTTGACAAACATTGTGATTATCTGGTGGAAAAGAGGGTCCGAATTGAACCATGACAAAAGGTCCGAATTGTGCCAACGTCTTTTTTACTCTTCTCTCATCGATTAAGTGAACACAGTAAAAAGCTCTACCAAAAACAAAATATCAGATGAAAAATATTATCTAACGGTTTCAGAAACACAATCGCTTCTTTGAATCAATTTAATATTGACACAAATAAGATCTTAGATCTACATAGCCGAAAAACGTTACGTTAGAGCACTCCAAAACAACATGTTCCTCTGGTTCACAAGCGATGACTAATAAACGTCAAATTTCGTGTGTTACATCAAAACTAAATGTTACTTATGAAAATTATATATACGCCTTTCGTAGTATTAGCATAGCTGAGAAACAGCTGTGGGTCCGAATTGGCCCACTTCCCCCTATAGAAATGCCCTTCCATTCTCTAAGCGAAATGTTAGGAAAAGCCTCTACACAAATGTCTCAAGTGTTAACGAGACTAGTAGATTAAATAGGTTTTTTTCGAAATCGAAAGACTTTCATGTCAGTTTGATTAGAACTGCTAATGGTGAATAATCGTCTAACGAAGATGCAGTGCTCAACTGTCTTTTTGACGGTTTAGGGACAAAATGTCGAACGACAAAAGGTCTAATAGACAATACGTCGAAAGACAAATGGCCAAAAGACAAACGGTCGAAAGGACCAAAGGTCGAAGAGACAAAAGGTCGAAAAGGACAATAGATCGAAAGGATGAAATGTCGAAAGTCACAAAATATTGAAAGGAGAAAAGGTCGAAATGGACACAAGGTCGAAATGGTCAAAGGTCGAAATGGACAAAACGTCGAAAAGACACAATATTGAAAGGTATTAAACGTAAGGCGCAATAAAACTTTTCCACGCTGTTTCTTATTTCATCGTAGTTTTTCTTGAAATATATTTTTGATTAAAACTGAGAGCAAACAACCAAGACGATCAATTACTGTTTCATACTGTCTGTTGTTTTTCAATTGCAGTTAATTAATAACCATTAATTTTGCCTTCTCTAGCTACTATTGACTGTGTGTTTTCATGGTAATTTAGGGCCTTTGAATTAGATCGGAAATCTTTCCTAACTGCTTTGTTGTCGTCTGAAACTATGCGCATTGACAATTTTTAAATTTAATAATAATCTGGATAATGCTATTTTTTAAATTACTGAAAAGCCACGCAAAAAAAATAATACGAAGCAAACCGAAAAAAATTAAAGCACTAACCTCGAAGATTTCATCACCTCAATTGCTTTAATTCTTCAGCAATACACTTTACTTTGTTATACTTATTTTAGCTTATGTATTCATGTTGGACAAACGGTGACTTCTACCATGAACTTGAATTTAACTATATAAAATTTTAAATTATGAAACGTAACAATTTTAATTTTTATTGGTGTTTTTTCCTTCTTTATAACATGAGCTGTTTTTATATGATGATTGATCAGCTAATTAGATTCCTTTCTCAATGAT
Organism: Topomyia yanbarensis; assembly: GCF_030247195.1. NCBI lineage: Eukaryota > Metazoa > Arthropoda > Insecta > Diptera > Culicidae > Topomyia > Topomyia yanbarensis. Next base: position 53,741,834 of record NC_080672.1, read on the forward strand.
GATTTGTGATGGCGTGGTGACCGCTGGCCTACCGTCGAAAGTGGCGGTCCTTCGCATGCAAACTTGTGATCCACTCGTTTGTCCGGTTTACTCAATCATAGGGGCTATAAATTAGTTTAGGTCCGACTGAGCGGAGCGACGTCGGACAGCACTCGAATTAACATAAGGCGTCAGCGTTGAATTATTTGTTTATTTTTATACATATGTATTTATATATTTATTTAGTTATTTATTTCATTACAACAATTAATCTCCTGCTTTAAAAATGATGAACTAGCTATGATTTATACGCGACATTTTTAATTCTATATATAATATCGTTAAACAATTGTTTTGTTTCACTATAATATACAGAGAAAAAGACAATTCTAAATATATTATAAGCTAGGCTTAAATGAGCGACCCAAAAAAAGCTGTAAGAATAGAGCATGCTTCGTAAAACCTGCTATATTAGAATATGAAAATCGTATTAAAACTTCAACCGTCAACATTGGATTGGCCCACTCCCCTGTAACAGTCGGACAAAAAAAACCTTCAATATAAAAACCGAAATAAATTTTTCCGATTTTTACAAAGTACTTTTTTTAACCAACTTATAATATTAAACGTCACGATATAAGGATGGTTCTATGCACGATTTATTTATTTTGAACAATTTTTTATACAGAAGAATCATCCTTGCCCAGTTTTGCGGGTGAGAACTTTTCAAGCGATTCTTATGCTGAAGGACATATGCCCGATTTTAATGCTTGAAGTTCCGATGCTTCCGATTTTGATACTTTAAAATAGCGGGCCTTTAAAGGCATTTTCTGTTCTTGCGACTTATATTTTTGGTCTCTCAAATGGTATTTTCAAAAATTCTAATTCACTTTGGTTTTAACATTGCCAATCCTTAGCAACTTAGCATTTCAAATTCTACGTGTACCCGATTATACCGCGGTATTACTGGCAATGGATGGGCGGACGAATTGGTTAGAGCGGGCGCTGCGACTGACTTCGTTGGTCCAGAACCACACACTCAATTCGGCTCGGTAATTTCCCAACAGCTGTGTAGTTAGCTAATTTAGAAACTGATATCTCAGTAAAGTGAGATTAGTTTGCTGATTTTCGGTGAAATATTTTCCGAGTCTCAGCACTGAAACGTCACTTTTTCTGAGATCTCAGCAAAAAATTATGATTGCTGAGTCTCAGCTGTTGAGATTTCGGCAAAAGATGCAAAAAGGTGAGATTCGGCAGAAAAAAATAAGTGTGCAGTTTTGCCACTGTCGATAAGTTGGACAAAAAACACAAGATTCGTTCTTGGGCTGCATCCGAACATGCCAACCATTGGCGTAGCTTGCAAAATTGCGTTCAAACAAAGACTTGTCTGCCGAATGTCAAAGATTTTTTGGCATTTTTCCATGTACAATTGCAGTATTCTAGTTAGGGCACTGACTAGATATTGCAAACTCAATAATCACATGGCTACTATTCAGCGTGCTGAGTATTATTCGTGTGATCTTTGTGAATCTGATTACGGTAATTCGTATTTGGTTCCCCATACATAGATGAACCTATGTATGGAGAGCTGAAACTCAAGGATATGCTATTGTTCCTAACCCAGTAAGTAGTTAAAGCCGTATTTGAATGACTTCGGGGGTGTAGTCGTTCCGTTATCTCAATATCCTCTCGGGGGTGTTGATATATCAGCTCATCGTCTTTTATTCCCTTGGAAGTGAAGAATACTTCCGTAGTGTCTTTGTTCTCTGTGTTATTTTCCTTATCCCTAACCTTACCACTTCTACAATCTTTCCCTTCAGGGAAATGATGAAAAGACAAATTACGGCAAGACCCAAATCTTCGGTCAACATGGGGAACGTGCCATTTGAACCAGTCGCTACTAATTAATGATGTGTATGGTTACAATAACTGGTCGAAACTGATGTCCCGGTGGTATAAAAGTTCTGATTTTTACTGATGAGGACATAACGACATAGAATTTTTTTTGGCAAACAAGCCAATGTGGCAACATGCTGTTTATCAACAGGGAGCAAATTGGGACTCGATTCGCAAAAAAACCAACTTTATTAAAGTTAGGTATAAGCACCTTCATTCTTAAGTTATGGTCTAACCCAATTTACTCCCTAGGGAGGAACAGCATATCGGTAAACTTGCTCTGTGCTTACCAATTTTTGCCATACTACACTGAAAGTTGATTCCATTTTCAAGTGCATAAATTTTCTGTGGTGCTGTTTCAGGGAATATCCTACCATTTTTATACAAACTTTTTGAAACATTTTCCAAATTCTAGACATCTTCCATCATTACCTTATCTAACGTATGCCACAACTATTTCTCACCCAATTCAAACAGTTGACACGAAAAAACTTTTCTTTTATATCTCCACAAAGTTTTCCAACAATACCGCTGCTTGAACCCTGCCACTTGGGTGATAGCGACTCGTTTCCATTACATTAACCCGAGGAGAACTGCTCGCTCTGTTTAACTTCATTCCAGCCGCAGTGAAGCCTCGCCGCCTTCCTCAGTATGCCTGTGACGGGGTGAAATGGAATTCCGATCCGAAAATAATGCGAAACCGATCGTAGTTGGAAGAGAAAATTTGGAAAGTTTCCCTTCCGCTGTGACGGGAGTAAGTAGGTATTCAGATGGAAAATTAAACAAAATGAACGTTACCCTCGAAAAACCATATAGCAAGTCCAGATTTAGTCGGTGGGCTTGAATGCCGAACAAGGAAGGGAATCTATGATTGAATTTATTAATTATAATGAAATTTTCCTTTTCACCAGTTTCGACCACTTGTCGGATGTTTCGGCATGTTCCATCACTATACGGAAAGGCATGGTTTCCTCTCTTCACGATAATAACCAATTTAACCAGCCAATGTGAGGACGATTCATCAACACTGCATGGCTTTTATGAATTTCCTGTCCACTGGCAGCCGGTTCAACGAGAGAACAAGGCATCTGCATTTCCTCCAGTCATGTTACACATCATTCGCTGCAGCGTCCCCGACAGGCATTTATTTCTTCGCATATATGTGCATGATAGGATATTATCATGCTGGGTCTCCATTACCACCCCTGAGCAACATTGAACCGAGCTACCGGCTTGTGCGAACACTTGTCATCAATGTTAATGAGATCGTTGGAAAACAAAACAATGAAATGATTCCTGGCCGTTCCTGGGAAAAGGATGCCACGAGGGAACTATGATACCCATAATAAATCAGGCTTACATTAATGAGTATGTTTCATAATTAATTTTAATTTGTCACAGGTTTGAATAATTGTTGTTTGTTGATGTCTCCAATGAGCTTAGTTGAATATTAATAAGTTGAAGCTAAGTATCGGCAAAACTTTTTCACAATTGATAGTTGGGTTCATTGCGGGTAAAGGATGTAGAAATTGTTTAATATGCTATATTTCTCCTTAGTGGAGAACAATTTTGGTAAAAACTATTTTTGCCCCATTAAGGAGAAAATTGTTCAAAACCATCGTTGCGCGGGAAGAGCACAAAACCTATAAATTGATTAGTTATGGAATTTGCGTTTCGACTTTGTCTCACCAGTATCCGACACTAACTTAGTCACAGGACTAAGCTAGCGCCGGATTGACGCCAGCTCCAGAAAAACGGAGACCTAATTTGTGTTCCTGAGCAAACAGAGATAATATCGCTCAGTAAACAAAATCAGTAAACTATTATCACTTTGCTGAGATATTTTTAGAGAAATCTTGCTCCCTACGCGGAAATTATCGAACTAAATTCAGTGTGTACAACTAAACCAAAACAAAAATTTGAAATTTACAATTTTGACCCCTTTAACAAAGATGCTTTGAAAATGCTGCCCCACATTCCGCCCCAAATTTTAATAGCCTATTTTAGACAGTTTTGTAGTGAATTCTCAGCTAATATAAATGATGTCACTCATATTAAAAGATGCCTCATTTGATACAGATTGTTTAATCCGTGGATAAGAAGCAACGGTTTAATCACAAATATTTTTTTATCCCTAAATCTGGCTTCGGACCACTGTGCCTTCGTAGCTAGATTCGGTATATTCACGTGTAAGTTCTCACAGGCAGGGATACCAGATATATTTAAATGTCTTCACATTTAATAAAAAATCATTTGTCTTCAAGGACCAGAAGTCGAAATCGGTTGTTGATTTTGAGCAAAAATTTTATCAGAAACCAGAAAGATTTGCGAAGAGCATTGTCATCAAAATGTAAAAAATGGCTTCATAACATTTCCAATGTCTTCAAAATGAAGACTTCTCTTCATATCTGGCATCCCTACTCACAGGTCTACAATCTTATCGATATCATTGAATATTTTAAAGCGCTCACACATTTATAAACTTTTTAACTTTGTTATCTTAATGTTGATACAACATCACGGGAATGCAAGGTTCCACGACACAACGAGACATACTTGAGAATACAAGGTCAAAGTAAAGTACAAATATTTTAGAAATAATTTTATTCAAGTCGTGACCCGGCCTGAATTTGAACATTTTTGTAGTCTTGAAACTTCATCAACCGATACTATTTCGAAAACACCAATTGTCTACCACTAAAGTCGAAATTGAATGTTTTCATATCGTAGATACTGTAATCAATTTCATCGTGATTAAGACATCATTTGAAGTTAGTGATTTGAAATAGACTATACTTCTACAGCTACAACAGTCCACGTGAAAAATGTGTAAAAGGTTTTCCAGCATATAAAACACTGTCATTTTTATATCCCGTTTCGTTGTGCGGCATTGCCGGTTTGCAATATATCGCATAGTAATATATATTCGCAACCAAGAGGAACAAACCGGCGTCGAACGACACATACGATCTTTATCTAATATTTATTCTGTCCGCCGGTTTGTTACGGCGCTCCGAGATATGGGATACCGCAAAAATGTACCCATGTCGCTGTAGGTGCAGGTATATGGGGAAGGTGCCCATATTTTTATCTACGGCACTAGGCCCAAAGCTACAGTGAGATGAGGGTTAACATTGATCGGTTTATTGTCGTATTTGTGGTTTCCTTTGCGGATGGCGGGTATTATATAAGGGAGATGCTTTGCGTACAACGATCCTAAATCAATGTCACCTGTGTATTATTCTTTCATATTGAGATCAACATGTCTATCTCCCGAGGGTGGTCAAAATCAATGAGCAAAAGGTGTTGTTTGTGGTGTTCGCCCCTTTTGCTTGACAGGAAGGGTACACCCAAACCAACCACAGTGGCAGTTCATCGAAAAAAAAGTCGGACAAAATCTAAAATTTTACTTAATCTGACTCTCATGTTAACCATGTGCCATGTTAACCAGTGCCAAAGAGCAAAAAAAGGATTTTTTAGATTGCATCAAAACTGTTAACTTTAGCACAGTGGTGTCTTCGAGAAAGTTTCTCCGCTGAAAACCATTCGGTGAAGAAAATAACAAAACAAATTCTTGTTTACCTAATTAGTTGATTTCAACAGAAAAATGAAAAACGTAACTAAATTTTCTCTTAATTTTACGAGATTCTCAAATAATAGTTATTGAAAATTATTATTGATTTTGATTCAAGACGCACATCATACGAAATGACAGCAAACTAGCCAAGATACACACCTTACTGAAATACATCAAGCTAGCAACAGTAACTATGTTGCAGATAGGTAGTTGTCTCAGCTTGAAAAGCTTGTTGTAGCCTGGACGCAACTATCTGAACCAATACACACAAAAAAACAGAAATTAAACTGACCTCATTTTGCTTTTACCTAGTTTTTCTTTAAAAATATTTCAATAAAGGGATGATTTTGATTGAAATTTTTTTCAATACATGTATACTGAAAGTTGAAAGTATTGCCGAAAATTGTCAAAATCATTCTATTTTAGATTTAGTCGATTATATAGTAATATGCAATATGATAATCATATTTCATCTCTTGAGATTCCAACTAGATGTGGAATAAGTATGAAGTTTTTTTGTAGTGCTGGCTGACTAAATAGAAAAGAAATTAAAATTATACCTTTCAACTAAAAGTGAAATCATCAATTGATAATCAACATTCCTTAATTAACTTTGGCTATTTCGTCTTATTTAAGAGTGCAGTTTATAAAAAGATAATATTATGAGAAACATAACTCTATATTATATTTACGTGTGAATTACTGGCATGCGGAGTATTTCAACAATTTAATTCCATACCTTCATCCGTCGGTAGGTGAAACAAAATGTTTTAAATATCCTATGTTGTATTTTACGATGAAGCAGTTTAATTCAACAATGAGATTAGTTGAATTCCAGTCGTTTGTGTCTTGGCTGAAAAGGTAGTGTAACGGCATATGCAATTGTGTCTGGACTAAAACAAGCGTTACCAGCTGAGACAAGCGTTTCAAGCTTTAGCTCAGGTAGGCCTTTTAAGTTTTGAGCTAGGTTCGTGTCCAGACTGAAACTGATAGCATCAAACCAATAGCGTTGGATTATTGTTTTCAACAAAAATTAGTTTGCCCAAATATTAACTAGACGAAATTAAAAACTCATTTAATTTTTTAGTTGAAATTCTGATGAATCGGTTTTCCGTGTCGAAATAGAACTCCCTTTCTTTTCGTCTTATCAGATTGAAGTTTAATTCCCCTAATAGTAAGCAAATTAATGCAGTTTAACAGTCCAAACAATGTTCGAGAATATTTACATAAAGAAAAAAATCTAGAAGAAAACTTATGATGAAAAAAGTGGTTTTAAGGGGCCTGTCACAAATAATGCCCCATATCATATTATATTTTTGGATTTTTGAAAGTTGTAAATAGAGTGCTCCCCTAATATAATAAGCCGGATAGAAATTCATAGTGTGATATAAAAACGTTGCACTCATTTTGACATTCACGCTTACTTGAACTCGGTAATTTCCCGCATAGCCGAGTAATCAGTAAATATTTATATAGATATGTCGGAAAAGTTTAATTTTTTCTCATGTATTGTATGTATGCTCAAAATATTTTCCGAATCTCAGTAAATAATTAAAGCTTTTACTGAAATCTTAGCAAACAAATAATTTGCCGAGTGTTCGGTTGCCCAAAACTCGATAAAAGTTGTAAAAAATTCGACAGAAAAAATTAAGGAGGCCCTCTTATATAATTGTGCAAAACAGTATCTAATGTTTGATAATTTTTTTTGAAGATTAAAATGGTTTCATCTATAAAATAAAACTTTTCGAGTGTGAGGTGTCAAAAATGGCGTCCAAAATGGCGGCTCCAGCAAAAGGTGTTTTGAAAACCGACCTCATCTGCCGGCACAATACAGGTCGCAATTCGTCGTCTATAAGCAGCAAACCAAAACGATCATGAAGATTACATTCCGTAGAGGCGCCTCAACCTAAAAAAATATGAAAAAATTCGATATAGAAACAAAATGGCGGCCACTTAAAAATAAAGTATTGTTTTTCGCATGATTTTTTCCGCTTTGGCCGGCTGTAAAAAATCGTTAATGATCAAAATATAGCGATTTTGTAGATTACAGCGCCCGGGAATGTTGTCTTATTTTAGGCGGGCAAAACCCTAACTTGATTGGCTGAATGGTTCAAAAACGAGAATACCCGCAGATTTGAAAAATCTTGTTCCGAGAAAGCCGCCATTTTGACACCTTACACTCAAAATTTTTTATTTTTTAGATGAAACATTAATAAACATTTTGCATAATAGCGCACATGTCCAAGTGATTTTACCACTTTAAAAAAATATTAACCCATTCATGCCCATGTTGTTTGTGGACAACAACGTTTTTAAACAGTTATAACTCTTGATTGAGGCAAGATTTGCTCACAAAAACAAGTAAGGCTAATAAATGTGACTATTGGCTTTCATTTGAGTATTAACAGTTATAAGGGTCAGCTCTAGAACTGAAGTTATTGCAATTAGTCTGATTGAACTCCGATGGAGCAGTGCTGCCAGGGACCGTTTACGTTTACGACGGAAAATGAATTTTTCATATAACTTCGTTATGTTGCAATATTAGTGAAAACTGATAAAACTTATCAATTTAGTCTATTTTTGGCTACGTTTTCAACGCAGTTGGACTATTGTAAATACTCTAGGAGAATTGTAGTGAGCATTGGAAGGTAAAAATTGGGCAGCTTCTAGCACTGCAAGGAAAGCACCTACCTTTATGAAAAAAGGTTTTTCGAGTTTCTTGACCCCATCGTTTTCAAGGAAAAATAGTTTTGAAACCCTACATGCACTAGAAAAAAGTTGGGCATGAAAGGATTAAACATTAGGTACTTTTTGCCACAATTATATAACAGTGTATTCAGACCAATAGGCAAATGTTATATTTTAGGACAGGTTGAAGTCATGCATTTGCACAGAATACCTGTCGGAGACGCTAGAGAGATGTGTGCACCATCTGGACCCTAGATCCATCAACACATGGCTTTCAAAGAAAGATGTGATGAGATATTTTAGGCTCAGATTGAAAATGCACATATTGTTAGATTCATAGAGATTTATCCAAAAGCGGAAGTCGCCATTTTGAATTTTAAAATGATTGGATGACCTTTAAGACAAAATATCATATCGAACTTAGTGTCGCGAACCTCAAGGTGTATGCAGAAAACAATAATTTCTATAACAACTTTTTAATAATTGCGCTTATAGATCTTAAACCCTGTACTTCAGGAAATTCTTGTAAGACATGGACATGTGACATATTTATCTATCTATTACAATAAGAAAGTTTTAAGATGGGGTAATGAGCCCATTTTCACCCTAATCCTACTATCGCACTACCACTTTGAGGCCGTTGGTTAAAGCAGCGTCCAAGTGGCTGTGGTCCACTAGGAGGTTGATAACAGTCTATTATCTTTCTCCGGTCAAAACCGTCCTAGAGGCCGTGTAGAATCCGGCTGGCTGGAGTTTCTCAGCGAAGAATGGATTCATCGGGTTTCTGGTCCCATGTCGTAGGAGGCGACTAGAAACACAAGTTTTCAAACTAAGGTGTTTCTCCGCACCGAAGTCTGAATGGCTGGCAGGACTGAAATATGCTGAGTGCGTGATTCCTACCCTTGCTGTGTTAGGCGAATCTTTGGCACAGTGAACGTTGGTTTCTTCCCAAATCGTGGGATTCAACTGATGGTAATGTTCCTAATACCAGTTTCGGGGTTTGCTATATGTCACAGTTTTTGGTATTTTATAGTTGCTGTACAACAAGTGCTGGTGATAAAATATGTAGTACTGCGATCGAATATGGTCAGAGTAGCACCAATTAACAACTAAGAATCTATCCCGCCTTGTGGAGGAAGCAAAAGCTTCCATAGCTTTGAACCGTATTTACATAAACGAAACTTCTATGTTGGACAGCTACTTAACACCGTCTTCGTAGCTTTCCATAAATATAGTACGTGCAATGCCTCGTGCATGTATACTAGCTATTGACGCATGTCTTATATCCAACCTCACAACTCGCAATATTTGTTCTGTCACGGTGAATATGAGTCTTGATAACATTAACAGGAAATACATCTATTGTTCGATATATTTACCGCATTAGGGACCACCACCTTCTGATGATTTCAAAAGGGTTGCGTGATACTGTGGCAAAAATGGGGTTCCACTTATAAACATCTGTAATGCAAATGCCCACCACATAATTTGGGGCAGCTCAGATATCTATTTGAGAGGCGCCGAAGTAAGTAGTACAAATCTGCACATACTAAATGTGTTACTATGTTTTAATTGCCGCAAGGTTCTACTGTATCGATTTTGTTGGCTATTTTCGGCAAATTTGAGACTAAGAGAAACGAAAGCAATGAAATTGAAAGACGGATAGGTATTCTAGAGCGAATCAGTTATAAACTTAGAACGGAAAACTAGAACTAGGCAGGCTCATATGGGCATGATCGAAAGGAAAATGTGAAGAATTCTTCACATTTTCCTTTTGATCATGCCCATTTGAGCCTGCCTAGTTCTAGTTTTCCGTTCTAAGTTTATAACTGATTCGCTCTAGACTACCTATCCGTCTTTCAATTTCATTGCTTTCGTTTCTCTTAGTCTCAAATTTGCCGAAAATAGCCAACAAAATCGATACAGTACATACTAAATGTATAGGAAATTGCCCAACATTTGCACGAGCTACCAGAGGTGTTAGATGTAACTCGTCTCTCGTAACTAAGTACATCGTCTTTGATAATTTAAACGTCTCGCTAGATATCGTCACATATCGTTTCCTCAAACTTATGAACAGGGACCTCCACGAAGAGGGCTTGGCGACTAGATTTCATTGGTATTTTTCGACGATTGAATCTCCAAGTGATTTGCATGAGGTCATGGACCTTTGTTCACAGAGACAATTTCGCTTGGTTTTTCAGAACGACGTGCACTTAGTGCGCTGGTTCGGCTACCGAAAGGTAGAGCTAATTTTTCAAAGCTGAGTTATTTTTTATGTTTTAAGACGTAATAATTTTACATACTTTCGAAGTCATCTGTGCGAAATTTTATCCAGCACTGGATTTCAAACTACAGCCGTTCGCAGTGCGCTGGTTCCGTCCATGAATGAATTTAACACAAAACTTTGAACGAGATTATCTCGGAATGGAGTTTTTTGAAAAGGACCATTACGATGAACGGTCCTCGGAATCTCGAAAAACTACTCAACCGATTTTCATAAATTGTGTTTTATTTGTTCGTATATAAATTCTCGTGTACTTGAATGATTTATTTGTCATCCAAAAAATTTCCATTCTTTGTAATGAATTTTTGTGTAAAATTTGTTGGCATTTAGGCAAGTTCAAGTAGTTTGATTGTACATTACTTGTATTCTTTTCTTTTACTTTCGCTTTTGCTTTTGTTGTACTTCTATTAGTTTGCACCTTTCCACTACTCATGTATACCAAAAATAACATAACATATAATACTTTTCATTTTTATACTACATCTTAAGTTAGTTTCATACTAACACTAACACAATCAATTGCATACTCTCTCATATACACTCACAATTTATCTCATTCCAAACGTACAAAAGCTCGTGGTCTTCGCAATAACACAAACCTGGTCACAAACGCGAATATGCAATAATAATCATTCACATTCGCGCGTCCATGAATCACGACAGGTAGCCACTACCCTCGGTCCAAACAGCATAGACTCAAGCCTTAAGTTGGATCAATCAAAAAAAATGTCACTTTTATCCCCTAAACAACACGTTCCATGACGATATAACCGGGAACTCTAGTGATATTGGAGAGCTCTCTTCTAGTATCTGAACCATACACTGAAAATTAAGCATTAGTCATGGTCCGCGTGCGATCATCCAATAGCACACGCGAATAAACAAATGGACGCACTGTTATAAATCGAATTCATATATACAAAAGTGTACACACGCGACATACAAAAGCCCATACGATCGAACGCGTTGACTTACAAACGCTCTAGCCCTTCGCGCTTTTATACGCACTCGTGAAGTCCCTACGCCGCACAGTGGCTGGAGGTTGGCCAAAACCTCAAAAAGTTATTTTTGAAATATTGATATTTTATATTTTTCCTAAATTTCCATGTATTGAATGATGTATATCCAAATTTTATGATCATTGGATAAGAACACGATTTTTAACATGAGTTTAAACGTAGCAAAGTTTGGACTAATGATTTTCGTTTCCGAAACCACCATTGCTCTGTTCACTTCAAATGCATGTTGCTCTTTTGATTTTGATCCGATTTTAGCACTACTAGTTTCATTGTGTAGAGGAACGAAAGAACTTGCTTAGTGAATAAAATATATTTGGTAAATTTGCTTGGAACTATGACTTTTTAGTTTAAATAGATTTGAGGTGGTCAGATCAAAAATACTTTTTTCACTATTGTATTCTGTACAAATTTCGGAATCATTTCGGAACAGTCACATAGTATACATTGTATGGTAAATAACCTCTACTGTTCGAATATCATGGTCTCGTTCTGCGCCTTGGTGCGCAAAAAGGTTTAAGGAGATTTTGAAGCTTTGTTGCTGATGCGGAGGCGCATGGTGTTTTGTGTAAAATAGTTAGACAATCTACAGTAAACCAACACGTTATACAATGGATTTAAAGTAGTGTTCTTAATTTTTTATGATATTGCTGACATTGGTGAACAGTAACGGAAAATCTATCATGAAAACGGGATCATAGTTATAAGAAAGGTTCAATGACACTGTATGGAAAAATGCATTTAATATTTTACGACTTTTGACATCAAAAATGAGCTCAGCATCTCAAAATTAGCTTGAATTGTGATTTTCAGCCAAATTAAGTAACATTTGAGGTTTTATCCGACTTTTGTTTGAAGACCCGCCACTGTGGCGCGGGCACATCTCTGAGCCGGACAATGAATATCACATTCAGAATCACGGCCCGCTGCAATTGGGCTTAAGTAGTGTTTTAGTGAGTGACATTTCCCGTCTCGTCTGCTATTGTAGTGATAGATTCTGACGGGGAGCTATTCCGATACTCTAGCTCTACAGAGTTGGTCGAATCGGGGCACGATTGTGACAACTTTTCTTAGGGTGTACATTGGATGAAAAAGGCTGCAAACCACTGATATAGAGCGTAATTCTCTTCCGCAAACTTGACCAGGATATCAAGAGCTAGCCTGTGGAAAACTAAATAGTTTAAAATTCTGCCCGTAGACAGCGCCAGTGAGCACGTTACTATATCTCAAGATTCCGATTTTTTGAAGGTTTCAATAAAGTTTCACAGGAAAAAAAACCAACGAGGTGGTGCACCGAATATTTCGGAGTACTACCATTAGGCGGCAGTGCTGCGAAATTTCAAAATCAGTTACCTATTTATGCTTATATTTACCGAAACCAACATTCAGATTCACCGCCTCCCTCATTCATTCACTTTCCAACTGACTGAAATTTCATGCAGAATCGAATGCTTGAATGCAGAGGAAATATAAATTCCTTCACCAACCAAAGCATTCATTTCTTATTATGTGGACGGTTTGAAGGCAGAAGTTGGCATCTTCTACATAAGTGAACTGCGTAGTCTATATCTGGTGCACTTTTGCTCAATAATCCCTCTCAGAGCTAGCATAGATACAAAATTCAGTTTGCCTCTGAAACCGAACATGGCCGAGTTTGAATGCGCTGCGTCGGGAGAACGAATGAGGAGAGAAACGAACCAAAAATTTCATTCATCTCAGCGGCCATAAATTGAATTTCGTTTCCATTCAAGTTCACGCAGGGATGTCATTTTTTAAGCTCTGTTAGGCGGTTCTAGTGGGTTTGGAATATTTTCAACAAACTGTATCTCCTGTCCTTATTTTTTCATAGGTCGGTGACTTTGGCAAAGTTGCTCTCGAGATCACGGCCCACGAGGTGGTACATAAAATAGTACGGGGTTTCTGTCACTAGGGGCGTTAGTTGTTGTTCTCTTTTTTCTTCAAGTTAAATTCCAAAATAGCGAATGTCTCTATGGCGAGAATATATCATTGATATTACGAAAATACGCTCACTAAGATGTCGGATGTCTTTTTTTATTTAACTAGACTAATTAATTATGTTAACAGAAATATAATGTCCATGAAATTGTGTATGTTCGTGCTTTTGAAACATCCACATAGAGAAATTAAGATTTGGAAGCAGTGAATCCTTTATGCACTGTTTGTGTAACACCGGATACCCACGATGGTGATCGGTAAAAGAAAAACCTGTTTTAATCCACCTAGAGGTGCAATTGTGCCTTTCTCATTTCTCCAAACTATGATTTAATAGCTGGTTCGTACAATATAACTTTATGGAAATGTCTTTCATTCTTATTACACTTGGTAAGTATATATAAGAGCACCTTTTTGCATTCATCGCGGTATCGGTTTGAATCGGAGTTTTCTATGTGATCGACCTCCACAACCCGTAACTCCGGTGCTGGAAGTCGGATGGAGATGGAATTTAATATCAGTTTCTGGGGACGCAACACCTTTCATTTGAGACTAAGTTGAGCAAATCTAGCCATTTTCGAGAAACCAATATAACCGTTATTCTGACTTTGGATGCTTCCGGATCCGTCGATGGTGGCCAGTGTGGCCAAAGAGACTTTGAATGACTGTTGGGGACCTAGATCTACAAATTCAACAGTTGTGTTTACATTTTGGAAAAAAAATCACCTTTTTACATTCATCGCAGAATTCGTTAGAATCGGAATTTGCTGCGTGATCGTACGTATCACCCTGAAATTCAGGAACCAGAACTCGGATCCACACAAAATTCAGCAGCAGCTGATGGACCTTTCATTTAAAATTAAGTTTGTCAAAATCGGTTCAGAAAATTCCGAGAAACCGATTTGGAAAAATCAACAAATTTTGTTTTGTAACCATACTCTTCAACTCGTAATTCGGAACAAGATGTCGGTTGAAAATGAAATTCAATAGCAACCTATGGGAATATTATACCTTTCATTTGAATCTTAGTTTGTAAAAATCGGTTCAGCCATCTCCGAGTAACCGATGTGGACATTTTGTTAACAAATCCGCACATACACACACATACATACACACATACACATACACACATACATACATACACACATACATACACACAGATATTTTGCGATCTTGGAGAACTGAGTCGAATGTTATATGAGAAAGTCGGTTTTTGGAGCAATTGCATAACCTTTCTATATAAGAAAGGCAAAAGAATAATATTTAATTAGCTTAATAAGCATGAGTTCAATGTTATCTTCATGTGATTATAATTTGCAAAGGTTGGTGGAATGCGTTTGAACGTGTAGGGAATGGGGGTTTAGTAGAGTGGGTGTGGAGGATGCGTCAGAAATCCTTCATCTTATTTCGGTATACGGGGTGGATGAAGGAAATCTGGGCGTGAGGGTGATCCAAGAAGAGGGGAGTGATGAAGGAGGGAGGTGTAAGGGCAAGGTGGGGAGGGGGGGGGGAAGGGTTTGGCTACGCAATACTCAACTGCATATTTTGCCTTCCATTTGAGACTTGGTTTGAGAAAATCGGTTCAGTCATCACCGATGAACCGATGTGACTTTAATTGTGGAATATGCCCGGAATTCCGGACTTCCGGAATCGTCGATAGTGGACAATATATTCAAAGAATGTTTGATTGGCAATCAGTGATCTAAATCTACGATTAGAAGTAATTTGGTGACCATTTCAATAGTTTTTAGCCTCTGAGGTATTACGATTGTACCGATTTATATGGGAAATTCCAGTGTATCCTTACTAACACCCCTGTAACTCCGGAAGCAAGAGTCAGAACCGAATGAAATTCAGCAGCAGTCAATGGCATTACTGTATCTTTCATTTGAAATTAAGTTCGTAAAAATCGGTAGAGAATTCGTTGTGGAATGGGTGTGATATTAGCTTAGGAACTTGGCGGGTTCCCCGAGGGCGTCATGAACCGTCATAGGTGGCCAATGTGGTCAAAGCTGCTTTGATTGATCATTAGTGATCCAGACCCGCAAACTAGAGTAATGTTACATAAATTTTAATATGTTTTACATCATTTGAAAATCATGGTGGTACCAGTTTATATGGGAATTTGCTGTGTGACCGTACTCTTCAACCCGTAACTCCGGAACCGGAAGTCGGATCAACTAAAAATTCAATAGCAGCTTATGGGAGCGTTATACCTTTCAGATGAAACTAAGTTTGCGAAAATCGGTTCAGCCATCTCTGAGAAAATTGTGTGAGTTTAAATGACACACACACACATACACACACATACACACACACACACACACACACATACATACACACACAGACATTTGCCGATCTCGACGAACTGAATCGAATGGTGTATGATACTCGGCCCTCCGGGCCTCGGTTAAAAAGTCGATTTTTACAGTGATTGCATAGCCTTTCTTTATATGAGAAAGGCAAAAAAAACCTGTAAAACCGAAAATGTCAAAGAATTCGTCGCATTTTTCCAAACACAATTGTAGTATCCTAGTCAAGGCACTGAGTGGACATTGCATACTCCATTATCACATGGCTACTATTCAGCGTGCTGAGTATTATTCGTCTGATCTTTGTGAATCCGATTACGGAACTTCATATCATTTGATATGTAACTGCGTTGCAGTAATGGCAATCGCATATCCGAATTTGTGGTTCTGCATACATAGACGAACCTGTGTTCAGGGAGCTAAAACTCAAGAATATGTTATTGTTTCTAACCAAGTGTGATAAAAAGATATTGGCTTAATGTGTAGGTTTGATTATTCTTTTGGAAGTGAAGATTTCAGGCAGTTTATTGATTTGTGTAGTGATTATATTGTGTTGTTATTCCCCATTTCCATCTTTTTTCACCTCTTTTCTTTTTCTTTTTTCTTAACTAAAAGATTTTAAAACTATATCTCGCGTTGCTACTTGTCTTTATTTAACTACTAACGAAACCAAATTTATAACACAACTTTCAACGAAATTTGCATTCTGTTATAATTGTGTTATTGCATTCCGATCGAGTTCCCTTCCCATCAGGGAAATGACGAGACGACAAGGCACAAATCCCTGAATAAAATGGCGATTCCTGATTTCTGGTTCCTAAAAATTGCGATTATGATTACAGCTGCATCATAGATATGAGAAAAAATAATATGTAATGATAACTAAATGATTTTTTTTGGGTTTTTCGCCAGCGTGACACAAGTGCGCACTATAGCGAAGAAAATTCAGTTTATCCACCGACACTGTTATGTACGGAATTAAATTTAAATCTTTCGGCATTAGCTGTTTCATATTGTTCCTTTTCACATTGTGGAAAAATTTCTACTGTAGAAATTTCCTGGGATTTTGCAAATGAATCCAATCAAATTAGTTATTACTTAATTCAATAAGGCTGCAGAGTAACTGCTTTGTGGAGTTAGTGTGCGTTCAAACAACGACTTGGCATTCATTTTCACAAGGTACTTTATTTACCGACAGAGATAACCTATCTTATCAGCAAACGATCGTGTTCCGTACAATCCTATGATTGCTCTGTACAAACAGCAGTGCGAATTCTTTGGCCTTTTAGTTGCTATTTTGTTACTGTTCGCAATAATATGTTCCTATAAGAGTGTAGATTTATCTTCGTTCTTCCAATTCGGCAGTTGGAATATAAATTACAATCGTTGGCAAACGGATAGCAACATGCATTTATCCTACCAAATGCACCCAGTATTTGGGAGTAAATGTGTTTTTAGATCTATTGGCAATGAGATGCAAATTTAATTAGGTAGTAACTTTCCAAGACTGTCGAAACGCGTAGGAAAGGCAAGGTGAGGAGAAGAGATTTCGGTTCACTACGCAATCTTTTCCGGTTTTCAAACTAAAATTTTGTTCCCTACTTTTCGTATTTTTAGTTAACGAAGTAAACCCATAGCTTGCCAAATTGGAATAAGAGAAATTAAAAACTTTTATGCATGTCAAGTTAAAATTCCGAAATAGCATGAAGCTAGCACGGCTAGATCAAATTAGATAACTGCTAGCGTCATTTGCCACTGGTTTGATGAATCGATGATTAAATTTCTTTTATGTTTCCAAACTCATGAAACCATTCATCATTCAAACAGTAGGATTTGATACATTCTCGAAAGCATAACTCGCCCACCAACTCTCTCCTCCGACATGGTTTTCCATTATTGTAATGTTAGTTCTATTTTTCCCTTTCCTCCATTTCAGCAAACAATGTAGATAGGCTAAAACCACCCAAACGGGGCTTCTTCGAAACGATCTTCTGCTGTTGGCGGAACGCACGGACGAAAAGCAACCAGAATGGTACCCCAATCGACGGTTCGATCACGCCCCCGCCGATCCAGGGCCAGCCACGATACTTGCTACCACAGATCCGACACGCCGATATGCACAAAAAGTGCATGGTGATAGACTTAGACGAAACGTTAGTGCATAGCAGTTTTAAGGTAAGTGCTCGAACGAGATGAAATAAGTTTTGTGTAAAACACCGTACCGTACCGCTTCAAACTTGGGACAGTGTGGCGTTTACTGCTTATGCATTTTAGAGCGCAATAGAAATTTTACATTCAACCCTACCGTGTCGACGGACCGGAATTTTAATCTCTGCGGAATTTCAATCAGCACCTTTACTATATAGTCTAGACGCAAAGTCAGCACCGACACGTAATAAACTTGTTTGCTGAGGTCCTGTTTTCCTGCGATGTGCTTATGTATACGGGGAAGGCATGGCAAAGAATCCTTCAAAGTTCAAGTTCAATGCAGCTTATAAAACAGAAAAAAAAACATCAACCGGGGCGGGGTGAAATGAAGGCACCGAAACAAGTTGCTACTGCCGTTACTACCCCGGCGTGGTAGCGTGTATAGAGAAACTTTCCCTCAATGCCAATGCTGTACTACATGAGTTCTCAAGGTTCGGTGAATAGTTTTTATTTTTTGAATAGCTTAACATTCTGTGGATGAGCTGCTATGGCATAATGATCCGTCGTTTGTTTGAGCAACTATGCTGCATTTAAGGAGTCGTTTCTTTTTGATGCGAAGATGGTGAAGTACATCAGCCAGGAAGATGGAAAAAGAAAAACCGGATGCACTATTCAGGAGCAACATTTTGTGTTGAATAGCTAAGGCATGGATGATAGCATACTTATATAGCTTAAGTGGAATAAATGCTGCAGTTTAGATTTAGATTTTGCCAACGAGGGTGATACGTAATTGAATATTTCATATTCATATTTTTTTCCTAACTTAGATTTCCGTCAACTCATTGATAGTAGTTTTCAGAGCATATTCAAAACAAAATCAGAAAAAGTCAAAATTTGCTTAGAAAATTCCGATCTGCCAAGCTATATGTTGATATGGTGAATTAAGCGCTTCTTAAATCTCTTCTAGCACAATAAACTGTGAACTAAAAGGAAGTTGCCAGTTGAAGTTGAAGAAGCGCATTCAACTCTGTTTTGGACTGACGTTCTGCGTACTCGAAACGTGTTGGAATGGCGCGAGGCTAACAATGTGAATTTCGTGTTGATAGAAGTTAACCCCGTACCCCCAGCCCATCAACAACTCCACCCAATTAGAATTAATTCGGCTGTTATGAAGACAGCAATTAGCAAACACCCCAAAATAATAGAAAGTTTGAATAAATACGGTAAAATGTGGACAAAGTTGTCGTGAAAATTGATACTTAATTCAAATTAAATTAAATTGAATGTAAATATTTGTAGCAACTTGCAACTGTAATTTCTATCGCGCTGTAGCTGTGTCTCAGCAACGTTGTGGATAAAATAAAACTGCTTCTGGTACGATGATAGGTGACAAATTTTTTTCGCATCGTAGTTTTTTCGAGCCGTTCGTGGAAGGTACCAATCGGATACTGTAGCACACGGCAATCAGTTTCTTTTCGTATAACGGAAAAAATTTCAAGTCGTCGGTGAAGAACAGACTCTTGGTTAACGGTATTTAACACGTCAATGAGGCGCGCCGCATATAGCTTGAGTTCCTAGGACTGAGTGAAGTCCGTTGGCCAAACTTTGGAGAATACAGAATACCATCGGGACAAATACTGCTATATACTGGCCTACGAGATGCACACCGCAGAGCCGTAGCGTGGTCTTCTGGCGCCCTTGGCGGAATCTCAGTTTTGTGCCCCCTGATGTTTATTTTTTTTAATAAGTCTGGTACTTTTAATTTTTAAACTGAAATTTTCAAATAAAAATCAAACAACTTGTTTCCTTTCGAATTGACATCAGATTTCGACATTTCATTTTTAAAACATTTGGCATACATAAAAAAGATGGGTGGGTAATGTCTAGGACATAACCGGAGTGTCGTGACTACTCGTTTGACTTGTAATTCAAATCGAATGATACTCAATGAAATATGTGGGAATGTTTCAAGTTATTCTTTATAATAATTATGGTGGTTCTGAAAAGAACCTTTGTTGTTGGCGTCTGCGTTGATAGGGGATGCGCTGGATTCTAAGCTCGTTGAGACATTCATTCATGAAAAGAACAATTTTCTTGCTTTGAAATATCAATGTTAAAATCTCTAGAAACAACCATCGGAATCTTTTCCGTACATAAATGAACACGCTTAGCGAAAAACTAGTGGCGGGTAATGTCCGGGACATAACCGCGATGCTCATATTCTTAAAATTCTGCTTGTATCTCTTTCAAATGGCTAAATTTTACGCATTAAGTTCGATTCACCGGGCTCAGCGAAATTTTCCTGGGGATCCCGTTCGTTAGTATATTCAGCAAAACAATTTTATTACCGAGTTCTCCGCGTTGAATACAGGTCAATAATTTCATATAATGATTTCAACATGCAGACAATGTAGGGAACATGGGGAGACTTGACCAGGTTTTCAGCTAAAACTGCATAAATCTCTAAAAAAGCCTTCAATCCCCCAAAAATCATTCAGATATAATGCACAAAGTTATTGCGCGTCTTCATGATTTTTTGCAGAATTTTTAATTGTCGAGATCCTTAGGTAGCAGTAAAAAATATAAAAGGGTTGCATTTGATAAATTTTGATTTTTTTAAATGCATTTCTTTTTAAGGATTAACTGTACTGCTTGCATTGCATGTTCACACGTCACGAAATCAGTCCTACTATTGCTAACTTTGTTTACTAATACTAAAATATAACGACTTATGTTTTAGGTGGGATTTTTTTATGACGTGATTAACATTAACAGTAGATACCAAAGCATAATAAATATTAAGAATTTTGTATCTTTCTTCAGCTGATCGCCACTTGGTCAAGTCTCCCCATCAAATCTTGGTCAAGTCTCCCCAACATTACTTATTGCGTTCAATTTCATGCGAATTCTAGTAATAACTATTCCAATGTTCCAGTTTATGTAACATCATTTCACTGCTTCACAAGGATTAAGATTAAGATATTAGTCCTTTAATAGTAATTAGTAGTCGAGTAGATATGTCCATACAAAGTTTGATAAAAAATTACATCATTTAATGCAAATTTATTAATCACGTAATATTTTCTGCAAGGAAAGGATTTTTTACTCCAAACTTTCTAAATTACCTTAAGGGATCGAAACAAGTTTAAAAATATTTTTGAAAAAAAATTAAGAATCGAATAGAAGACGCCATAGCCAAAAATAGAATTTTGCGCTTGGTCAAGTCTCCCCATGTTCCCCTACATGTATGACAGGTGGGAGTGTTCTGAAGTGGTTTTAGTGGAGGTAACAACATAAAATCATGTATTGGACATTTTACAATGATTCTCCTTAACCCTGCAAAACCACGTGGTTGGCAGCAGAGGGTTAAGTTGTTTGGAAGAGATGACAGTTAATATATGATAACTAAAAATATAAAATTGTTGTATAAATTGCAAAGTTATTGCCGCGTTGACCTGAAAATTTGTCATTTCATTCATAAAGGAACAATCATTGAAATTATGTCAATTTATGCTTTGCAAGATTTGAAATAACTTCGAAGTGTGGTCACGACACCCCTGTTATGTCATATACATTACCAACCCATCTTTTTCCATTTTGCATTCGTCCTAATAAGGACGGTTTGTAGATAACTATGTTGACACAAGACGGGAATCTTTTGAAACAATTCAAACCTTGCCGACGATTGTTTTTACTGCGTACATCCATACGATCTTTCCTCTTTCGCAGCTCACACCGAATGAGCACACTTTTCATCAAGCTGTTCCTATTTATTGACTTTACAATGCAAATGGAAGGCCGTCCTTTTGTTCGATAAACGAAAATATTTTCATCATTCGTTTTGGTGTAGCTTTCGCTTAGTGGCAGAGTTGCCACATTCACTGATTTTCTTGGAAGGATTTGCAAAAACCTTCGGGTTTGTAGATTAGAAAAATATTTTCTTATGATTCACTGGTAAAAGTACAGAATTACCAAGCGCAAACTTAATAGTAGTTAATAAAAGAAACTTTCTAATTAAATTGTTTTTCCATTTTGCATTCGTCCTAATAAGGACGGTTTGTGGATAACTGTGTTGATACAAGACGGGAATCTTTTAAAACAATTCAAACCTTGCCGACGATTGTTTTTACTGCGTACATCCATACGATCTTTCCCCTTTCGCAGCTCACACCGAATGAGTACGCTTTGCAGCCTTCGATGTTTTGGTGGCATTTTTAGTGGCAGTTACTACCGCCTTTTCAGTGACTGCGTTTCTTAGCCTTTGGCTTTTTGGCCTTCTCACCACCACCACCTCCACCAACGTTTTTCTTCTCTACGGTGGTAGCCGATTTGATTGGTCGTCCGATGCAGCTTCTCACGACCACGCACGTCTCTTATGCGGTTTAAAATGTACGTAACGCTTTCGCTAATATGCACTACTATCGCTTTCTCGTTCGTTCTCGTGGCGTGCATGAGCCTTTCCTTTCCGTCCGGCTTCTAATGGCATAACCAAAACTAATATGCTGGCTTTCCCCCACCAACTGCTCTCGTCAAGCAACCCAATACGAATAATCAAAGGAACAAACATGTAGTGGACATATATATAAACTTTTCATTATTTTATTGTTCATTTGCTGCACCATTTTGACGGCTCTATGCGGGATGGGCTGAAAATTTTCACTTTTTTGAGTCGTTTTCGAAAGATTTGTGAAAACACTATTTTTACATTGATAATGAATGCCCTACATATTCCAAAATTTAATACAACATTGGTACAAATATTTTCGACAAAATGCCGAAGAAATTGATTAAATCCATTCAGTACAACAAAAGATATAAGCGTTCAAAATCTTACATCATTTTTCTTCCGAAATTTTGAAAAGGGGCCCCTATATTGAAAGGTAAGTCGTTAGTCACGACAAAATGAAAACTACATATCCAAACTCAAGCCCAATTACACCAGATCTCGACGCTTCATGACATTGTGTTTTGACTGCGCTCAAGTTTTGCATGTGGATTTGTTTCAAAGTATCAATACAGGTGCGTGCTATTTTAAATTTCAGGAAGACCGTAACTACTGGCACTCTACCATATGTTAAGTGTACTCCTCAATTGACCCAAATAATCCTAAAATAGATGTCGAACAAGATTCGTCGACAAAGGTCCGAGCTTCCATTTAAATTCAAACATAATGAACTGGGTTCGACCGTATCCGATGTTCTTTCGAATCAAAGATAGTCCGCGAAGTATTCTAATGTTTTGCAAGACGCCGAAATATTCAGCTGTGCCAGATATCTCGGAAGTTCGCCTAGACAAACTCAGAATTGTGGTATTTTATTTAAAGCAAACAAGTGACATTACTGACGACAAAACATTCATGAAGAACTAACGCGTTTACATGCCCGCTCACAAAGTTGAGATCGATGGTGTAGTTATCGATTCCAACTTGGTATGCGACGATCTACTGAAAGACGGGATAGTCTGTTTCCATAACTTCTTGGTCCAATGAGCGAAAATCGCACTGGACCATGAAACTAGTGTCGGGTGACCTTTTGGTGAGACTACTTTGCGTCTTCTTCGACAAGGATCGCTTGTATGATCGGTTGTTTGTGCTGTGCGTCATGCATGCAGTATTGCACTAATTGCAAGCAAATGAGTCTTCGTATTAATATTTTATTCTCTTTTGAAAGGCCGCTGAATAGACCAGCAAGAAAAAGCTCTGTCACAAATCCGAAGCAAACAACACCTGGTCAATTTAGAAGAAACAAAGAGTTTCCAACGCATCCAGGGACACCAAAAATCATGTGATATTTCTGTTCCCCTAGTTCCTATGAAACTGAGTAAACGAACGGAAAAAGTTTGCAATATTTTACACTATTTATATTGAAATTTAAAGTTTTTGTCTCTTTATTCTTAAGTAATACAACCGTTTCTTCTGGAGTAACCGAACGGCAGCGTAGTCTTCTGACGCTTTTGGTAGAGTTTCAGTCATGCGCCTTTTTGCTGTCTGCTTTGGTTTTCTTTTTCAGCTCAACTTTCAAACCATAATTTTGTGTGTACCTGGGAATGATACTTTTATCGTTACTAATTTCATGACTGAACTTCACTTATTTCAAAAATCAGATCAAGATTTTAACGGCCCCCTAAGGTTGGCGCTTTTGGCGGAGGCACGCTACGGCTCTGTGCACACGCTTCCTGGTTTTGTGGAGTTGCCTTCCTACTAAGCGTCTTGACACATTCTGTGCCCTTTTTATATTTCGTTTATTTAACGCGATTCAATGCGTTAGCTTAACTGAGCCGTGGATCTTTTAATATTTACAATGTGTGAATAGAATAAATAAATCGAATTTATTATATGTTCATCGGATCTTGTGTGCGCGTTTTGTTACTTCGCGTAAAGATCTTCTTTCTTCTTCTTCTTCGTCGCCTGCTGTTTCTCGGGGGTCACCTTGTCCGCTTTCTCTCCATTTATCGTTTTCGTCCATGCTGTCCCCGCTATTGATGCCGATTAACTGCCTTGGATTGATTATTGGACCTACGAGTCCCGATTGTATATCAGTGTTATTTGTCATTTATTCGATGGTACTGACTGTTCATTTGAAGGCGCAAAAATGCATCACAACGGTCGGAAACGCTGTGCGTAAATTCCGTTGTTCCGGCATTCGATCAGCAACTACAGTTGATGTTGATTTAGTTGATGCTAATGAGGGCCTCCCGAGCAAACGAGAAGCCCATAATTCCCCCATGCTTATGATCCAAATTCACCCCCACTGCAGGTGTTTTGATAGTGTTTGAAATGGGTTCAACGCATGAAAACATCATCAGCATGGAAGATCCCATATAAAAACCATATTCGGGTTTATGCATGAGGTTTCGAGTCCATTTTATGATGTTTTAATGGTTGTGAAATTTGGTACGGCATGGAATTTCTATGGGGTTATATGTTGTTTGAACCCATGAGAATTTTCTCGGGCTTGCATTAAATTTTCTTGCAGTTGATGTTGTGTCGTTTGAGGTTTTTGTACATGACTTTCCTGTTACTGAACTGACACGCTCCATATTCCGGCATGATAGTTATAATGAACTGATTGCTAGTACGTAGAGATAACGAGTGTTCAATAAAAAATGAGATTTCTTTCAGTCATGTGGTAAAAAAACAAAAAAAAAAATGAATTCAGTTTTTTTATTAAAAACATAATATTTATTCTTTTAAAAAACGTCATTAAATATTGGAGAAAGGGCCCTGGTACGACGCAACTCAGCCCATCTTCCAGATATAATTGCGAATCTTGGCTTCGTATCCTTGGCCCGCCAATTATTTTTGTACACTAGGGCACAGAGCGAGCTAAAAAAAAATTCTCAATGGGACGGCACTGGGGCAAGTTGGTCGGGTTCCTTTCTTTCGGCACGTACGCTTTTTTTCTGCTCAAGATACTCCAGCGGCTTCTTGGCTTAATGGGAAGACGCCTTGTCCGGCCGGAAGACGTACTTCCCATCCGCATGTGGCTCCTTTAAGAACGGCAGAAGAATTTTCTCCAGACACTCCTCCTAGTACACTTGTTGATTGATGGCCAGTCCGTTCGACTTGAACCACGGCTTTGAAATCCCTCTGTCCTATATGGCGATCTACAGCATAACTTTTTTCAAATTTATGCATAAACTTATTTTTTACTTTAGGGGTGGGGCCGACTTGTCGCTGTAATTGTAGCTGTCATTTCCTGGAATGTGGGTCTTCGAGATCGGAAAGTAACTTTCGTCGTCCAGCACGAACGACGTGCCGCGGTAGTTCTTCGGCATTCACCGACACTGCGATTTCACGATCGCTATCTGCTCGACCGTGTTCTAGGGGGCCGAGTCGTCTTCCGACAGATGATGTTCTCCATCTTGAGGGTTCGGTGAATCAAGGTATGGGAGCAGTGACATTTTCGACCGGCGTCACGCAAATTCCGTTCCGTTCTTGTTGTCGAACAGCTTTTTCAACGCTTCATTCTTCTTCTTCGTTATTATCTTCGCCGGACGGCCGCTACCGGCCTTCCACTCCGCGCTCAGGGATGCCAGGATCCGATAAACTGTGACATATTTTCGTCTCGAAAGTGGTCTACCGCAAACTTTTTTCTACGATGACCATGCGTTTCGTAAAAACGTACAACACGCTCGCGGAATGCTTGCTGTATAGACGCCATCTTCGATTGAACTGACAGCACCCGAGCGAAAGGAAACATACCACCCATTACTAGGGAGTCCAGAGAGCAATTCTCTTGGAGAGAAAAAAAAATTACGCTCTTTACTTTAATTACAGAAAGGTATTGAAATCATTCTCATAACACCCGTTATAGCAAAAATCTCTATGTATAAAAGTCAATGTTTGTATGTATGTGATTTATGGACTCCCAAACGGCTTAACCGATTGCCGTAAAAAAATATGCATAGTCAACATTTGTTATGTATTTTTGAGTTATTGGTTGGGGATGGCGCTTCGAAACAAATTGCGTTTTATTCCTATTTCATTGAAAGTCCTAGCAACGCGCGACACATTTTCAGTCAAATCTCTATGATATTGTATCCAAATTGTTTGTTAGAGTTTCAATTTTCAGTTTCTTGTAAATATTACCGTTTTTGACCTGGTTGGCCAGTGGGAATCGGTGCCGAATTGGGTCATGTTCTGCATACATAGATGTATGTAGAACCGATGTGGTCAATCAATATGTAACATTCTTGAAAGCTTATATAAAATCCCATCTAAAATGATATTGATAGTTTGGCTCAACTATTGAACCTGGGTTCTACGTGAAAATCATCCGAAAGTCCTAGAACTCTGAAGTTTTTTTGCGGATCTTCCGGAAAGTTTCTATGAAACCAATAGGGTCTTTGTTCCGATCACAAATCGTCACTGTTGTGCTATCTTATGACAAGCGCCATTTAGCACATTTTGAGAAAAACGATTTTTAAAGTTTGAGATTGAATATCTTGAAACTTATAAATGGTATAAACAATCCAAAGAAAACAATTGATGCTTCTATGTATTCTGCATTAATCTCTCAAATATTACGAAGATCGGTTGACTATGTTGCGAGTTTTTACTATGAGTGTAAACAAAAGTCGCACTCACACGTGTCATAGGCGTGTATTGATGATAAAATTTGTATGACGTGTCATAATCGTGCATGGAAAATTTTCCATAGAAAAAAAACATCACTTTTTAACTTTTATTCATATCTTTGCGTTCATATGGTTTATAAACAATCGGTGAAATGCATTTTGAAGGAAATGAGTCAGGGAATCTAGAAAAAATAGTTATTTTTGGTTACAGTGTTGGCAAATATCCTTTATATCCAGTTTAAAACTAAAACTGTGTTTTTCTCACAACTCGTGTAATTTTCTTTTGAAAATGTTTATGCCGTTGTGTTCCTCAGACATTTTCACACATAAAAACATCTAAAACTTCAATATAACTTGAGCAAATCCCTAGATACAGTGATTTGTTTCTATTCTATTCTATTCTATTCTATTCTAACCCTTACACAGCCAGTATTGAAAAGCATCCTGGAAAACACTTCAGTTTTTCTGTAGTGTCTTTCTTGTCAACATTAATATTTGAAGCATATTATAATATATCGCAAATATTAAAACGGCCAGGCCTACTGTGCAGAGTTGGGTTTGAAGATGTTTCAATATTATACGGCAATTGAATTATTCATTTAATTAACAATTCAACCAAATACAAATATGTTAATACGGAATGCTCTGATGATTTTTCGAGGACTCGTTTTAAGCTACCCTATACCTGGAAAGGTACAGTGTCAAAGTGACAGTGTACTTTGATGAATTATCATTGGAACTGGCAACGCAGAACGCCAAGCTGTTTATTATGGTATCCTAGTGATATTTCTGTTATTCGTTTTTTTATTTACGTGAATTTAAAATTTTTCATTCGTCACGCTGTTATTCGTTTGAATTTCCTGATCTGCTTCTGAATCGTTTTAAAATGGCTATATTTGTGGTTTCGTGATTATGTGCAAAATCGTTTACTAACTACTTTTCCCGATAGATATGATTTAAAAAAATTCTAATCGTACACAATTTCAGTATTCAGAAGCTATGTCGAACGTGAGTCGGTGGAATACAAATATGAAACGGTGGAATATGGTGAATATTCAATTCCATAAATTAAAGATCCAATCCATGGACGTCGAAATGTACAAAGGCACCGAGGTTAAGTTGATGTTGAATTGCCTATCAGCGCTGGCCAGTTCCGCCCTGTGGCTGCTGGTAGCAACCTTCTTCAATCTGTCGATTTCCATAGCATAGCATCGTAGGTTCGACTATCGGTTTCAGTCTCGTCGTTCGTGGAATGCAGGGACTCAAGCGGAACACACTCGGAACGATCGTCGGATCGCGGTTCATTTCACCCGTGCTCAACGGTATGATAAGCGTGATGCTGTTCTGGTTTATTCGTAGATTCATTTTGAATGCCAAAAACCCGTTCAAGGCTAGGCTGTTATCATTGCCGCTGTTTTACGAAGCCACACTGGTAGTTAACGTATTCAGTATTGTGCACGATGGACCGAAGCTTCTCTACATGGATAACATCCCGACATGGATGGCGGTTGTTATTAGTGTTTCCATAGGACTGTTGGTTGCTGTCCATGTGCAGCTTTTTGTCGTTCATTGGCAGAAGAAGAAAATTCTGAATCGAGACAAAGTCAAACGCACTGAGTTCACTGTCGATAATTCGGATTGTGATTCGTCGTCAAACGGAAGTCCGCGGCAAACAAAACGTCCACTTTTCTTGTTAGGCGATGGAAAAACTCTACCAGCTATTACCGAAACGACTGAGCTGGTAGCACTGTCCTCTTCGCACCAGCACAACGGATTGATTAAGAACAAACCAAATCCGTTCAGGATCGATCCGAAACTTGTGAAGAAAGCAGAAAACCTACTTTCAGCTTGGATAACACCGATCTGACGACAACCAGCCTAAAGTACATCGATGAGTATCAGACAACGATTAATGGGATTGGACGCGTCGCCCTGAACTCGTACATCACCGGATTCAACTACGCAAAACAACGGAGTAAAAGACCAATCGAACACCATCCTGAATGGGAAATCTCTTCTAGCCCCAAGAAGGGGAATACTCTTTCGATAGCCGATTACACACTGGCGACGCCAAATATTGTTTTGAACAGTACCGGCAAAGATCTCAGGAAAGAATATGGGAAGGAATATCATATACTAATCAATACGACCCTGTCTCCGAATTCGAGTAAAGTTCCTTTAATTAGTGGTAGGGAAGTTTCGGAAGAGAGCAGACACAATCCAATGTAGGAGGAAAATGAAGAAGTGTCAGCCCTGTTTTCGTTCCTGCAAATACTGACTGCGACGTTCGGAAGTTTTGCTCACGGTGGTAACGATGTACGCAACGCGATAGGACCACTCATTGCTCTCTTTATGATCTATCGGGAAGGCTCAGTATTGCAAAAGTCTGAAACTTCGCCTGTACATTCTTTAGTTTTTTTATATTTTCAATAAACATACTTTTTGCTACATGTCTGCAAAATAATCAAAAAATATTACAAATACTGCTAAATGTACAACATTTACCCGACTTTTTCAAAGCTTCAGGATAAACTCAAGGCCTTGCTGCACTTTCGGTTGGCTTACAGCATACACAAACAAATCCACGTCCTGTGAACTGTTGTCCTCCAATTCCATAATGTCCTTGCTTCTAAGAGTCTGTTTATTCAACGATCTTGCATGTGGAGAAATTTTCGCGAACCTGTCCAGAAAACTAACTGCCTTCGCCAATGCTTCCTCATTCGCAACTTTGTCAATCAATCTAATTTTGCACGCTTCGTCAGAAATAAAAAGCATACCCGGTCATGGCGAGTTCAGCGTTGCTCCGCAATATTGTATTTCGCATCGAAGGCTAGAACCAGCGGCAATGCCGATCGTGTAGTTTGGTCGACACATCATTCGGTACACACAGCATAACGAAAGCAGGCTACCACCTTCTGGTGCATGGCCATTGTTCACAGCAATGGTTGGATACAGCTTGAACTAAACATCCTGCAGAGTAAACCCAGATTGTTTCCAGTCTTTCAGAGTTTTGTTTATACAATTCCATAATATCTAATCTGACACTGTTTTGGAGGACGAAGATTCTGAGATAGCAATCAGCAGCTCGAGATTAATCCTGTTCATCGGAAGGGGTGAGAGTTATGGTGGCATAGCCAGTTTTATGGTCACCCCCGGTCATAACTAGCTTGTCTGGAGCATCACAAGAGGAGCACTTTTTCGGCACACTTTTTATTGATAAAAAAACGATTAACCAATCGTACCTAAACCGAGAACGGGGCGAAAATATTGTGAACCTGAGAATAAATATACGACCACTGACTTATGATATTTAAATTCTAACTCACATTTAGAGAATCGATATGTTACCAAAGCGATGCAGCACGAAAATCTTAACAAAATCACGCCGTATCAGAATTTCTATCTATCTGATCACAATAAAAAAAAATTACAAACTATAGAAGCAAATTATGTTGTCAAATGAAAACATAGAACTGCATGCTTTGATTGAGATATATCAAAACGCGTTGCCATTTTTATTGATTTTTCAATGCATGCAACTGTCAAGCAGATATGAAGAATTGGGTTCTTTAAATCAAGTTTTCGGTGAGCCAAAAACTGATGACCAGTTTGTATGGGACCTTGGCGTATTTAATTTGTATTTGAATTCAACCAACGAATCGTTTTGAAACTTGAATGAGGAAGAAACGAGGACAACCGTACCGACCGGGAGGGGGGGGGGGGTTAGAATAAAACGTTGGGAGTGACTTTGCTAAGAAGGTTAATGTCACTCCGTTGGTCCTTTGCGATGGGACAAAGGTATTTACACCTTGCCCTGACTCATTGAGCCTAGGTTATAGCGCCTTTACTCGCTCTTCCCTAGATACAGTGATTTGTAGCAAAAAACTCAAAATTTCTCACCATGTTTCTCACTATATCTAAGTAACCAAGTAGAATTTCAAAATTCTAAAGACGCCACTTTGTAGAGATTTTTCAAATAAGCAATGTGGCATATCTATCTCAGTTTACCCCAAAATGGCGTTTGTCAACAGCGACGAAATACGATATCTTTGCAATAATAATTCCAAACAGAACTTTTAAGCAAACCACAAACTTCAAGATCCAGTTCCGGATCTTCCGGGAGGTCGCTACGTAACCGATAAAGTCCCTACCTCAGTCACAAGTACGAATTTATGCGAATGATGTTCCCAAAGATATTTAAGAAAAAATCTCAGAGTTCGTTGCGTTGCGTTGCGTAAGCACGGTATACTTCGTAGATTGCAGATTGCAGAAAATCTCAGAGTTCTATGACAA
The DNA here is from genome assembly GCF_030247195.1 of Topomyia yanbarensis. Lineage (NCBI taxonomy): Eukaryota > Metazoa > Arthropoda > Insecta > Diptera > Culicidae > Topomyia > Topomyia yanbarensis. Next base: position 53,773,061 of record NC_080672.1, read on the forward strand.
AGTTCATGAATTGGTCAGTTCGACGGCTGTTCCAAATCTTTCGGATGGTCATAATGTAGCCGTAAAATGTAAAACATGTGTAGGTTATAAGTACGAACTCATTCAAATGAGAATTCAAGAAACACTAAAAAAACGCCTGGTTCTTAGGCCAACTTTATGAATTGGTTAGTTCAGCGAATGTTCCGGATTTTCTGAATGGTCACTGTGTGACCAATAGGATTAATTTTTCACTCGGAACTACGCCAAGTCTAGACTAGATTCAAGAATCAGCCAGTTTTACGGATGTTTCTGATCTTCCGGACGGATGATTTTCACGTAGAATCCAGGGTCAGAATTTGAATCAGAGTATTAATGTCATTTTAGATGGGATTTTATTAATTTTCTTACCCATTTTTTTGTTAACCATTTTTTGTTAACGACATATTGAGTCAATTTGTCAACTGATGTTACGGCATTTAATTAGCAAGGGACTGGAATGTGAAGTATATTTTTCAATATTAAAAGCCATAGTACTCAAAAAAGAGCAAGGGCCCTTCAACTCCTTGCTCTCCCTTGAGTACCGTGCGAATCAGCAACACATGTGACCATATGCCACAGACACTGATACAATTGTCGATAAAATAAAACAGGCAATTTATGAGGGACCAAAACAACAAAAAACTAGCTCATTCAATGAGTTTCAACTTCGCAAATGCTTAGTGTGGAAGTTTTCCGTGACTTAACTTTTTGTCGATTCCGACAGCATGAAGTAACAAATTACTTTACGCTTGTCCGGACAGGCCGTAGACTCAGGTGATTCGCATTTATAATGCCAAAAGATCCTGACTCCTACGGTAGCAAACAATGGATTAAGTTGCCGGTAAACTCCAAGCTTGCTCATATGACCCTTTCCACGCTTTTCTAAACTTTTTCCCTTCAACTCCTTGCTCTCCCTTGAGTACTATGGCTCTTAATATAGAAAAATATACTTCACCTTCCAATCCCTTGCTAATTAAATGCCGTAACAACAGTTGACGATTTTATTATTCTTTCAAGACTTTCAAAACTTTGGGATCAGTTTTATTGATTGATCATATTGTCGCTTGTTCAGCATTATGAGAAATACTAGTGTACCGCTGGAATCGGCATCGTAATACGAACCACCCATCGGTCGTACCATGTACGAAACTGACAGATACATTCCCATTTTTGTTCTGTTTGTGTTTATTGTTAGTAGTCTGTCAGTAAATGTTATTTATGATGACGATTCTGCATATATCTATGCATACCAAACATGACCCCATTCGGCATCGATTCCCACTGGCCAACCAAGCCAGAAACGGTAATATTTACCAGAAACTGAAAATTACAACTCTGACAAACAATTTGGGTACAAAATCATATAGATTCGGCTGAAATTGTATCTTAAAACTAAGTTTGAAATCGAGGTCAACATGACCCGTTAACACCTTATTCGTAACTTTTTCTGTACCCTTCAGGAATGTCCTAAAATTCTGAACTCTATTGAAAATCGTTGCTCTACATGACAGAGGAAAAGTCAAGAAATTCAAAACTTTTAGGTGTAAAATTGTAAAAGTTATCGCTGTTTGAATGTTCATTTTGGGTCAAATTGACCCAACACCTAAAGAATATATTAATATAAACCTACGAAACAATTTAAAAACAATGAGAAAATATCTCAAATTCTCGTACTCTTCAACATTTTCTATATTTCTCCTTAGTGGAGAATAATTTAGGCACAAAACCTATAACAAAATTAGTTATGGAATTTGTGTTTCGACTTCGTCTCATCAGACATCACGCTTGACTAGGAATTGGCTCAGGAACACAAACTGTTTCTCCGTTTTTTGGAGCTTAGTCCTTTAACTAAGTTAGTGTCGAATTCTGATGAGACGAAGTAGAATCACAAATCCCATAACTAATTTACTATAAAACATAGTGTCAGTGTAGATTTGTCGAACTTTTTGATTCGTTTATAAGACTCAACCTGGACAACGGAAACAATCTTCAGAGTTTTTGCAATCACCAAATTTACCTTTACTTCAAGAGGAAATAAAAACATGTTTGGATCATGATAACATCGAGCTAGCAAAGCTCTACCTCACTATACAACGTAAACTGTATGCATTACATTATTCAACAAACTTTTCGATGTTTCTCTGCTCATCGTTGAACTAGAAAAAATGACCTTACAACGGGCTGCTGTACATAAATGTTTATTAATATCAACGCTGGTGGTCACCGGCCGCTATTCTGCAGTTCCCCGTTTCGCGTGAGACGTGGGTGCGACCATCCTGAAAACAATCAGAGCAACTATCCCCCCCCCCCCAGTGGCGTGGCGCTCCGTCATTCATTCTGCCCAGCGGCAAACCAGAGTGATTATAAGATTAATGTTACACCTGTTTTACTGCAGCTATCCGCGAACCGCGCCGTCATCCAACACCGATTAATCCCTGAACCAATGCCGCTGATGCCTAGAGCAAATCGAGCGCGTTGGTTACGGTGGCTTATGCGGATTTACTATTCCCGGTCCCGGATGTGCGGTTTTTGTTTCAGCGTTTTACCTATCACCTAGCGGACCGTGTCGAATGCACAGTGCGGTGCTCGCTTGAACAAATTAAGGCCGGCCGGCTGGCCGATGCGGTAGCGGCTGCGGTGGCGGGTCAAAATTATGTTATGCGAATAAATGGTGCAGTTCCGATTCCTAATGCCGACACCGATGTACCAGTTTCGGAAAGTGAAAAATAGATCCCATAGCCGACTGGTGTCTTGGAAAGGGGTTACGCCGGGTACAGTCACAATTATAGGTGTGTTATTTATTTAGTTACTTCAATCTGGCGTTTCCGTGAACCTGCATTTGCTTGCACGAAGTTTGCACCGATACCAGATGTGTATAAAAATGGGATTGTAGCTTGGGCCATAATTTTCATGTGGGAGGTATAGGTGCACAAAGATTATAGATTGATTGTAGTGAGATTGCACGCGAGAAATAATTACAACCACGTTGGCATATACTAGATTTTGTGGCTTACCTGCACATTGGGACAAATAGTCAATTTCATGGAAGAAAACGCGCTACACTTATTTAGTATCATACTTAATATACCTTGTATAATACTTTGTAAATTTGATTTCATCAAAGTGTATTGATTTGAGTCCCATGCTTTTGTCCGGTAACGCATCATTATGATGCACGAGCAATCCGGATGCTCAGAATCATGACTGAATGTATTTCAGACTTTCAGGTTACTCGATCTTTGTCCGCCATTTTCCAGTTTCCTTGAACGCCTACCGCCAGCGCATCTTCCTCGATTGAATACAACTAGTGAGTGCTAGATCAGTCCCGAGGTCGACGATATCTTCCAAGACCTCTGCTAAACATAACATTAGCTGGTCTCTTTTTCGGTATTCGTGCTACATATCCAACGCATTGTAGTCTCGGCCTTCCAATGTCAACCAGCTCATTTGTATACTCGGTACAGCTCGTGGTTCACGCGTCAGCGCTATTCTTAAGTTTCTACTGTCCCGCCGAGTATTGAATGCAGAATCCTTCTCTCAAACACACCGAGTACTCGATAGTCTGCTGCACTGCCCATGCCTTATTGCCGTGCAGAGTGACAGGGAGTATCGGCGATTTATATAGAGCAAGTTTTGTACCAATCTGTAGGCTATGAAACTTTAGCTAAAAGTACGCAAACCACACAAAGTCCTACTTCTGCTGTGGTCAATGTCAACGATTTCGATGTCGTCTACGATGCCATGAAGCATACGAGACTTCGTGATGCTAGTTCCGTTCTTTTTCACATCTTTGCATTGCACCTTTTGAGCGCTATGTTGAACGAATATCTATTCAGCTATTTTGACACATGGTTAGGAGTAATCCAGCATACAAATCAGTTTATTGAGTTTTGTCCAAAATGTTCAAGCACTATCTGACACAATTCATTCCGTTTCACTAAATCGTACGCCGCCTTTAAACAAACACGTGGTGAGTTCGCAAGTTGTTTTCCCGGAATTTATCCAAGATTCATCGCAGGGCAAATGTCTGGTCCGTCGTTGATTGCTCTTCTCGAAATCCGCTAAATAATTCAGCCTAAAGGGTGTAGCCTGCTAAACAGAAAACGGGAGAGTACCTTGAAGGATGCATTAGAGATCAGTATGTATGATCCTTGGAGTAAGTAGGACATATGAGCCTATCAAGACAGTTCAAAAGCATGTCTGCTTTCACTTAGATTATACCAATCACGCAGTGAATTGCTTCGTACAGCAGGTCACTCCCGATTTTTTAAACTTGTGATCAGTTGCATGGTTCTATCATGCCCGGAACCGGTTATGCTGGGGATCACTGTTCAACACAAGATCGGGAATCAGAACCAAAAAAGAATGGCAAAAGTTTGAGGTCACAGTAAGCCTCTGATGAAGAAATTTTTGATGAAAACTGGAACTGGGCCTCACAGTTTAAAACCAAAGTTTGTATGGAGAACTAGAGTGTATAATGGGACAAACCCGGACTTAAGTCCAAATATGAAGGTCACGCGATATGTTCATCAATATTTTTCTTGTCTTGTGTCAATTTAGCAAGATTGTAGGCTATTTGAACAAAAAATGATTTTTTACAGCTTTTAGGAGAACAAAACTCCAATGTTTTTCGCATGATTTGCTCACAGAAACATTATCCGGTTATTTCTGTTTTTCGAAGAAACAGTTGTTCTTATGACATAGGTTGCTTTAGCAAAATTATTCATTTGATTAAATCACATCGTAAAATTACCACAAATGAGTTATCAGTTTGTTTATTCATTGTGTAAGTAGCTATTTGTCGTAATAATTAACAAAGTACGACCTTCTAAAGCCATAATAATTACGACGCCCGCGAATGCCCGCTATCGGTATATACTCATTCGAGAGATTTTAATTTTCTCTTTCATATGAGCCCATGGTAATTTTGCGAAAACTTGCGATAAGCAATCGAAAATTTTAAAAACTGCAAATGGAGACGCGTGGTAATTATTGATATTAAATGTCAATAATTATTTTAAAGCTAGAATAATGACATTAGGTCATGCACAGATTTCAAATAATATTGAGAGAATGATCCACAAAATTTATACAAATGAGGGGAGCCGAATGGAAAGAGTAGTTACGTACTTACGGTACCCCGAAATACTTTATCATTAAACATTTACTCAATTCCTGTAACCATAAAAATTGCTTGAAGCAGTCACATGGGTAAAAAGTGAATTTATTTTTGCTTTTTCAATTTACATAAAAAATAAAGTCAACGTTCCAAAGCTATTCAAAATCATCTTATTTGAATTTTAAAAATATAACAATCATTTTAAAGCACCCTAATGAGATGGAAATTAGCTTTTTAGAGTATCAAACGTAAATGCGACGTACTAAAATTGACAAAAACAAAATTAAGAACCTAGAACAAAATAATTATTTTTAGCCTCCCTAACTAGTGGTTTTATCTAATATGTATCAATATCAAAAAGGGATGGATTGTACAAACATAACTACTAAAAATATTTAATGCTGCGACAAAATAATAAATTCAACGCACTATCATTACAATTCAACGATTTTATGAACGATGACATCAAAATAATTATTTTTGAGTCACCCTAATGAGTGAGAATTTCTTTTTTTTGACATATTTTAATATCAAAAACGAATCTAGTGCTCAAAACTTACTTTTATATTATTAATTAGCAGTAAATGTTTATTTTTAATGTATTTTGACATCAAAAACGAATTGAACGTACCAAAATTATATAAAATTGTCCTACTTGAACTGATACGACAAAGTTTTGACTTTATTCCACCTTTTACTTTAAGCCGAGCCGCTGTGGGGTGGTTCTATAAGTGGAATACTACAAAGATCCGTCTGAAAATCTTCAAAATCATGACCGATCAAATCAAAGACAGTCCAGTTTCCACAGTCAATGAGATTATTTTCACTCAAGACAAATTTTTTAAAAGGGCGTAAAAGTTTTTGCATGTAGTATTTTCCAAAAAAAAATAGTTCGATTACCGTATTTTATACAACAAAATTATCTAAGAACAAGGTACAAGAAGCGATTAGCTCAAATGGCGTGCTCATCATGTTGATCGACGATTCGTGCCTTGCGTGACTTGTCTATTCAGCATTTTTCTAATAAAAGGGTTGAAGGAATAAAAGACACTTCCCGATGAGCGGATATATCAACACCCCGATGAGATATTGTCAATCAAATACGGTTTAAACCGATTTAGGTTTATAAACATTTGCCGTGACTTTTTGGATGGCTTCCAAAAAGTCACGGCGAATGTTTACAAACCTAAATCGGTTTAAGCCGTATTTGAATGACAATATCTTATCGGGTTGTTGATATATCCGTTCATCGGGATATTTATAACCCTCAGTAATCGAGTTGGTTTTCAGAACATCCCAGCAAACTCTATAGCTTTTTACCATACTGGGTTCAGAACAAAAGCACATCCTTGAGTTTCAATTTTCGGTACATAGATTCATCTTTATACGGAGAACCAAAAATCCGAACACGGAGTTGCATTACTACAGGGCAGTTACATATTAAATGATTTGAAATTCCGTAGTCGGATTCACAAAGATCACACGAATAATACTCAACACGTTGAATAGTAGTCATGTGATAATTGAATTTGCAATGTCCAGTCAGTGTCCTGTCTAGAGTACTGCAAGTGTGCATGGAAAAAATCTGACAGAAAAGTTTTTGTTTGAACGCAAGTTTGCAAGCTTCGCCAATGGTTAACATATTAGCCCATGAGCGAATCTTGTGCTTTATCCAACTTATCGAACGTGGTAAAACTGATTCTGGACCAACGAAGTCTGTCGCAGCGCCCTTTTAACCAATTCGTCCGCCCATTCATTTCCAATAATACCGGAATTACCGGGTACCCATAGAAGGTGAGGTGCTAAGTTCTTCAATTTGAGTTCGACATGCGATTACTAATTTCGATCTCGAATCTGCCGAACTAAGGGCTTTCGGGGCAGCCTAACTGTTAGAGCAAATATAGATTCTTTTACCGTAAATTCCCTGTTGAAGTGCCGATTGTACGCCGCACAGAATCGCAAAGATTTCTACTTGAAATACGATACAGTATCTACCAAGCGCATGAGATTCGTTTAATGTCATTTCACGGCAATAAACACCAGCACCGACTCGGCCCTACAACAAAGAACCAGCATTTTAACAAACTACGTATTCTTCAAGTCATCGCTTTATCTAGCCAGACAACCATTTTTCGAGAGGAGGAATTCTCACATTGAAAGTTTTAAAAGGCAAACTACGAGTGAGTGTAAGGTCATTGGGAGCAAGTGTATACTCATCCCAAGTAGTCAGTCTTGTGAGGCTATTTACACGATTTATTGGGTTACTGTTCCACAGCCTAGTAACTTTAATACGTGCTTCTTGTTTCAGAAACACAGTGGTTTTATGTTCAAAAGTGCCTGTAGAGCAGTAGTAGATGTTGTCGAGCACGCACCAGTCATCGTATTTAATTTGATTTGCGACAATAATTTCAGTGTCAAAGAACTGCAACGGAGGAGCTCCGGTTGTAGTCCTTCGTTGCGTGAAAATCACCATTTATGTTTTATTTGGTTTCACTGATAGTCCAACATGAAAACTCCATTGCCCAACAACACATAATGCTTGTTGCATCATATCAAAAAGTGTGTTAACGCAAATACCGTATATTTCCTGATTATACATCATATTAACATGATTTAATCTGTTCCACAATATTCCGCCACGTCACTCGGTCAGTTGCTGCTTGTCTGCAACCTCTCAGGTGCCCGATACTCGCCAGGTGCTGCTCCACTTGGTCCAGCCACCGGGAACGCTGCGCTCCTCTCCGTCTTGTACCTGCCGGGTTGGAGGTGAAAACCAACTTGGTGGGGTTGTTGTCCGGCATCCTCACAACATGCCCCGCCCACCGTACCCTTCCAACTTGAGCTACTTTCCGAATACTTGGCTCACCATAGAGTCGCGCAAGTTCTTGGTTCATCCTTATCCTCCACACGCCATCCTCCTGCACACCACCGAAGATCGTTCTCAGCACCCTTCCTTCGAAGACTTCGAGTGCTTGCAGATCCTCCTCGAGCATTGTCCACGTTTCGTGACCGTAGAGAACCACCGGTCTAATCAGTGTGTTGTACATGACGCATTTCGTGCGATGGTGAAGCTTGCTGGATCTCAAAATTTTGTGGAGCCCATAGTAAGCACGACTTCCAGAGATAATACGCCTTCTGATCTCCCGGCTGGTGTTATTGTTCGCAGTCATCAATGAGCCTAGATAGATGAACTCGTCAACCACCTCGGACTCGTCGCCGTCGATCGTAATACTACTGCCCAAGCGTTCCCTATCGCGATCGGTTCCGCCAACCAGCATGTACTTCGTCTTAGACACATTTGTCTTCAGTCCTACTCGCGCTTCAGTCGGGTATACAGATCTGCTACCGTCTCCTTGTTTCTACCGGTTATCTCCACGTTGTCAGCAAAGCACACGAACTGTCCGGACCTCGTGAAAATCGTGCCCCGCATGTTGAACCCCGCTCTTCGCATTACATCTTCAAGCGCTATATTGAACAGCAGGCAGGGCAACCTATCGCCTTGTCTTAGTTCCCTGCGTGTTTCAAAGGGACCCAAGAGGCCGCCCGAAACACCTTACATCATCCAGCGTAGCCTTAAACAGTCTTGTCAGCTACCCACGGAAGCCGTTCTCGTCCATAATTTTCCATAGCTCTACACGATCCACCGTGTCATATGCGGCTTTAAAGTCGATGAACAGGTGATGTGTCAGGACCTGGTATTCACGGCATTTTTTGAGGATTTGCCGTATAGTAAAGATTTGGTCGTTTGTTGATCTGCCGTTGATGAAACCGGCCTGATAACTTCCGACAAATCCATTTACCAGCGGTGATAGGCGCCGGAACAGAATCTGGGCTAGCACTTTGTAAGCGGCATTTGTTACTGTGATCGCTCTGTAGTTTTCACAGTCCAATTTGTCGCCTTTCTTGTATATGTCGGGACGATGACCCCTTGCTTCCACTCCTCCGGTAGCTGTTCTCTGTCCCAGATTCTTTCGATTATTCGGTGCATGCTTTCCGTCAGTTTCTCCGGACCCACCTTGAAAAATGCAAATACCGGTGATCATTATATAATCATCATCGGCGAAACCATAAGTCAGAAACCCAATCTCATTAAGTTTCCTCAACAAGCCATCGGCGACGAGGTTCCATAGAAATGGTGACAGCATACCACCTTGAGGACATCCGCAGACACCCAGTTTCCTTATCTCTACTTGTCGGTTGCTAAGCATTGCGTGTATCCAGTTCGTTAGTTAGTTAGTTGTTTATTGCAGCTTTAACCACGGCGGGTCATTCGCTGATAAAAGGATTAAAGTTATACATTTGATTTGTAATGAGATTATGTTGTTTCTTATTTCTAAATGTTCTCCAGAGTTCCGTCAGATGCTATCGTGATATTTGCGCAGGGTTGGTTGTTGGATGGGCCGCGGGAAACCTCCCCACAACTCGGCGGAGTGTGGTGGAGGGCCGCATTCGGTTTTCTTTTGGTTTCGTCGTTAGATGCCGTCGTATAGTCCGGCATTCTTGATGAAGGATAGCAATGCTTGCTCCTGGGCAGGGTCGTTCGAGAGGATGTCTCTGATCGATCGCGGCATGTTGTATTGTTGTAGATTTTCGAGTTCCTCACAGTTGCACAGAATGTGCTCGACGGTAAGGCGCGTGTTGCATGGTGTGCATTTAGGAATAGGGTTGTTGGCTATCAAATGTGCGTGGGTCAATCTGGTGTGGCCGACTCGAAGCCGGGAGAGGATCTTCTGCTCTATTTGGTTGTTGCGGTCGATCCATACGTCGGGGGAACCTTGGATTTTTTGCGTATGGTCGCGGGAGTTTCGCCAGTGGTTGATGAAATTGGTTTGGATGCTTGCGTTGAATTCTCGAATGATATTGGTTGTTGGTGTTTCAGCCGAGAGTTGGGCGCATATCCGCCTACCGAGGGAGGCCAATCAATCTGCGTCAACATTCCCTTTTATTCCGCTGTGGCCTGGAACCCAACAGATGGACAAGAGTGGGCTTCAATGGCCTGTACGAAAGGGTGCTTCGATGTTCCGCTTTCGATGTCTTTTAACACGGAGAGCAAGTCGGTGAAAATAACCGTCGGGGAGTCGGTTGGGTTTTTTTCCATTGCTACTGCCAGGGCGGCAGCCTCTGCTGAGAAGATTGACCACAAGGAGGGCAAGCGGAAGGAGAGCCCACTGATCCCCGCTCCCACTCCATCGTCGGCCTTGGATCCGTCGGTGAATATTTAAAGGTGGCCTGAATATTTCCGGTTGACTAGTTTTTGATAGTGGGCTCCGATGCGGTTAGGGGGGTCGCTTGCTTTGACGACCAGAGATAGGCTGTAGTCGATGTTGTGACTTGGGTCGTTCCACGCACGATGTCTCACCCGATGTAGGCGGCCGATTGGCGGTAAGGGGCTGTTTGCGTACTTGTTGTGGAGGTCCTTGGCTATGGAAAGAGCGAAGCATTCACCTCCCGATGTTTTTTCCAAGAATTCGAGACTTCTCCTGAATGCTGTTTCTGCAACTGCCCAACGGCAGGTAAGAACTCACGCCTCAACGCAGGCGGATTCGGCAGGTGTACTTGGCAGCAAGTTGGAGACTAGTCGGACGGCTCCGTGATACAGCGGGCCGAGGACCTCAACCAGTCCGTCTAGGTTGCGACAAGTCAATTCGATCCCGTAGTATATCCTGCTGTGGATTAAGGCGCGGCTCACGTTGATTGCGGTTTTTCTGTTGTTTTTGGGGTGGCGAGAGCAGATCGTTCGGACCACCCGTTTTCGGCTCTCGCAATCCCTCTTTGCTTGACGGAAGTGTGGAACAAAGGTCGCTTTTCTGTCCAGTGTGATGCCGAGCACTTTCGGCTCTTTTCGGAAGGGTATCTGGACGCCGTTGAGCGAGACCGGACTGGCGTTGGTGGGGTGAAAGGATCCGCAGCAGTGAGTAATCGCACACTTAGAAGCAGCGATGTTGAAGCCGGTAGCTAGAGCCCATCGTCCGACCGCGTTGACGGCGGCTTGAAGAGAGATCCGGGTGCGGGGGATCGTTTTTCTCAAGGCGACTAGGATGATGTCGTCCGCATAGACGAACACGTAGACTCCTTTGGGTAGTGAATCGAAACTTGAGTTCATCCTAACTAGGAATAGCGTTACTGCAAGCACTGATCCTTGTGGGACTCCGTTGGTCTCCCAGAATTCGTCGGAGAATTAGCCGCCGATGTATACCTGGAATCGTCGGTCCTTTAGGTAATTCTGAATATCCAGTTCGTGATATATGAAGGTACTCCATGACCGCATGCTGCTTCCAAGATGGACTCGAAAGACACGTTGTCAAAAGCACCTTCAATATCAAGAAAAACTCCTAAACTTGATTGCTTTTGTAAAAAAGCTTTTTCAATATTGAAGACAGCATTATGTAACAAGGTGGTCTCCTGCTGATATGTATGTTGCGCTGCATGCAGCGGGTGCTCACTAGGGTGGGACAAAAATTAAATTCTAGCTCCGAGCAACTTTTTAGGTACCATCTGGGTCCTACAGCAACCGTGGAAATTTTTAGCACGATAAGTGAAACTTATTTTTGGGACCACTTTTTAAAGTTTACATGGGATTTCGTATTGGAAAATTGAATTTCACAAAATAATTCCTCCAGAAGTCGCTCGTTACCTCCTAAAAATAAATCGTCATGTGTCTTTTATAGGAAACTTAACAAAGAAACAAACTCTCGAAGACCACGACACGATCTGACACTTGTGGAAAAAATTATTAAGCAGAAACCGATTGATGCTCTGACGACTGATAAAATATTCTTTTTTTCTAGCACTACTGCATTTGGCTGTCCAATTATATGTAATTTTGTTTTGACTTTCTCTTATCATGTCTAAATCAATGATCTGTTTGGTCGCTTCCCAAGAGTTTTGAGAGATAAATTGAGGCTTCTTTTGTATACAATTACAGAAAGTTTAAAATTCTGTGTATAATTCGACCGTCAGTAGCAGTGGTGCTAAGAAAATTGAAATTTTCATCAATCTTCTGAGCAACAGTCGATTTTTGCTCAACTTTTCCCACAGCCGTCAAATCGTTTTGCCGTCTTCGAGACTTTGTTTCCTTGATAAATTTCCTAGAAAAATTTCATATCGACTTATTTTTAGGAGGCACTGGGTGACTCTTGGATGAATTGTATTGTAAAAGTCGATTTTTCCATACGAAATCCCATGTAAACTCAAAACCGTGGGCGCAAAAATATAGTTTCACCGATCAAGCTTAGAATTTGTATAATTATTCTAGGACCCAAATGGAACCCAAAAAGTTGCACGGAACGAGATTTTATTTTTTTCATATAACCATGTCCCACGCAAACTGGCATCCCGAATGTAGTGGTCGATTAAACGTTCCACTGTTTTGAGAAGCAAGGAGGTCAGACTAATCGGCCTAAAGCCCTTTGCCTCCTCATAAATTTCACCTTTGGCAATGAATACTACAGTTATTTTCCGCCACGCTAATAATAATGTATCTTGTTGCAAGACTACAAGTAAGAACATTTTTTTTCGAAATATGTTGAAGCGTCCATATATTTTTTGAAGTAAAACTGGAACTATTTCCCGAAGACTTATACGGAACAAAACTTCCAATCGTCCATTTGATCGATTCGGTTGCACAATTCTACAAGCAAATTCCCAAGAATCAGAACTATCTGAAAAGAACTCAGGAGCAGTCGTTGTTGATGGCTCCGTACAGCCAGGAAAGTGTGTTTCAAAAAGACAGTTGAGTACTACATCTTCGGTAGTTCTAATCGAACTTACATGAAAGTTTTTCGCTTTTGAAAGTAACTTATTTAATCTGCTAGTCTCATTGAGACTTGAAACATGTGTACAGAGGCTTTTCCAACCACTTCACTCAGAAGATCTAAGAGCATTGCTGTAGCATTTATTTTTATGAGCCAATTTTAATACCTCAGACCCGCCCTGCGTCTGCGATTCCAAGCTCTTCCACGTAACTTTTTCACTCGAACAAGTCCGGTATTCCATCAAGCGGTTCCTCTAGAAGCACGTATAACTCGAAGCGGACAACCCTCTTGGAATGCTGTTACTATGAGTGATTTTGTTTTATGCACGACCTCATACAAGTCACTTGGAGATTCAATCGTCCAAAATTATAAATTAAACCTAGTCGCCAAGCCCTCTTCGTAGAGGTCCCAGTTCGTAGATTTGATATGTGACGATATCTAGCGAGACGTTTAAATGATAAAAGTTGGTTATGATCAGACAAAGAGCTCGTTGAGTATGAGTCAGTTTGCCGACTCATGCGTAATATCTTCCGAGCAAAGAGTTACATCTAACACCTGGCGAGTTGAGCGAATATAAGATATGCGTCGATAGCATTATTCGCGAGTGAACATGCACGAAACATTTCACATGGGTTTGTCATGCGAGTTTTGTTGAAAGCTACGGGGTTTAGTAGCTCTTCAACATAGAAGTTTCCTTTGCGGGAAATAAATTAAAGTTATGGATGATTTCCCTTCCGGCAGAAGTTTCACCATCATCACATATAGTACAGCAACTAGAAGATACCAAACTTCTTGGATGAATGTAGGTGATTCTTACCACGTTGGTTTTTGGTGTAGTAAGGATTCACAGAATAGATCCGAACCGAATAGATAAAATTGACTACTAACCTAATGTTGTACAAACCTAAAAGCTCCGCTTTAGTTTGCATTATACAGACAATTAGAAATTAAATGCAAAAAACACCGATAAGTGACATAATTTCATTCCATTTATCCGAATCCGGTATCTGCTAATCCGGATAATCGATTTAAAACCCTGTCAGCCGGCGACCCATCGTAAAACTCGCCCATACATACGTTCCGTTCATTTCCTATATGGTATCTAGTTGATAAGGGTCGTAAAGAGAGCCATAACCAAACAGTGATGTCATAATTGCTTAATGCGATTACTCCTCGTTGACAACGTTTTAAAGAAAGGGTGATTTTATTAGCACCTGCTGTGGATTCTTGATTGTGATTGTTTTAAGGTTTTAAGCAAATACGTTGACAAAGGGGTCTTATGATTATATGGAACTTAACAGAGCAAGCATAGTTTCACCACACAACTAACCATTTTTCCTTTCTCTCTTCCCATACTTTACAGCCAATTCCAAACGCGGATTTCATAGTGCCAGTAGAGATCGACGGAACCGTGCATCAGGTGTACGTCCTGAAGCGACCGCACGTCGATGAGTTCCTGAAAAAGATGGGCGAGCTGTACGAGTGTGTGCTGTTTACGGCGTCGCTGGCCAAGTACGCCGATCCGGTGGCGGACCTGTTGGATCAGTAAGTCGTTCAAATTCGATTGTGTCCCTTACGAAAAAAACCACATCGATGATATAAACTTAACAGTTAACTCTTCTCTATCAATTTTTAGGTGGAACGTGTTTCGGGCGCGATTATTTCGTGAATCGTGTGTCTATCACATGGGCAACTATGTGAAGGATCTGAACAAACTAGGGAGAGATTTACAAAAGATAGTTATTGTTGACAATTCACCTGCTAGTTATATTTTCCATCCGGACAATGCTGTAAGTATGGTTTTCCCCTAACCCTGATCGTAAAACTTCATTTTATTAGTCACCCCAGTTGTATGACTCACTTTGAAACTATCCGCTGGCATGGAAGAATCGCTTGAACGCAAACCGACTATAAATTTCTTTAACCAATAAAAGGGAAACTTCACCCTCCCTGCCTTCGTCTTCCCATCACGGATACATACATCATTTAGTTTATATTTCCCCTATACATTCTGGAACGAGGACAAAACTAGCGACCATCGACTAAGTTAGCCTCTTTAATATTTAAAAAAACAAAATCGTATCACGCTGCATCGCACATTTGATCGCTAACAGAATCTATAGACTGCATACAACAAAATCCTTTTATCCTTGTTCATAAATCCTATCGTGCCCTGCAGCGCACAATCGAACGTTTGTGTTGTCGAAACCCGGCAGCTATCTACACAATTCCTTCAATTGATGATAGCAACGTGATAGTTCAAAACAAAAGAGTGCATCTTTTGGTAGGGTGGTGCATAATTTGACGTTCGATAGATCCATTTATTGATTATTGTTAATTAAATAGGTTCCTATTCGTGTAACTTTTCAATCATATTTTCTGTAAAATTACATGAGTTGCACAGAAAAAAACCTGGCAATGTAATTTTGTTAAAACGAATTATGCTTGGATAACTAGAAAAACCGATTAAATATTAATTGTACAAAAGTCCAATTAGGGATATATTCTCAAAACAAGTACATTTTTCTTTAATTCAAATTCACCCCAGACAAACACTCATGCTCTGTTATAGTAGTCTAATATTTACTACGACGACAGATGGGTAGTTACCCGACAACGACACGAGGCAACAGAAATCCAGAGTCGAAAGTCGTAAAACGTCTTTCGCATAAAGTGGTCGAGTGGGGTGGTGATTTCCTAATGTCCTTTTTCCTTTGTTATGGCCGTTTCCTTCCGGCTTCAGACGTCGGAAAGTGCTAAATTAATAGTGGTGAGAATGGCTCAACCAATTTACAAGACTGTTTAATGGCACATTGTGCAATCGCGTTGTGGAAGCCCGTTCACGCCTTGAGGTGGAGATTCTGGGTTCGAGTCCCGCCCAATTGAGGACTATTTTGGGTTGTACATTTTATTGATGTTTTTTGTAGCACGCCGTTACCAATGCTCCATTGGGAATCTTTTTAGAGCATTCCGTTGGAGATTTAGTCGTCGAATCTACTCTGAAGTTTATTTCATAAATTTTAGGCTGTTGGTAATACTTATGTATTCTATAAATATAGGCCCGTCTATTTTTCATCTCCGACTAAAACATCAATCGTAACACTGAGATAGCGTCTGTCGGTCTTCCTTCTTAAATAGAAACTTAAGGGTCTTACAACCTTAACTTGCATTAGTTGAAACGTGCATTTCATTGATTTGCGATGTTCGTCAGTAGGGGAGTGTTACCGGTTGTGGGTGGATTGAAATTTGTTTCGATGTTTTGTATGCTTAGCTCTATATCATTCAAAGGGGTTACAACTACTTATTTTTCTGCCGATGAAAGCATATTGATTAATTTTGAAACGATAAAGTAATGTGCAAATTTCTGAAGCCAACAAAATATTTGTCCCCGTTTGTGGGCCACCTAGAAAATTTCACACAACACAAGAGTATGAAGTAAAACCAATAAAGATTCACAGTTTAAAAACCTTTTGGAGCTTCAAACTTTAATAGGCAGAAATATGGAGTTGGATATATTTATCATCTAGACTCGTTAATCATCAGAAGCATTAAATTCAGACTTGCAATGAACATGTGGGAAAGAACTGTAGCGCTTTTTGGCTCATTTCAAATTGTTCCCAAAATCATGAATAAAGTGCCATGAATTCTGGAACAATCACGTTTTTACGTTACGAAAACAGGACCATGATAAAAAATCATGGCTTTTATAATTATGTTCAATTTCTCTTAAGTAACGCCCGCATAACGCTTTCATTAGTGGAAATATTTGTTTTTGTTTTGTGAACTCCAGTCACGGATTCCGCCAAATTATTTCTAATTCGATTCTCAGTACGCAAACTAGTTCACAACTTTATGAACATTATTCATAAAACCAAAAATTGAATCATGATTTTATTCATAGACATAGGAACATTAGTTCACAAAATCAAAATATGGTGGCTAATTTTTCGTGAACTATTTCACGAAATTCGGAATTTTATTCATGAATCCAGTCAATCCTTGTGAACTAATTCATGATCCCTAATATATTAATCACGATCCAATATCCGTGCTCGTGAAATAGTTCAAGAAATCATGAAATATTTTTCATATATTCGTGAACCGTTTCATGAAACCTGGTAAATAATCATAAGTTACCATTAGTTTTCGTGAAATTGTTCACGAAATCAAAAAATATTATTCATGTATTCGTGAACTGGTTCATGATTCATAGCATATTAGTCACGATCCAATATCCTTGCTCGTGAAAAAGTTCACGAAATCATGGAATATTATTCATGTATTCTTGAACTAGTTAATGATTCCTTATATTAGTTACGATCCAATATCCGTGCTCGTGAAATAGTTCACGAAATCATGAAGTATCATTCATGTATTCGTGAACTGGTTCATGATACCTAGTATAACAGTCACTACTTATCATTCGTTTTCGTGAAAAAGTTCACGAAATCATAAAATATTATCCACGTATTCGTGAACTGGATCAAGATTCCTAGTACATGATTTACGATCTATCTAGTATCTATTTGTGTGCTTGTGATATTTAGAAGATATCCTCAATCATTTACAATTTCATGCAACATGGTAATGAAATTTTTACGTGAACTCTTTCTCAAAATTTGGAGTATTATTCGTGCAATCGTTTTTATTCCATGCACTTTTTCATGAAATACCCAGCTGCTAGCAACCAGTAATAGGTACGAGCAGTAGATATAAAAAAACCATTAGGACCTCAAACATCGCTATTCATTTGATAAGGTTCATTGTAATGTCTGGGTAGAAAACGAAATCTGCACTGAGAACCCCAAATAGTGTGCGTGATATAGCTCACAGAACCAGATATCGCGAATGAGTCTTATTATAATGATCCAGTTCATATTGTCACGTTATTCCGAGTTAAAAAAAAACTGTTGGTAACCAAAAATAATAGATCACGATAAGGCAAAGAGAATTTACGAATACCATGATAAAACTGCTGATATCATGAACATTAGTTACATTATTTTTTGAAAGTAAGCTCTAGAATAAAATATCATGATAACATGAAAAGAAATTACGAAAATCGTGACTAGGATCCTGAAATCATGAATACAAATCACACAACTAGTGACTAAAATATCTAAAATCGTGAAAAAGATCCTGAAATCATGATCATGAATGGCTCTATTCATGACTAAAATATCACGAAAACATGAACAGAAGTTACAAAAATCGCGACTAAGACAATGAAATCATGAACACAAATCACACAACTCGTGACAAAAATATTTAAAATCGTGACAAAGATGCTGCAATCATGAACATGAATCACTCTGCTCATGACTAAAATATCACGATAACGTGAATATAAATTACGAACATCGCGACTAAGATCTTTAAATCATGAACTTTAATCCCGCTAACGTCATAAGCATTCACAAGAATCACGAATAAGCTCTTGGAATCATGAACAACGTTTGATTGTCGACTGTGTATTCCCAAATCGTGAACAAGAATCACGACAAAAACTAAACATGTCCAGGGAACAACAACAGTAACCCAACCAAACATTCTAATGTGACGCCATGTATATCTTCGGGGCGAACTGGTTTTTAGAAAACACAAAGAGTTTCATGAAAACGAGGTTTATTCTTCATAATTTCAGGAACTTGGTCAATGTTTTCGTAAATCGTTCAGTTTTGCTGTATATCTATAGCGTAACGATTTTTAGTTTCTACTCTGGTCGAGATGAGAAGGTAGACTGACCTTAATTAACCGGTGATTAAAATGGATAATTTCGGTACTTTTATAGCACGTTCAAGGAATTTTCCGATAAAATGCATTTTGTTGAGATAGAACGGAGATTTTGGGCCTCGCCAAAGGTGCGTATGATGTCTATAAGAACCCAATCATAATGCGCGAAATAAAGAATTCAAATCAGTTCAGTTCATCCAACAGCAGCAGTTATCGGTTGCCCACTGCATTCACAGTTGTTTACTTTGCGTCTGATTACTGCGTTCTGAAATGATAAACTTGTGTAAGTTGAAAATATTTTGTGCAAATTGAAAATATTTTTGATTTAATAATTTCAAAACGAGAATTTCGAGTTGCATCTGCTACCTACTCATTTTGCTTACAACAAAAGCCAAACACTGCTCCACCCCTACCAGCAAATAAATCAATCCATATGTCGCTTTGTCTGCACTGTAGAAGCAAAATATCGTATTCCAACCCACTATGTCGAAAAAACTGAGTGACAATTACAAGCAAAAAATTGCCTAGTGTGGTCAAACTGTATTCCTGTTTACTTTTTGAGACGTTCCTTAAGGTCTATTGTTAAGAGTACAAATGGAGCTAAAGATGGCTAACGTTTACACTCTACAATTTCACCATGTTAGACATATCGTGCTGATTATGCTCCGGACTATCAATCAAGTAGAAGCGTTTGTTTCGTGAAACGAAATATATCCGCTCACTGTTAAAATAAAAATTATAAATCCTTCTGGGGGTTGGAAGTATTATTCCTGCTATTGTAGCACCTGCAGACCGTCCAGTATTCTTCCGGGGGTGCAATATGCTTTGTGCAATTGTTCTGTGTCGTTATTTTCCTTACCCCTAACCTTAGCACTTCCCCAATCCACACCATCAAGAAAATGATGAAAAAACGATTCATGACAAGGCACAAATCTCCGATCAACATGGGAAACGTGCCATTTGAGCCAGACGCTATTGATTCCTGAGTACCCGTAAAATGAAAACTCTTAACTATTGCAATTTTTCCCGATTTGGATACCACGTAATAAGAAGGTGTCAAAATTCACCTGTCTGGCACGCTATCTGTGGATGTAGCAATATGAGTCAACCGGAGACTGATAGAAACCACGGACTCACAAGTTTCTCATGGATGAAGAGGTGCTAACTCATGCTGAACTACAGGGCTTAGTTTTAAAAGGACCTGGCAGGAATACAAGCCTTGGGGCCCAACGCGGCGTGCGTGCCAGTTCTGTAACCAGACGGCACACTACGGTAAGCCATGAACCGAAACAACTTAAGAAAACTCATCTACAACCATCACTATCAATCAATAAGTCTTCAACATCTGCTGATTCATCACAGACAGCCGGTCAAAAAATAAATGCCGTACAAACAATATTCCACGCCAATAGTTAACATACCAAGGGATGACTAAAATATGAAAGAAGACGGCTATACCAAAGTTACTCGAAAACACAAATAGCACCAAGCATATAACAGCGACAACCAAAGCAACAGCGATGAAGATATGGATGCAAACACGAGCGAGGGAGAGAGTAGACGGAATGATTGTAAAGCAACAGATGGTAAACCTGGCCATTGATCACCACCAAGAAAGAAAATTCATACACGAAGCGAAAGCAGTGCGCCCAGAGTGGAGGGCAGCAGTAACATTTGATTATTTTTTTCTATAATTTTTCATGAATTGTAATTTATTTTTTTGAATTGCATACTATTTACAACAAAGGTGAATGACCCTTGCGGTTAAAACCTTAATAAATAAACAAAAAACAAATATAACCATATTCAGTGGTACAAATGTCATATGTAATTATTTTCAAGGTTACCTACATTTGGGAATAAACTACACCTCTTACACTTAGTTTATGCATTCTTTGCTCGTCGTCTTTCGATAGTTTTATGGAAAAAAATCAACCGATTTAGGTATTTGACTAATTGATACATTATTTGTCGATCAAAATACAAATGATGAATAATATCATGAATAGAGCTATGCTAATTATCCAATCTTATTTGGAATAAGAGTGTTCCTAAGTTATTGAAGTTATACAGCAGAGTGACATTCACCGAACCACAGCTTAGCCGATGTCCAGTTTACACCATTTCAAATGCTTTTTTTGTAAAACAAGAATTACCTAGATACGAAAATTCAACCACATAATTCCAATCCGTGGCTACTGGTGCAGGGTCGTAGCGTAGTCTTACGGCGCCCTTGGCAGAATCTCAGTTTTGCGCCTCTTTGGTGCTTGCTTTTCAGTTCGATTTTCGAACCATAATTTAGTATGTACATGGATATGATTGACTGATTTTATGACTTATCCTCTCTCAGTTAACCCTTTCATGCCCAACTTTTTTCTAGTGCATGAAGGGTTTCAAAACTATTCTTCCTTGAAAACGATGAGATCAAGAAACACGAAAAGTCTTTTTGCATAAAGATAGGTGCTTCCCTTACAGTTCTAGAAGCTGCTCAATTTTTACCTTCCAATGCTCAATACTTCACAACACTACTAAATTCTACAAGAATATTTACAATAGTTCAATTGCATGGAAAAGACAAAGCCAAAGACAGTCTAAATTGATAACTTTTATCAGTTTACAAAAATATTGCACAATAACGAAGATATATGGAAAATTCATTTTCCGTCTTCAACATAAACTGTCCCTGGCAGCACTGCTTCGTTGGAATCCAATCAGAGTAATTGCAATAACTTTAGTTCTTGAGCAGATCCTTGTAAATGTTAATGCTCAAATGAAAGGCAATGGTCACATTTATTAGCCTTACTTGTTTTTATGAGCAAATCTTGCCTCAATCAAAAGTTATAGCTTTTTAAAAACATTGTTGTTTACAAACAACATGGGCATGAAAGGGTTAATTAAGCGGATTAATACAGGTGTCTTTGGCAGTGACCAAACCGGCCAACGGAACGCTACGGGCCTGCGCAAGTAAAATGCAGTGGTTGAAAGTTGCGACATTTGTCAACGCTACGCTTTCAATTGTCACCGATGGAACATTGGACAGAATGAACACAATAAGTCTAATTTTTTATTTAATTTCGAATTGTGTATGACTTTTAATAAAAAAAAATGCGGAAACTAATCTTTCAAAAGCGACGCGAAAAACTAAAATTTTGTAGCCTATTTTGGGCTAAATCTTCAATATGGAGCACCAACAACACACTAATTTGTCTGTAATATCATTCGAAGTAAGGTCAAAGACTAACAGACATAACACTTCAAAACAATACTTCGCCCGCTTTAACGGTCATTTTAAATATATTTGTAGTTGGGACTGTGGCCACATTTGTAATTATGGCGCCACTGACATATGAGCAAGCATATGGGGGATAGACCACTAGTGAAAAATTGTTCGCAAACCTGAGGGGTAACCCACCAGCAAATGAGTGTTTGGGACCGTGAAAAAAAGTTAGAGCTATTGTTCTGGGAAAATTGATGCATCGATGTTTTTTTAGGTAATTCCCTCAAAGTGTTATGTCTGTTAGTCTGTGGTAAGGTGTTTGAAGTTTACGAACGGATCATTTTTTCGGGGGACTTTGTAAAATTAGTTAACGCTAGGTATTTGAAGGCGAAGGATGAATAATTTTTCGGAAGATTCTACGTGCAGATTGGTTTACTGAGTAGAGGATTTATTTGGGAACTCAATCCGTCTATATTATACAACAACCCGAACGATTTATTTGAAAATTTACCAGTATTTTTATTTCTTGTGGTTGGAAACTGTAAATATACCGAAGCCCCTTCTTCAAACAAAATCATCCGTAGTTCGATCGTAGTTGATTGTCTCTCATTTCATATAACCGCTAATGCAAATTTAAAATTTTATACTGTATATTCGTGAAATCAGTTGACGCAAGATGTTTGAAGGCGATGAAGGGAGTAGCTATTCAAGGAACTGTATATCAAGACCAGTATACTGAGGAGATAATTCTTAGACTTAAATTACCAGTCCAATTGTCGACCGGCTATGTCCCAAACATCTAGTTACCCATTTTTCCTCGTGCGGGTGAGCTACATAAATATGCTTGAAGACCTTTTGATGATAACGGGTTTTACACATTCTTCGTGTCAGTTGCTAAGAAAATCGGTTCCATCCAAGCATACATCGAGTTGAGATAGGTGACCATATTTTTTTCTTATTTCCGACTTCCTATTTAAAATCATACGCATGTAACTTTGTCGAACATTTTCCGATCTTCTTCAGCATCAAAGGTGACAGATAGCTCAAAAGTCCACCCAGATAAGTTCAGAATTGTGATATTTGTTCTTTTATGAAGGACTACCGCGTCTGTATGCCCGCTCACAAAGTTGGGATCGACGGTGTGGTCACCGAGTCGAATTTTTTCGATTAGGATTGGTTATTTCAAGAACCTCCTACTCCAGTGGGTGATGATTTTTAAAGGCAATTGCACTGGACGGGACAAAATTGTGTGTCCCTCAAACTAGTATCGGGTGACCTTTGGCGGAACTGTATTGCATTTAATTACGTCTCCTTTGACAAGGATCGTCTGCCTGTTCGGTTGTTTGTATCGTGCGTCATACATTGTATTGTCTTCTGGCGTCTTTCGTGGACCCTCAGTTGTGCGCACGTTTGGTGTTCACAGTAAATTTCTTTTTCAGTTCGACTTTTGTGCAATAATTTAGAGTGTGCCTGGAAATGGCACATTTATCTGGACTGTGACTTATCCTCACTTATTTTATATAGCAGAACAAAATATCAGCGCCTTTCTAAGGTTATTACCCTTGGCAGGATCAACCTGACCAACCGCACGCTACGGGCACGACTGTATGTAGCCGAAAGATTAGTAATGTACACACCTAGAAAAAATCGTGCAAATTTACGTCTCTTGGCCTTGACATACACGAGCATCAAAAATGACGTAGTTTTACATTTGATTTAAATTTTACATTTCGTTGAATTTCGTAAATCACTTAATTTTACTTTACATATAGCGTTTGTTCTGAATAATGATAAGTGTAATTGTATGTCATTGCGTATGTAAAATATATGTTTCATGTAAAGTTAAACGGAACACGGTTATGTTCCGTCATTTCGCGAATTACGGTTTGTTAAAATGTGTCATGTTTGCAATTACGTCAACAATAAAATTCACATTTTTTGGTGTGTATAAGCAACATTAAAAATCTGTACTCAATCGTGATCATAGACAATAAAATAATAATCTGATTCCCTCAGCCTTACGGTGATAATCTGATGCTCATGGTGTCTCCTACCGGTTGCAAGTGATTATTTTCCGTGTTATCGAAAAGTCACATACAACTTCGAGTAACTTGGTCCGGTAACTAGATTTGCCCGATTTTGTTTACCAAGTTGGCGGGCAGCCTAATCTACAGAATAGCATTTCTTTCGGTTCAACTGTAGAAGTAATACGTGGCCAATGGCCATGTAATAAGAGCTTTAAAATTCTCAAGAGGATGTGATACCACAACTCTCGCTCAATTATACAAGTGTCACATGCCTCATGTTAAATCAAATCAACTCACTATTTTTTTTTTAATTTAATTCAATATTTCAAACGGCTCGATGAGATAATTTAACGGAGGTATGGATCAAGTATGTGAAAATAAAGATTAAAATGACGCACGTTAACGAGCTTACGGTGAATCACGTACACGCCACTAGCTCTTGCGCATATTGATCATCTTTTGCGGTGGAGATAATCTGCTTCTTAACCTACTGTATCTTGGGAGTCATTCACTTCGTTCACGTTGACGTCGTGGTGTTCACGTGAACAAGTTCTTCGGTGTTCCTTGAATTTACAGACCACAAGTGAATCCGCCATATTTTATATTAGCTTCCATGCTGATGGCAGTTGATTTGGAGGTACTGTAAGCATCTTTTTCAGTTGTGTTTATTGCCCAAACGGCAGCTACAAATCTATAGTTCAGGTGATAGTATATCTGACTGTATGTTGTCGCCGTAGAAGATCCTTAACTGTTTCCTTGCATTGTTTTCCGCAATGAGCCGTCTAACCACAGAACCGGAACGTATTTATTTGTACTTGATATATGCGAAGCGTGCTATGAGTGATGGTTACTCCAAGTGTTGTGTATTGTAGTGTCAGATAAAAAGGAATAGGAATAGGAATAAAAAGGAATTTTCACTTGAAAACACCATTAGGAATGCCTGGAAAAAAATTTTTCGATCTTCTGTAATGGATTTTACTTCTCTGCATCGCGACTTGAATTTTTTTAAGGGTAAGATCGCAAAATCGTGTAATCGGACCTCGATGTGACCATCGTTTTTATACACGGCGATTTTAATTGTATCGTTATCACACTCAACTATGTTTTACGTTATTATGTAATAATGAAACTGTATAAGGGCGACTTCCGTAATTCTAAGCTCTATTTTCACCTTCAGTAATGTACCACCACACAAATGCTTGGTCTAATATGGTTAGTCCTAAAGTCAAAGGAACCTGTATTTGGCCGGAGCATATCTTTTTGCCTCTGAGATCCACACATCTCCACGTATCACTTAGGCAAGCATATAAGCAACGGTTTCTTCTGTTCTTCACACTAGATTAAAGTAACTGCTATTTGTTGTTTGCTTCGGTTTGGGCGATAAATAGTAGATATTAGAATGAGTTGGAAGTAAACAGAACTCATGTTTAATACCAGATTTCCATTTTGCATCCGCCATATAAACCTCAAAAAATTCCACTCATACAAACCATTATACATTTCCATTTTTCTCTCTTCCGCACAGGTGCCAGTGAAATCGTGGTTCGACGATGCTAGTGATTCGGAACTGTTAGATCTAATACCGCTGTTCGAGAAGCTAAGCAAAGTGGACTCTGTATATACTGTATTATGCAACTCCAGCTCACAGCTACAGTCGTTGTCGCAGCAGCATCTGCTCAGCCAGCAACAGTCCCCCCAGAATCAGCTGAGCTCAACCGATGTTAACAACACGTAACATTGGCAACACATGTTTATCAACATTGTATGATTAATTTAAACAGTTTTTATCAGTTGTTTAATTTTTCCTTTTTAAATCGTTTTAAATTAACTAGAGTTTAATTAAAAATCTAGCCTCGTAGTCACAATGGGGTAGCAGCCCCATTGCAACCTAAGGCATGTAAGGGTTGTAACGAGGAAGATGAATTATACACAAAACACACACACACCACAATACTAAGAAATTCACACACACAGTATAGGCGAACAGCGATAATTCGAATCGGAAAACTAATTTATGTACACGCAGATAGTTGTATATTACTTTGAGGTAAACAAAATATTTGTTATTTATACTAAAACAAACAAGAGTCACGACTTTAATATATATGCATGTGAATCAAATTACGCTTTCAATTAGGTACAGTTTTACGGTGTTTTACTCCTTGCTGTCTCTCGTGTAATTATTATCGAACACATAAACAGGAACGCCTACTCCGTTAGTTTCAATCTGATATGTTGGTGAAACCTAGGTACAAGATCGACTGACATTACACTATCTTGCATTGTAGACAAATCAAGGAATCAAGTGTGTCTGTTTAACGTGTCTAGGGAACGGATAGAGTTAGGATATAGCGAGTCAATGTATATCATCGTACATATCACCACAACTTACCCAAGCATAATCAAGGTGGCGAAACGATCAAATCGGTTGTAGAAAGTTTGATTGCAATGCGAGATGGTGTTGTCGGTGGGATTCGCTGAAAGTAGCCTTGGGCTGGATGTGAATAAAATCGTTTTTAACCGAAATAGGGTCACAATGGAGTCACAATCAGCATATTTAGGTGAAAAGATGTAAACCACGATTCCTTTCGTCGGCGCGATTTTCGCCTTCTTTGGCCAACCAGAAACAGGCTAAAGTAGAAACAATAAGAGACACGCTAAAATAGAATCTGATTAGTAGCATCAACTTTCTTCATATATGGCCTATGTTAAGTCAAACAGGTTTAAGCGTATTTTTCTGAAACAAGAACGCTGTTTAATCAAAAACAGTTCTAGAGAAAAATAAATAAACATACTTAATTTTTGGGAATTTGCCAAATATGGCAACACTAATTGTTAATGGTAAAATATCAAAAAGTGCATTGTATAACATGACCAAATATCACAGAAAAATATTGACGCTCAGTTCTGTTTGGCTTAACGGAAGTCATATAAAGTATACGGTGGACTGCTCTGCTTACGAGACGGCTCTGTTCAGATGCAAAGTATAAGAAAACTACTTCAGAAAGGAATGGTCCAAGTCTACCAAAAGAAGTTGTCAGTTCAACCCATATCAGTAAACAATCATTTGTTGTGTTTCTTTTCCTATAACGAAAGGCGGTGTTGAGCGTAGAAGGAGAGAGCCACTGCACGCTTCAGAGAAAGAATAGGAATTTCTTGTCAAAACATGCTAATTCTTCTTGGCAACCCAACTTTACCGTACTACGTTTACGTTAAAACGCTTATTTTGGCAATAATCGTTCCGCGCTAAAACAACTTGACCTGTGTCAATCTACTCCATTGGGTCTTTGGTCCTACGGTAACAGACCATGTTTCGGTCCAGCGTAAGCGACTATTGTCAAAATAGAGACTGCAATTACGAACAAGCACATATTCGTCAAACGTGAAAGCTGAATGGAATATTTATGCAGAGAAATACGATACAACAAAAAAAACCTTTCCCGTGAAAAATTTATTTGCGGAAAAGCTTCTATTTCCACACTTAATCTTGTTCTACCGAATCCCAGCTTTTTTCGCTACTTTTACCGAGTTTTGCACAGCCGAGCACTCAGCTAACAAAACTTTTATTGAGATCTCAGTAGAAGTGACGTTTGTTTTGAATACACTTGGTAAATATATCGCTAAAAATCAGTAAATTAACGCTACTTTGCTGAGCTATCAGTTGAAAATTTTTACTGACTGTTTAGCTGTGCGGAAATTACCGAACTGAATTGAGTGTGTATTTATGGATTTATTTTGCATATTTGGTTTTACAGCAACTGAACGTAACTTCACAAGTGAGCCGGATGTAACTTATGTGGTTTTCGTTTGAGGCGAAACTGAGTCAGTTCCTAACCCCAACTGCTGTCAAAATGTATGAACTGACAGCGGTTGGGGTTAGAACCTGACTCAGTTTCAGGTTCAAGCGAAATCGCCATTAGTGGCACATATGCAAAACAGTGCTGCCGAAACAAATATTTGCAGTCTCACCATTCAAGATTTGGTGAAAAAAATTCACCATTCTTGCTACTTAGAATTTTTTTAAAATCAAGTGTCAACGAACTTCGAAGAAGTATAATTTTAATAGTTGAAAAAACAAAAATAGGGTGATTGAAAAAACGGTTAGGATGGGAACGACATTCATTTAGGCAATTTACAAGTGAAACGAATGATTGTATACAACTGCGCAACTATGCGACTATCATGAAAATGTTTGTTGAAAGCATGTTCTGATAAGGATTAATTCATTCTCCAGCAGAAATACCAACAGAAGAATGACGTAGGTGGAATCTTTAAAAGCTGTACACTAGTCGAACCTCACGAGTATATAAGGAATTGAACAAAACAACTAAATCGATCTACCATTTATGTAGGTAGCTATATAGCAAAAACTCTTCTGTGTTTCCACATCGCAGCAAATTGAATCAAGAAAACATCTCAATCAAAACAACCGTGTTGATTACTACTACTTGAGTAGGAATGCGCGAATTACTCTTTCACCAAACTACTATCACTACCTCTATTGTAGAAAAGGGACACATTCTGCGCGATCTTCTCGAACGAAAAAAATTTCAAATAGGTTCAAATTCCAGCAGGTAATCGAACACCTGAGGTAAAAGGGGTTTTTATCGATAACGTTACACCAAACCACAGTTAGTCAATGTTTCCCGGTCAATGGAAAAAAAACGTAAAAAATTCGATAGTGTTTAGTACCGAAAATTTTATGTTGTAATCAGGAAGCACATGCTGTTGCATTTAATCGAGGGATTAAAATCGTTTGAAAGTCAAATAACTATTCGTAATAAGAGCAGGTTTTGATACAACACGTATGTCGATAACAAGAAACTCAGCAAAAGGAAGGCATTTGTGAAAGTGCAAAGGCAAAAAAAACAATAACATTGTACTGTGAGAAAGACTTTGGAAAATTACATAACCTACAACAAAAGCACTGTAAAAATAAAAAAAAGCGAGAGAACGACAAAGGGGAACACTACGTAAAATTCCAACATAATTTTTGTACTTGTGAGTAAATAAATATGTACCCGCCAGGAATTGCGCTCGCAGAAATATTGGTTGCATCAGCGAAGCAAGCACCCGCAGTTGGTAACTTGCACCGAACGGGGGGCAAAACCAATGCTATGAAATAAAAAAGTATATATTTTTATATACCGCCGTATAAAAATTCAAAACTAGCAAAGGAAATGAAAATAATAAATCATAAAACTAATACAATACTTGATAAGCTAAATTATACAAAACACACATCTTGTGTATTTTACTACATACAATAAAAAAAACAAATTGTAATATTTGTACCATAATAGAAGGAAGCAAACAACACTGCAAACAAAATTGTAATACAAGCGCGGAACGTTAGGGTGTCACTTATTTGAACACGGTGGCCTTGTGTTGGTTTTCTACATAGATAGTATAAGTTTGTGGCAAAATTCCCGAACATTTGTTTCGGGAGGGGCGGTCAATAATCAACGTAAAAATAGATAAACGGATTTTGTCAATTCGTTGTGATATGGTCTTTTAAAATCCCCTTTATTTCTGAACAAATTAGATTCACTAATGGTGATTTGAGATGCTAACTTATCATTTTCAATGTATAATCAAGGTTTACTTTGGATAACCAAGGACAGTCGACTGGTCGAAGTTTTCAGCGCTATTATGAGCAAGCTTCCATGATGTAATGGAAGACCGTCAACACCAGGGGTGTCAGCCTTCCAGACCAGTACTGCGATTTCACCATCACTATCTGCTCGTCCGTGTACTCGAGGGACCAAGTCTTCTTCCGACTGATGATGTCCTCCATCTTGAGGGCTTGGTGAAACAAGGCATGGGAGCAGTGATATTTTCAACCGGCGTCACGCAAACTCATTCCGTTCTTGTGGTCGAACAGCTTTTTCAACGCTTCCTTCTTCTTCTTTGTCATTATCTTCGCCGGACGGCCGCTACCTGCCTTCCGCTCCACGCTTAGGGATACCAGGTCCGGTAAGCTGTACTCACGGGCACGTTTTCGTCTCGAAAGTGGTTTAACGTAAACATTTTTCCACGATGCGTTTCGTAAAACCGTACAACACGCTCGCAGAGTGCTTACGGCCAATTTCTTCACTGGATGAAAACCGGTTTTCGCTGAAAACCAATTTTCGGATAGCTGGGAAGCAATTAGTCGAAAGCCGGTTTTCAGCGAAAACTGGTTTTCATCCAAGTGAAGAAATTGGCCGTTACTGTTTCGACGCCATCTTCGATTGAACAATTCTCTTGAAGAGAAAAAAATTACGCCCTTTACTTTAATTACAGAAAGGTATTGATATCTTTCTCATTTTAATTGAATAATATTTGTTAAGGATTACACAACTTAATGCTTATTTGAAAAATCGGTCTATTGGCTCTCAAACGTGAAACTTATCTGCTCGATGCGCCAACTAGATTTCATTATTGGTACCAATCAAATGATAACGAAAGTATTTCCTGCGTTGAAGATATACGGGAGGGTTGTTCTATTTCAATTATTTTAGGATGATTTGAATTACAGTTGATAAGAACACAGTTATTTTCGTCCACTATCGTGTTTTCTATCCAGATTTCCATGCATTTCATTTCAGTATACACTGAAATCGTAAGAACGAATTGCTAGTGATGTAATAAGACCTTTATATTTGTCAGAGGTAGAAAACATATTTTCTTCATTAAAGCTACTTTGCATTAGAAGAAATAACAAATAATTGAAATATTGGTGAATATTCTCCGTGAATCGCGATGACTTTTCTATTCACCACTCCGCGCCGATTTCATCCATCGACGCGATTACATTTGTTGTGAACAAAAAATGCCAACCGCGAAAACATTTCTCCTTGAAATATATTAAAACTGGATTTGGTGCCACGATCTTTGGCGAACGCCCCGACAGCATTCTCGATGTTGTGATAACCATCACCAGAAAATGCGGATCCAACGTGTAGTTATTTGACATGACGCCATTTGAACGCTTTGATTGCTCGGAATTTATTACAATCACCTGAGGTCGTGTATGATCCATGAATTCATGATTCATGAATCCCTTCCTTCTTGAATTCATGATTCATGAATCCCTTCCTTCTTGATATGTCGAAATATTCTAAGTTATGCCGTCGCAGTACAATGACATACGTCGGATTTGAGAATTAAGTTGGACAAGCCTTCCAAAATATTCAGTTACCCAAGGGTTATTTCTTCTTAAGATATCGCATCGGAGGAGCAATCTATAAGAGTGATCCCAGAATCCATTTTACTGGATGCAAGCCAAGACAATACCCATGCAACCAAAAGTTTGTTTAAGAAAGCTGCATAAGCTTCTCATTTTAAGTAATTTTCCGATACGTTTCGTGTTTTAATAACGGCTTAAGCAGCTTTCAAGTTCCATTAAAACTTTGCTAAGCACTGTATATGAACACTCTTCCTTATCCTGATCGAAGAGAGCAAGTGCTTGTCGCGGTCGGTGGCGTAGTTCTCTTTAGCGTAACTGTCTAAAGCGTCTCTGGAGAGAAAACATTAGTTTATCCTAGCGCTGTTTGTATGCGGGGCATATCCAAAAACTCATGTAAACTATCGTTACAGTATTGAAACTTTGGAGAATTCTTACTGCAATCATCCTGATGATTCTGGCCCGATAGCTTGCGTTACCCACGGAACAAAAAGGCGAACAGACAGATGATTCTTATCTAAGAGGACATAATTTGGCAAAGTAGACGGTCGTCGAAAGTCGCCCTACACGAGTTCGGATGAACATAAGTTCTTCTGCCATCCTGATAAACTGATCCTAAATGCCATCGTTCCAAAACCTGTATTGACTGTAGCATTGAGTCTTTGAAATGATCAACCCAGTAGGTAGAGCAAATCCATGCACGTCAAACTTAAATCGGTGACTACGCCATTGTTCTCAACTTTGTATGCAGGTACGTAGGCACGGTATTCTTTCGTAAGAATCTCCGGTTGTGTAATTCGTTTGATTGTATTTTTTAAGACAATTTAAAAAAAAAACTTTTTGAACAACTTAGTGGAATGTCACCAGTAACCTTCCTAAGACAAATGTTTTCTATTTAATTCCACTATGTAAATAATACTTACCAAAATGCGATATATGATGAAACACTGTCATTTTATGCTAACAAGTATGGTTGGAAGTATTTAGTATAACTCTTTCAGTACTGGTTGGTTTCCTATAGATTTCTAAAATCTGTGATTTTCGCTCTCTAAATTACAAGGATATCCAAAAAGGATAATGCGTTATCTCTTTCTACTTCTTGTGTGAACTTAATATTATTATAAATGTTTCTAATGTCTTCCAACATCTTTGTTAAATCTTTTCTTTCGATAATGCAAAAGATATTGCGTTACTTTGCTCTTCCATTGACTAATGCTAGTTTGTTGAAGTAGCCAATGCTCTAAAGGTTAATTGAATCTTTTACGAGGACACTTGGGAATAAGGTGGTTACACCAAAAGATGGGTTGAGGCACATGCTGCTGAAGTTATTTCTCTGGTTAAGCCATTTGATACTTGGTATCGAAACTTACGGTCGAGTTAGATATCCCACAGAATGGGTTCGTAAGTATCTTCGAAAATGTTTTGAATTGGTTTCAAACTCTGTGTGAAATATTCTCAATTTTTCTAGCTGCGGAACACATGCATCAAGGTTCATTCCTTTCCAGAAAGAGATTGGAGTTTTAATCGATTCCTGAATAAACTTTAAATTTCTCTAAGCATGGTCTCGCACAAGCAATTAAAAAAATAAAGAAGCCTCAGAAAAACCGCTGAAATTGTCTAAAAATTTGCCACATTCCTATAAGAAATTAGAATCCATACACGAAGGCCGTTAGAGTGATTGATTGCAAAACGGAAATGACGAGCGGCACCCTAGCAAAACCGCGAACGCATGCCAGAGTGAACAAGTGAACAATCGATTTTGTATGTATCTTTGTAGTACGAAAATAACGCGACTCGAGCATGATGTGTACTGAGCAAGAGCAAAACAAAATGAAATCATTAGTAATAAAGTCATGGAACAAATTTTCATAAAAAAAAGAAAACGAAAATACCTGTCCCAAGTGTACTTTATTTACGACGCGGTTTTTGTGTGACGCGAGTGTGTGAATGACGCAATTAATGACTGAATGTAAGTGTGAGCGAGAAAGCTACTTTTGTGTGCAACAAAAATTGAAACAATAGAAAGCAATCACAGTAATAACGGACGGAAGCCGTTATTTTTATTTGTTTATTAGTTCTTAGTTCTCTTTATTGTCAAATTATTCTTAGTCATACTTTTTAGTTCAACTATCCATTGGAAGTGAAAAAGTATTTCAAATCAAAGGCGAGAATTCGATTTGCACAAAGTGTATTTTCAACATATTGCGTCTAAGAGAAAAAAAAATTAAGCATCAGAATTTGCTACCAAAAAGAAAAATTCTACGTACATAAAAGAAGTAAAAAAACGAACATAACGAAACGCGGAAACTTTACAGTACTTTTCGATTCTAGTTTTACTCCTAATCTTTTATTTAAAACGAAAGAGAAAGTAACACCTTAGAAAAGTTTATTTTTAACACATTTAATAAATTATGTTAAGTAGTCAAAGCATGGACGAAACGATCGGAACGAGTCCCCGTTTCCGCACACTAGTGTATAACGAGCGAGTCCAGGAGAAAGAAAACACACAGGAGGTGTTTTTGTTGTTTGGTAACACATTCTGAATTGTTTTCCGCCATGTAATTATTGCTTAACATTTTTAATTTACCGACAGTTTATGTGTGTTTCAGATTTGTTGTCTTTCTTTTTTTTGTGTAGAAACCGAGTAAGCCAGAGTAAGAGGAGGCTTAGAAAATTTTTTTCTTCTGTTGATTGTTTGGAAATTATAGAATCAATGATAAGCAATTGTGCGTGCAGAAATTAGAACAGAAATGCAGAGAATCAAACATTATTTTTATTTAAGCATTTATGTATTTAAGCACAACTGAAAATGAGAAAAATGAGTTATAATATATTTCATTTAAATAGTGTTTCGCATCTTTGTTTTTCTTTTGTTCAAAATCAGCATTTAAGAATTGATTGAAAACGTCGAAACAATAAGTAAACGCAGTAGCGATATTTCACATAGTCCCTGAATGGCAGTCGTAGTAGCTCACATCTCTAACTGTTGTCAGTTTGATTGTCAAAGTTATTTTAAGAAGAGATTTTGACAATCAGACACTTTTTTAATTGGACATTGATCCAACTAGGTGTTCAACCCGTGAACCACAACTGTACCTAATTTCCTAAAGTACAGCTATGATCCGTCCGTATATCATGTAGGGTAAGTTGACTAATCACTATTTTACACAACATTAGATTAAGGCATTTTGCTTTATTAAGGGGTTATAAACAAAGCTGGAATTCAAAAAATCGATTTTTTTTAAATATTTTGAAAGTACATACTTGAAAATATCCGTGCGAAATTTCATCCAAATTGGAGCACTAGTTTAAATTATAGCTATTTGCATCGCGGTTCTTCACGAATGAAGTTAACACAAAACTTCAAACGCAATTATCTCGGAATAAAGTTTTTTGAAAAGTACCGTTGCGGTGAACGTGATATCTCAAAAACTATTCATTATTTTTTTTAATTTTTTATACTTACATTTGCGTGTACTTCCTTTTTCACCAAAAAAAAAATTTTAATTTGAAATTTTTTTCACAACAAAACTCAATTTTTTGGTCAACATGTTTTATTTTGCAAGAAAACAATTTTCTATTGGGAAACCGATTCGTTTAAATATACCACAATACATTTTTCTTGAACAATCTTTTTAATTTTTGGATTTCAGTTGTGCGTTGTGGCTTGTTCACCGCAAACCTCTGCCAAAAACATGCTTCGGGGGATGGGCCATAACTCCGAAAACCTTGACTACTTTTTTAATTCAACTTGTTTTTTTCTATCTTCGATAGTGCTACTAACGAACAGTTTTTGGCATTTTCAAATAAAATTTGCAAAAATACGAACTTAGCTCACTTTTTCACCACAAGTTTGTATATAACCCGTTAAAAATGAACTGGCCGTTGAGAGCTTCTTGACGGTGTTCATCAGAATAACCACAGAGATATCCAACTAGGTTACGGCATTAGATGGATTAACCGTTATGTGTCCAACAAAAAAAACACCTTTCACAGGTCGACGAGGGTACCCAAGTACCCATAAATTGAAATGCTCATAACTGTGGCTTTCTTTAACCGATTTGGACACTTGTAGAGGTTTTGGATTCAGGAACTCGTCCACTTGTTGATTCTGTAAAATTGAACTGGATGAATGGATCTGGTTCTTGGTAATCCGGATTTTCCGGAGCATAATGTTCCGGTACTAGGGTATGATTTGAAATTTTTAATAATGTCCTAGCAATATGAGTATCAAAACTCTTCAAATTTTCTCAGAAATCTGTTAGTTATTGTTACGGAACCCTATGGCAATTTGAAAATTGAATTAGAATGGAATGGCCACTCACGGCCCCACGGGAACCTGCTCCAGAATGTCCGTTCTAGGGTTAAGACACCAAATGGTTCCAAAACCACGAGATGCAGCCTCCTGATCCAATTCCAAGAATTTTGATACCGTAAACCGGGGTGATTTTGATCACCGGGATGACTTTGATCACTCGAAACTTTTTTCGTAGATCGCTTGTTAAAATAATAGTCTACCGAATCATTTTAATTTGAAATGATTTTTACTCTAATCTTATTAAATGCTGATTTGTTATACTTTTTGAGTATATTGTTCGGTTTTTGGGTATAAAAACTACAAAAAACCGAAATTTGACTTTACCTTATTTTTACAAAGCTTCGTATAGTATCTATTTTTTATAAAACAAATAAATTTCAGATTTGAGCAAGAGTAATAAATTACAAGTGAGTTTTTATTTTTCTTTAGATTGGGATGCGCCAAATTTAGTTTTAAGGGTTTGTTCATTTTACATACTTTTTTTGTGAAACTAGTTGACAATTATTTCAAATTATTTTAAACTAAATTTCACAACATTTTTTTATTGTTCAATATTCCAACGTGTTAAAATGGATGAAACTTTTTGTACATTGATAAAGCACAGAAATAAAACAATTTTAGCAGTTTTAAATGTTTTCAGGATCCTTA
Organism: Topomyia yanbarensis; assembly: GCF_030247195.1. Taxonomy (NCBI): domain Eukaryota; kingdom Metazoa; phylum Arthropoda; class Insecta; order Diptera; family Culicidae; genus Topomyia; species Topomyia yanbarensis. Next base: position 53,809,063 of record NC_080672.1, read on the forward strand.
CTACTGGTTACTCGAATTTTGCAGTACATTCAAATACTTTGTATAATACCAAACTTCTTCTTAACAATGAGTATCTTCCCAGCATTAGTTTAAACAAACATTTGAATGAAAAACATTGATATCAATAACTTAATATGGGTGAACATGCAGGTTATCAAAGTCACCCCGCTATACGAAAACGAACTTCAACTTGAAATCATTTTTGGAAAAATAGCTGTAAGCGGACAATTTTAGGTAAAACCATCCAATCTTGTTCTCCATACATCAGTACATGGTTTAAAAATATTAAACTTGAAAAAATGTGTTGCGTCTAAAAATATGCAATGATTACTTCGAAAAGTGATCAATGTCACCCCGGTTTACGGTACCCATATTGCTAGTATTCCATTGAAATTCACAAATAGTGTCCCAGCACTGGAACATGTTTCCGAAAATCTGAATTTCTGGGAACCGAATAAAATAACCCGATTCATTTTACCAATTCTAAAAGTGGATGAGTTCCCGAATCCAAAACACCCAGAGGTATCAAAATCGGTTGAAAATTATCTTAGTTATTGGAATTTCAGTTTTAAGGGCTACCCATGTCGGCCTATTACATAGTAAATAAAATCAAGAGCCCCTCCTCACTCCCGTCTTACTATATCAACAATATTATGAACCAAAAAGCTTGACTTAGTGAAATTCTAAGATGTCGCAAAGTTCCAGCTATGGATAAAACATGAAAATTTCATTAATTGAAACCTAAAAAGGTACCCTGGTACCGCGTCGGACACAACGGTTAGGACACGCCCAACATTGGTTCAGTTCTAAATTCGTAATTTGCTACTATGTTTTAATGGCCACAAGGTTCTACCACAGAGAACAGACGTCCATCTTCAGCATTCAACTTGTGTAAAATCTCTAACGGTTTCGAAGGTAGTTGGGATATCCAAACCGGGTGCGCTACTGTCGTCATGTTTTTTTTTGTGGCTGAGTTCGACGGAATTAACAGCAGTTATTCCTCTACCCAGTCAAACTAATCCGGAACCGGTTCGGACTTCCAGCATGAATTCCAGCTCAAATGCATCAACCGAAAGAGTCGGAATCGGTTTTTTTCTTTGTGCAAGATTCCATACTGAATCCATTCCAACCCTCCCGCAACTTGACGTTTAGTCTAAGTTGTTTGAAACCACCGTGTTTCGAATGATGTCGCCACCATAGAACGCCGTCCACTAATTGCGATACTGTAAATTTCTATGCCAGAAAATAATTTCGTGACGTCTTTTACGAACTTGTTTTCTTTATTTACATTCGGAAGAGATAATCAAGATGATCATTTCAAAACAGCGTAATAATTTAAGATAAATACAAACAAGTTAAGGATTACAAATTGTGCCGAATGTAAAATATAAAATGCATGATTTGATTTGAGCTTCTAGTGTGAACTTTTTCCTCTCCCATTGCCCTTGAAATATCTTTCGCATATGACAATTCTCGAAAGTTTGTCGTTAATCTTTAAATACATTTAGTTTTGTGATTATCATTTTTCACTTCGCATTTAACAAAGGCAGAATTGACTTCGACTGTTTATTTCTGGCAGTATAGCTTCTAACTGATAGGTGCTGCGACATGTACGGTGCAAAGGTTTCCACGAAATTCAGAAGTGATGACAGTTCATTTTTTATCGGAGAGGGAGCAAAACAGTCCAGTATCATTGTGTGTGTTTTTTACATTGCAATACAACTATTACTATCTAATATCTTAAGACTAAACAAAGGTGCTCACTAACTAGTATAAGCGCCGCTTGTTTGTATGCTGATGATTCCAAAAAATCATGAATCATTTAAAAATAATGCATCGGAATAAAGATGCATTTTTAAAACAAAACAACACCAAACGCCCAAAAAGTCTTCAAAAATGAATTATCGAAAGTAAAAAAAATGAACAAGAAAATTTTCACTGTGAACAAGTTTGCGCTTTTTTTAGAAATTGTTCTTGAATAAAAATTGATCCGCCATTTTAGACCCACAGACCCAAATAAAGTGGTTTCAACGATTTGTATAGAAGCTGTCAAGTTGTTCCCCCTCTGATCCATTCAGGAGTTCGAACCGGTTCCGGAATTGATTTGACGAATAGTTGGGATAGGTTGGTGTGGCGGCGCTAGTGTTTATTGTATATTAATTCAAATGTTCACACACGTTTTTTTTAAATATTTTTGTTCGATCATGGATGTCTGTTCTCTGTGGTTCTACTGTATCGATTTTGTTGGCTATGTCCGGCAAATTTAAGGCTAAGAGAAACAAAAGTAATGAAATTGAAAAAAGATAGGTATTCTAAAACGAATCAGAGCCGGCGTCGATGGAAAAACATGGGTTATGTGCCATCACCGACTATGCGGTAGACTTGGGTGCAACGCCAACTCCTACTTAGCAGAAGGCAAAGGATTCTTCACATTTCCTTTCGATCATGCCCGTATGAGCCTGCCTAGTCCTATAGTTTATAACTGATTCGCTCTGGAATACCTATCCGTCTTTTAGTTTCATTGCTTTCGTTTCTCTTAGTCTTAAATTTGCCGAAAATAGCCAAATCGATAGAGTTGAAACGGAATTTTGACAGTGCAATAATATAAAACCGAAAATATAAGCGCGTTTACCCAAACTTCCCGATGGAAAGAAACGATTGGCGATTTGCGGCAAAGCCAAAATTAGTCATGCGACACCTATGATTCAGCTCATGAACTGGCAAAGTGATACAGTTTGCTTTTTTTAACCCGTAAGTGAGTCGTAGCTTACAACAAAATCTTCATTATCTTCTCGGAAAAAGCTTACCACTGCCAAAATATGAATGAAACGAGTAAGAAATTTAGTTTTATTTGCAATTATTCTGAAATTACAGCCATTTGCAACTATTTCACTCATACATTTCTTCGAAATGTAATCGGGGTATTATTGTGGTTATAAAAAATCATTTCATAAATAAAGTTCCAACTCGAAACCGAGACCCAATCAGTACCAATGTCAAACTCCTTCATATTTTGAACTACGTAGGAGATTCAGTGAAGACTATCGGAGAGAAGGATCGGCTGTGCATGATACAAAGCTGACACTTTCCTATTAGCCGGATATATTCTTTCCTCGCCTGATCTGGAGAGTTTCATGAATTTACACCATCTCATGAAGGTTTAGCTTAACTTAGGACGAACGGGAAATGCTGTTGCGGCGGCTACGGTGCTCAACAAATTACATTTCGAAACAGCGCGCATATAGCTCTGCGAATAATATTAGAAACCACTATGTTTTACACTCTTTTCGCAAGATGTTTACTCATCATCTTATAAAATGATGGTTAGCGGATCATATTGATCCCGATTTCGAACTCAGTTTTAAGACACATTTTCAATCAAATCTGCATGAACTAGTACTTAAATTGTTTGTTTAAGTTTAAATTTTCAGTTTCTGGTGGATATTACCATTTTTGACCTGGTTGGTCAGTGAGAATCGGTGCCGAATGAGGTCATGTTTTGCATCTATAGATGTATGCAGAGCCGTCACCATAAATCACAGGTTTGTTGACAGAATACTAATTATAAACAAAAACAAAACAAGAATGAGAATGTATATATTATATTTGGACATGATACAACCGATCTTTTATGTCCCGGATTACGATTCCGATGCCGATTCCGGCGGTACAATAGTATTTCTCATAATATTGATCAATCAACAATGTGGTGAATCAATGAAACTGATCTCAAGAATTTGTAATATACTTGAAGCTTTATATAAAGTCCCATCTAAAATGATATTGATACTCTGATTCAAATACTGACCCTGGATTATACGTGAAAGTAATCCGGAACATCCGTATAACTAATCAATTCATGAATCTAGTCCTAGAACCCCGAATTTTCATTGAATTTAAGAAACAATAAAAACACCTGATTCTAAGACCAACTTTATAAAGAACTAGACTCATGAAGTAGCGAGTTTTACGAATTATTCGGATATTCCAGATGATTTCACGTAGAATCCAGGGTCAGTATTTGAATCAGAGTATCAATATCATTTTAGATGGGATTTTACATAAACTTTCAAGCATATTACAAATTTTTGGGATCAGTTTCATTGATTGACCACATTGTCGCTTGATCAATATTATGAGAATACTATTGTACCGCCGGAATCGGTACCGGAATCGTAATCCGGGACACCCAAGATCGGTTGTATCATGTATACATTCTCATTTTTTTGTTTGTGTTTATTATAGAAAAACTCGAAAGAGAACTGCGGAGACTCCATTTTGACTCGATTGGATTCGCGTTTAGCTGTCAAAAAAGGGATCCAATCGAACATTGCCTATCCTTATAACATTGGACTAGAGTTCCTATATATAGAGTTAGGCGGACACAAAACTGGCTGCTCTTATTCCAGGAAGAAAACACTAGCAACCCATGCAAATGTTCAAGCTCTAGCTTAATGATTTCATTGTCGTCGTGAGTACGAACTTTACATGTACGAATAGAAAACCAATTCGAAGATCTGATGATATGATTTCATACTTGTGCGAATATCTCTTTGTGTTACAAAAAAATCTTGATCTTCTCGTTTCTCTACACTCGATAACACAAGAAAAGAGTAAAATAATTATGACCATAATTACAATACCTTTTCCATATACATCCAAAGAGAACATGTTATGTGACGCCATGCTCGATTGGCTCCGCTATTTGACGTGTTCAATTGGCTCCGCTCAGTGTCTCCGCCTAACTATGAATATAGTAACTATACATTGGACGTGTTGCCATACAATGCCGGGACATACGTTGCCAAAAATGCTGTTTTTCTCTCCGCAGTTCTCTTACTAGAGTTTTTCTAGTTTATTAGTATTCTGTCAATAAACCTGTGATTTATGATGACGGTTCTGAATACATCTATGGATGCCAAACATGACCTCATTCGGCACAAATTCTCACTGATTAACTAGGTCAAAAATGGTAATATCTACCAGACACTGAAAATTTAAACTCTAACAAACAATTAAAGTATTAGTTCATATAGATTTGATTGAAAATGTGTCTTAAAACAGAGTTCGAAATCGGGGTCAATATGACCCGCTAACACCTTATTCGTTACAAAAAGTTAACAACTAAAGAAGGTTAATGAGCTAAACTTATCAATCAAATTCTAGTTTAAAAATTCTCCTTGCGTTCAAACCAAAATAGGAGGCTTATTACTACCGCTACTTTTCTTCTCAAGATACTCTAGCGTCTTCTTGGCGTAATGGGAAGAGGCTTATCCGGCCAGAAGATGTACTTCCCATTCCTATGATGCTTCTTTAAGAACGGCAGATTTTTCTCAAGACATTCGTGTACCTTGTTGGTTGATGGCTTGAACCACCGCTTTGAAATCCCTCTGTCCGATATAGCGATGTACAGCATAATTTTTTTTTTCAAATTTATACTTGAACTTGTCTTTTACTTAGGGGGGTGTGGCCGACTTGTCGCTGGAGTAGTAGCTGTCATTTCCTGGAATGTGGGTCTTCGAGAGCGGAATGTAACTTTCGTCGTCCAGCACGAACAACGTCCCGCGGTAGTTCTTCGCCATCCACCGGCACATCATCGGCATTTCAACATTCGACACTATGATCTCCGCACCAACTACTCTAATTTATTGTTATGTTAGTTAGAAATTAGTACTCGTTTCATTTTTTATTAAAAACATCCGAGTATTATTAACCGTAGTGTGTCCGACGCGGTACCCGGGTACCTTTTTAAGTTTCAATTAATTAAATTCCTATGTTTAATCCATAGCTGGAAATTGAAATTTTGTGACATCTTAGAACTTCACTAAGTCAAGTTTTTGGGTTAATAATATTGTTAATATAGTAAGGGTGGGAGTGAGGAGGGGCTCCTGAAATTTTTGACTACGTAACAGGCCGACGTGGGTACCCGGGTACCCACAAAACTAAAATGCCCATAACTAAGGTAATATCCAACCGATTTCGATACTTTTGGCCGTTTTGGATTCAGGAAGTCATCCACTTTTGGACTTGGTAAAAATGAATCGGGTTGCTTCATTCGGTTCTCGGGAATCCGGGTTTCCGGAAGCAGGTTCCAGTGCTGAGGTACAATTTGCGAACTTCAATGGAATACTAGCAATATGGGTATCAAAATTCTTGGAATTGCATCAGTAGGCTGTATCTCGTAGTTTTGGAACCATTTGGTGATTTGACCCCGGAACGGACATTCCGGAGCAGGTTCCCGTGGGGCCGTGGGTGGCCATTCCTTTCCAATTCCATTTTTCAAATTGCCATAGGGTCCCGTATCAATAAAAAACAGACTTTCGAGACAATTTGAAGAGTTTTGATACTCATATTGCTAGGACATTATTAAAACTTACAAATCATATCCGAGTACTGGAACATTACTCCGGAAAATCCGGATTACCAAAAACCAGATTCATTATTCCGGTTCTACTGTACATAATCAAAAAGTAGACTAATTCCTGAATCCATAACATCTAAAAGTGTCGAAATCGGTTAAAGGAAGCCATAGTTATGAGCATTTCAATTTGTAGGTACCCGGGTACCCTCGTTGGCCTGTTAAAGGTGTTTTTTTGTTGGACACATAACTTAAACATTTTTCAAAGTTACCCAAATTCTTTTTTTTTGTTTCACCCAGGGCTAGGGTGACCATATCAGACGAGTAAAAAACCAGGACAGTCGAAAGGGGACTGCTTCCCCCGTTACTTCTCAATCGACTGTGCCTTCTCCGTAGGTTTTCGGCAACTTAAAAGTTCTGGGGTATGGTAGTCTTCCATTAGAATTCAATCACCGGGCACTTTTTCGGACTTACGCACACCCAGTTCTTGCTACACCACATTCAGCGCATGTTTCATGATAATTTTTGGAAAAATCCTGAATTGAGCGGATGAAACGAGATATTTTGAGATCGTCTGTACTGGACCGGCGAGGAGTTTTCAGCACACGTCCTTGAAGCACAGAGAACATATATATATATATATATATATATATATATATATATATATATATATATATATATATATATATATATATATATATATATATATATATATATATATATATATATATATATATATATATATATATATATATATATATATATATATATATATATATATATATATATATATATATATATATATATATATATATATATATATATATATATATATATATATATATATATATATATATATATATATATATATATATATATATATATATATATATATATATATATATATATAAGCTAGAACAAAATTTCCCGAAAAACCTGTGTAAACATTTAAATAAAAATACGTTGAAAATCACCATCGCATACATGTTCGCATGCGTGAATCACCATTGTATCCAAGTTTGCACACAAGTCCCGTATAGCAATTTCTGGCCGATCGAAGCGCCAGCCAGTGGCAAGTTGCTACTTTCTGCTGTCATTTCAAAGCGACAGTTGTATTTCTTACACAAGTTGAAAACTTTACTTGTATGTCAGTTATCAGTGCTTGAAGTAAAGCAGAAACATGACAGGTTTCAAGTAGCTTCCATCCGCTATTTCTGATGTAAAATAAACATTGATATCGGCCAGAGTTTAGTCTACAACTGGAATCGGTTGGATTTAATCGGCTGCTAAATTTAATCGCAAACGGACTACACCTCATTCATATCCAACGTACATACGAACGTTCCTTCTCTTTTCAATTTCTATGTAAGAACAGGAAGTTATAAAGCGAAATGACGAGGCATTTTGAAGAATTAAAAAAGACATCGGATGAATATGATATGAAGATTCAAGTGTATTAAGCTTTGTTTGTCGTATTCTGGTCGGTCCTAACTGCGGGCTGGACAAGAGTGAATACATCGTAGACTTGGCGTAGACCTAATATACATAAATGTTTTAGGATTAGAGGAGAAAAGCCAGGACAAATCAAGCGTTTTTATCGACTTCGCATGACACCAGGACAGTCAGTGAAAAACCAGGACATGTCCTGGGAAACCAGGATGGTATGCGGTGAGTATGCCCCACAACAATGGGTGATGCATGAATAATTCTGCAAGCACACATAGTTTTAAGCCAAGCTGAAAACTTGGATTGTAACTATAATATTCTAGTAAGCTACTCAAAATAGTTCTATCAAAAATGAAACGATACTGTTATCAGTCATTTTTATTTTTTAGATTCAATTCAGGAATCCTGGGAATTGATCAGGGGCATTTAGCCCCGGGGGGGGGCGTATTTACCTTTTTACCCTACTCGGGGGACGGAGTCTTCTTCGACAGATGATGTCCTCCATCTTGAGGGTTCGGTGAATCAAAGTATAAGAGCAGAGATATTTTCGGCCGGCGTCACGCAAGCTCGTTCCGTCCTTGTACTCACATGCACGTTTTCGTCTCGAAAATGGTCAACTTTTTTCCACGATGACCATGCGTTTCATAAAACCGTACAACACGCTCGCGGAGTGCTTGCTGTTTCGAGGCGATCTTCGATTGAACTGACAGCACCCCTGCGAAAAGAAACATGCCACCTATTTCTAAGAAGTTCAGAGAGCAATTTCTTGGAGAAAAAAATTTACGCTTTTTACTTTCATTACAAAAAGGTATTGAAATCATTCCCATTTTTATTGAACACCCGTTATATTCGCTTTGCTTCAAACCTTCGATTGGATGTATACATTCACCATTGTCTCAAGATTAGGTGCCACAATAACGTCATCGGCGAAGCAAAGAGCTGAACAGACTTTTGGAAAATCGATGAGATTCATAAACAACCGAGGAATCCTTTCAGGTATGCTTCACGCAAATTTTATATCATCTACATAACTTTACATTTATCATTATAACTTGCATCAAATAGTCAACCAGACTGGTAACCGATAAAACATATATCACAAAACAATTCATCCTATCAGTAAATATGGTACATTGAATTTTTACAATTTTGACATTTTTTCTAAAGGCCTGATGGCTCTTTAGAGTTAAAAATAACATGTTATTGCTCTGTATCACTTTATGTCTAACTAAAACCTCTAAAGGGAGACGTGCAAAACGCCCCGTTCGACAATTCGAGGATATTCTGCGAAAAGGAATGACACAAATCACAGTATTGAACCGTTATAGACCTACGACTACCTAACGACTAATTCGACAAGCTGCTCGACCAATTATGTACTTCCACCGTCGTAGATTTTATTGACGAAAAAGTTATCCCCAATTATGTGCTGATAGGAAGCTTTCAGCGTCGTCAGACAGTAATCGTTCTGCGTATTGCTGTGGTAATCAAAACCATAACCATCGTTTTGCAGAAGATCCTCCAACAAACTGATTTCCGCACCGAGCTGCGGTATGTTTGCCTTGATGATTAGCAGAATTACCAGCTCCAACAAGCTATCCGCAGCCATGTCCAGAATAGTATCTGAAAAATAATTAGAAATGAAGGAGAAACTCATTCGTGATAGAAATCATCAGTCGGTACCTTGTTCCTTACTGGCGACGTCAAGTAGAGAGAAAGCCTCGTTGATATGCTTCATCATTTCACTTGGACAGCACTTTTCTTTGAAACGATTAAGACTGTCAATAGCTTCCTGATAGCGAAAACTTTTAATAACGGGAATAAGTTGCCTGAAATGATGTTAGTTGGAAAATTGTGACCATAGCAGAATCGAATCAAAAACAAACCTATTGATGTCTAACAGTTGAATAAGATTTTCGTCCGTCTTTTTCTCACAGATTAAAATTCGTTGACGATATATTTCATCGTTTTTGCTGCACTTGCTTGCATACAGCACGAAAAGGGCGGAATAGATACCCTGAGTCATTAAAATTGGATACAGTAACGACTGATATGACACCAATTCTCTGTAAAAATCAAATTAAAATAAATAATTTAGTGAACACCTGAGAAATTTTGTGTTACCCATCAACGACAGCGGAGTCTTTCGGCAAGGCAGGAAACATAACTCTCAAGACTAGGGTGTAAATGCGACTGACTATTGAAATCCATTCATTCATCGCCGGTTCACAGAGGATCGAATTAGGGGTGAATTTCCAGCAACTGTACGTCGAATAAAAACAATTGGACAGTTTCTCGAATAACTGATGGAGCGGATGGTAGGAGTTACGAAATGCTTCACTCAAATACTCTCGCAGTTTTTGTAACCCTTGTTTATCGACGCAGGAAATGCAAAAATCCGGAATAATCTCCAGATCGTGGAATGGTGGAATTCTGCTTTGATCATGAGCCGGATTCAGCATGAATTCGTTATCGTACTCCCTGGAAGAGATTGAAGAAAAACTCCTCACTGAAATATTGTCTAATGCCGCTAGCGAATCACCTGCCGCAGTCAGTGATAATTTTGAATCCGAAAAGCTCGACCGTAATGATGGAGTGGAGAGGTTCATCAGTCGGAATCCACTCTGGCAGATTTGAGCTGCCGCTTGGTCGTCAAACTCAGCCAGTTTGGTTTCGAAATTATTTGCCTTCAGTTGTTCTTTTCGCTTCGCTCGGGTCATATAGATAGCGATTCTATTCCAAATCTTATTCGTGTCCAGCAAACGAATCTTACCGATGTCACCGGTGCCAAACACCGATTGGTGGAAGCAGGTAAAAATGGAAGCCCACTTGCGTTCAGCGTTGATTTTGAGGTCCAAACTGCATGGTAAATGAAAATAAGTTAATAAGAGAATAATGATTCAGGGAATTCGATACTCACATTGGAACCTTGTTGAACTGTTGATCCATTGCCATGTTGCCGCTTGAAATTTTTACATTTTCCCACGTTCCGGCAAAGCTTCCCGTCAACGTATGGCCACTCATCTGGGTATTGGTGTCATCCAATTCAAATGATTCGGAGACGATTTCTTTTTCTGGGTAATAGAACACACCTTTCCCGCACGGTCCGTCTATCGTCAGCTCGCCCTTGTAGTACACTCCATTTGGGAAGATGGCTAGTCCGCCAGCGGAATTCGATAGCACATCGTTGGTGAATAGACCTGCATAGTACGTACCGTTGGTCGTGATCAAGATCCCATTGCCGTACTTTTTATCGTTGGAAAACATTCCAATGTACTTGACCCCGTCCAAACTATCCTCCAGCACCCCGAAGCCGTCCTTCGCATCGTTCGCAAAATCTCCATTGTACTGATAGGCGCTCGTTAGTAACGTTCCGAAACCGTTGTACTTGTCGCTCTTGAAGTAACCCTGATACTTGAAGTACTGTTTCGCACTGGTACTGGCCGATTTTAGCTTCCCGCTTCCTTCGTACTTGCCGTTCAGGAAGTCACCTGTAAGAAAAAGTATATTTTTTGAGAATATTAGTATTATTGTGTGCCAGACTATACGGGGTGTTTGGTTCATGATTAAGAACCTCTCGAGGGACGTTAGACTATAACATTTCGAGGAAAAAATACACATACCATCAAATCACCGTTACAGAGTTATTGAAATTTTTATGAAAATAACTTATTTGCCTTAAAATACCTCAAACCCAAAAAGTACACTTTGTATTTGAAATCTTTTAGCTCCATTGCAAAAGCAAACAATTATCTATTGAATGGTGTCTTCATATCTATCAATTAAGGGGGTAAAGGGTTTCAGCGCAAAAAAAAACATTTTTTGGCGTTTTTTGAGAAATTTGGGTCAAGCGAATCGATCAAAACTTTTGTACATTATAATGTATCATTTCAATAATATTCTGTAATTTTTCAATGTAAAAATATCACTAACCGACTCCATGACGAAGCTTTTTGTAGAATGTCTCGTTGTTGGGGTGTTAACTGCCATTCAAAGACTACTTCCCCGATTTATTTCAAACTTTGCATACATTTTTATTATTATTTATTATTTATCAGTGTGCAATCGGGCTGTCTCAACGACCTATTTCTGCAACGTATATGCATTAACTGTACACCTACCGTCTCGCTGTCGGACTTGACAGTGTGTACAGTGCTTTATGGTCACACATATGATCGCGAACCCGGCTTCCCATGAGCGTTTTGGCGGCTCAGAAGCTTTCTTTCCATGTTACTTAGGTGTACATTGATCATGTGTATATATTCATACATACAGGCATACATACGAACTTACATTCATACATACATAGCCCAACCGGAATGTCAATCGGCACATCAGGGTCGACGCCAGTAACAGCCTGATTATGGCATACTGGCCATGGTGAACGACAACGGACAGGACACGGATCACGAATTGGACGGCGAATTTGGGCTGACAGACGTGCTGTTCTACTCCCTGAGTAAGGAAGGATGACACCGACTTGAAATGGTGGGTGGGCTAACAGCACGGCTGCCTCCGTCCCAACAAAACCCTGAGCACTACTCCCCATGAAGGATAGTGTCAACCCTTGCATGACCTCCCTGATACTAAGTTTTTGGTAGTATAGATAATCATGGGATCACGAGAGGCGACTATGTGCAACGAGTGGAGATAGCGGCCCGGAGTTGGGACCCAACAAAATGGAGCAAGAAACTTACACATATGAAGTAGACGCGGCGAATCCCTTCGCCAAAAGCGGTTTAACGAGGTCACCATCTCGGCAAAGCCATCCAGTGCAACAACAGCACGACCAGGAGAAACAGCAGCCGCAGTTTCAACACCAGGAGCAGCCTCAACAGCACCAGCAGCCGCAGCTTCAACAGAAGCAGCAAAAGTAGGAGGGGAGCGCCTGGTTGAAAATACCAAGCTTGTCGAGCATAGCAGTAGCTAAAAACAGGTGAACGAACTGCACAACTTTGTTGACAAAAGGAGTAATGTGCACAAGGACATCAAGACACTGGTCCTGAGGATACAAGGTAACCTCGGATTGGCCGGCAAGGAATGGAGAACCTTGGAGCAGAGAGCGGAGGTAACCGGAAAGGAGCTGTTGATGACCAAGAAGTCCTTGGAAATAAGGCAAACCGAAAGTGAGGGAATCTCACGAGGCAAAAGACAAACCCCAGGGGACGTCCCTCTCTACACAGAAGAGGCCAATAGCTTCTCCAGGTGATGCAAGAGCAGGAGGTTCCAAGAAACACAAGGAGGCTCCCTGCGTAGTGGTACGCGTAGCGAACTAAGCAGCCACCAACGTGGATAAAAACACCAAATGAGAAGTCGTCGGCAGCACAAAACGGAAGGCGAACAATAAGGATAGGTTCGAAAATCGAAAGCTTCTCATGGGACGAAACAAAGGGGAAGCCCTCAAAGTCAAAGCTAACGGTGACTCACACGAGGAGGCACTGCGCGCAATGAGGACAAACCTGCCTGTGAGAGCCTTGTGCCCGGAGGTAACCATCCAATGTAAGGACCTGGATGAGATATCCTTGGTAGAAGAGCTAAGAGAAGCTCTGTAAAAAAAGTGCGAGCTTGGAGAAGTGCAGATGATGATCCGATTGAGGAAGGGAACTTTCGGCACGTAAGCGGCTTCAGTTAGGCTTCCAGTCGAAACGGCGAACAGGGCCTTTAAAATGGTGAAGATCAAAGTTGGCTGGTCGGTATGTCCATTGAGTGTCTCTCAGCGACCGGAAGTGTTCTTCAAGTGTCAAGAGTTCGGCCATCTGGCGAGAAACTGCAGTGGACCTGACAGGAGCAAATTGTGCAGAAGGTGCGGGGAAGAAGGCTACATGGCAAAAGACTGCCGGCAGGCTCCGAGATATCGCCCCCAGAAGTAATATCGAGAGGTAGTTCCTGGGAGGAACGATGGCGGCGCCCAATGGAGTTTAGTCGGTATTAATGGCAGCGTCACCATTCGAGCCCGAAACGCCCCCAGTACACCCCGTGTGGTAGCTTAGACACTAGGGCATTGCAAAACAAATTTTTTTTTTGAATTCTCGAAGCCCCCCCCCCTTTCATATTGTGACAAATGTAAAAGCAAGCTCAGATGCCAAATTTCACATCATTTGGACCATTTTAGACCCCCGCCCACTTCGCTTGAAATGTTTTGAAATTGGTACTATGGGAAAATATGGAGGAAAAATACATTAAATGCTATAACTTTTGAAGTAGCAATCAGAAAATTACAATTTATACCTCTTTTGAAAGGAAATAATCTTAGTATTTGAATGTTTCTAGGAAAATACGGGAAAGTGAAGTACTGGGTCATTTTGGCCCCAAAATCCCCTATTTTTAATGATTTTTCTGCTCCGTTGTGCAAATCATACATATTTTGTAGTTTTTCTAATGTAAAAAATCTCAAAAATCTATCGGAGCCTTTTTGACCTTTGTCCGAATACGAGAAGTTGGGGTTAAATGACCTTTTGTTATTCATATTAAACTTCATCATTTTCTCGTGAATATATCTCTATTATTCTTTACACAATTTTAATAAACTATACCTTGTTGAACGTGGAAAATCCTTAGGATTATAACAAAAATAGATTCGTTACCGGTAAAATTCAGAAATATCAAATTATCTGACATATAGTGTCGATTTTTATCATAAAATCGCACATATTAACTCCATTTAACAACAAAATTCTTATTTAATTTACTACTTTTAGTGTAAAATATGCTTAGGGATCACATGAGAAAAGTTTCATTTCTGGAAAAATAGGGGAAGTTGAGGTATTAGGACAAGTAATGAAAAAAATGAGATTTGTAAAGTAAATATCAAAAAGTTTGATGTTTCTGAATTTTACCTCTAGAGTTTTTATTTTTGTTGTATTCCTCAGAATTTTACACGTTCAATAAGTTACATTTTATGAAAATTGATTGAAGAATAATAGAGATATATGCATGAGAAAATAATAAGATTTAATATGAATGACAAAAAGCCCTGTAGCCCCAACTTCTCGTATTCGGACTAAGGTCAAAAGGGTTTCGTTCGATTTCTGAGATTTTTTCACATTAGAAAAACTACAAAATATGTACGATTTGCATCACGGAGCAGAAAAATCATTAAAAATATGGGATTTTTGGTCCAAAATGACTTAGCACCCCACTTTCCCATATTTTCCTAGAAACAAAAATATCTCCATTCAAATACTATGATTATTTCCTTTCAAAAGAGGTATAAATTGTAATTTTCTGATTGCTACTTCAAAAGTTATAGCATTTAATGTATTTTTCCTCCATATTTTCCCATAGCACCAATTTCAAAAAATTTCAAGCGAAGTGGGCGGGGGTCTAAAATTGTCCAAATGATGTGAAATTTGGCCTCTGAGCTTTCTTTCACAGTTGTCACAATATGAGAGGGAGGGCCTTTGAGAATTCAAAAAAAAAATTTTTGCGATGCCCTATTGGACACCTACCAATTGCACGTGTACTGAGCTAGGACGTAAAGGTCTTCTCCATTGTAAAAAAGGCTCCGAGATATCTGATCTGCGCAACGGAAGAAGGTAACAACCACGTTACAGGAGGCCCACGATGTCTTCAAACAGGCGACTGCAACGAAGTCACAGTGGAGGTAACGCAAATCAACCTCAACCACTGCGACACAACACAACACTTGCTGCGGCAATCTGTAGCGGAGTCTAAATTCAATATAGCTATCATTTCGGAGTCTTACCGTATCCCGATCAGCGATGAAAACTGGATAGCTGATAACGGAAAATTAGCGGCGATTTGGACGACGGGGAGGTATCCATTTCAGGAAGTGGTTTATTGTGCGGATGAAGGCTTCGTAATCGCCAAAATCTTCTTCTGCAGCTGCTACGCACCTCCGCGGTGGACGACCGCTCGATTCACAGAAATGCTCGATAAGCTGACAGAAGAACTTATCGATCGGAGACCTGTCGTTATAGCCGGCGATTTCAACGCTTGGATAGTAGAATGTGGCAGCCGCTTTACCAACTCAAGGGGGAGTAGTCTACTCGAGGCCTTTTCAAAGCTGCACGTAGAAGTTGCAAACGATGGTACAACCAGCACCTACCGCCGCGACAGACGACATTCAGTTATTGACGTTACCTTCTACAGCCCCGGGCTGGTTGGAAGTTTAAATTGGAGAGTGTGCGAGGGGTACACCCACAGCGACCACCAAGCGATCCAGTACACTATCGGAAGCAATAGGCAGTCGGAAGCGCGTGTGATCCAATCAAACGAGCGGAGATGGAACACAACGAAGTCTGACAAGGGAGTCTTCGTCGAGACGTTGAGGCGTGAGTGGAATCACATTGACTTCAGTACAGACGAAGTGATAGCGGCATTAGCAAGAGCGCGCGATGCAGCCATGCCAAGAGAAGGTAAACCAAGGTACAGTCGCCGCCCAGCTTTCTAGTGGAATTCGGCGATTGCCGACCTACGTGCATGCTGCCACCGAGCCCGGAGGAAGATGCAGAGAGCCCGAAACGTCGCGGAAAGAGATGCTCTAAGGCCAGCGTACAAAGCGGTATGGACCGCACTTAACAAGAAAATCAAGCTCAGTAAGACAGCCTGCCTAGAAGAGCTTTACCGCAACGTCAACTCAAATCCGTAGGGCAACGCCAATAGAGTTGCCATGGCGAGGATAAGAGGACCGGCAGTACCACCGGATAGGTGCCCGGAGAGGATGAAAGTCACCGTAGAAGCGCTATTTCCACAGCATGAACCGACGCCATACGGAACGCAGTATGACTACGAAGAAGAAGCTCGGGTAACCAATGAGGAGCTGATGGTGGTGGCAAAAGCCTTGAGAACCACGAAGGCCCCGAGACCAGACGGTATCCTCAACGTGGATCTGAAAACAGTATTCTCATAGAACCCGGATATGTTTAGGACCGCGTTGCAA